>NW_026057577.1:58285524-58568348 GCF_023721935.1 Panthera uncia | reverse complement strand
AGAAAGAAAGAAAGAAAGAAAGAAAGAAAGAAAGAAAGAAAGAAAGAAAAGAGACAAGACCAGACCTAGCAGGCTTGTTTCTAGAAACTAAGAAAATAACTTTAAATTTTATTTGAAAGGCAAAAAAACAATACACACACACAAAGAAGAAGAAGACAAAATTTGGAGGATCTGCATTACCTGCCTTCAAGACTTACAAGATAGTATGGCATTGGCAAAAGGATAAAAAAGATAACAAAAAATATTGAAAATATTTGTGAATATTATGTCATTATATAATGACTCAAACTAATGAGGGAGAGAGGTATAGATGAAATAAAACTGGCAGTATGTTGGTAGTTTTTAAAGTTTGGTGATACAAGGATCTGTGATACCATATTCTATTTTTGTATGTATTTGATATTTTCCATAATAAAAAGCATCCAAGTTTATAAAAGATTTGAAAAAGGTTTCCAGTAAAGTGGTTAATATAAATATTTTTTAATTTTTTTTTAACATTTATTTATTTTTGAGAGACAGAGAGAGATAGAGCATGAGCAGGGGAAGGGTAGAGAGAGAGGCAGGCTCCGGGCTCCGAGCTCCAAGCTGTCAGCACGGGGCCCGATGCAGGGCTCGAACTCACAAACCGCGAGTTCATGTAAGTCCATGACCTGAGCCAAAGTTGGACGCTTAACCGACTGAGGCACCCCGGCGCCCCTAAAATTTTAAATGACACTTGAATGATTAAGTTTAATTCATCTGTAGGATTGGCAAACTATAACCTGTAAGCCAAATAACCGTCTCTGAACTGTTTTACAGGCCAGTAACATAAAATAATTTTTACATTTTTTAAGGATTGCTTCAAAAAGAAAGAAAAAAAATTTAACAGAGGCCCCACATAGCCCACACGTCTAAAATATTTACTATTTGGCCCTTATAGAAAAGTTTTGCCAATCCCCTGATCTACAGAATCAGTTAGGCAGATCAACACAATCCTAGAACTGATAGCAGGTACTATCCTACATATAATTACATTTGTTGGATAACAAAAAGTTACAAATTTCTTTATAACAATGCTCAAATGAAATTTTATATATAAAAATTCTTTCATCTGAATGATCGTGTTCATATAGAAACATTCACATATGAAAAAATTTATGATTATATGAAAAATATAATACTATATACTAGCTCCCTTCCCTTTTTTACACTCATGGAAACATTTCTTCTCTTTCAAGTACTGTTATAATGGAGATCTAATAGGTTTCTATACAAAAGAATTTTCCTTACTATCTAATTATTTACTTAGGGATTCTCATTATCAAATTATGTTTTTGTATCTTAGAACAAACACCATACAGAATATAGAGTAAAAATGCGACAAAACTCAAAATTAATACACATATATGCTAAAGTAAGACTTCTACTTAAATTTAGAGAAATATTTCAGAAGACGGTTCAATAATTCAGGGGAGCAGGGAGGGAGGTAGGATATGAATTCTCCTCAGCTGATGAATATCAAGCATCAAATATTCAGATCATATACGTAACACCAAGGTGACTATTAATAATGGCACTTCAGGAACTTTCTTTAATTGCTTTTGCTTCACTCAGGCACCTGAGTGGCTCAGTGAGTTAAGAGTCTGACTCTTGGTCTCGGCTCAGGTCATGATCTCGTGGTTTTATGAGTTCAAGCTCCACATCGGGCTTTGTGCGGGCAGTGTGGAGCCTGCTTAGGATTCTCTCTCTCCCTCTATCGCTGCCACTCCCCCCACTCACACTGTCTCTCTCTCTCTCTCAAAACAAACTTCAAAAATATAATAATTGCTTTTGTTTCCTTATCGTTAGTTTAAAAAAATAATTACAACAAAGTATCCGTAAAATAGATTATTCTTTACAGTTATTTAAATTTTTTTAATGTTTATTTATTTTTGAGAGAGAGCATGAGTGGGGTAGGGACAGAGAGAGGGCAGGGAATCTGAAACAGGATCCAAGATCTGAGCTGTCAGCACAGAGCCCAACGTGGGGCTGTAACTCGGGAACAGCGAGATCATGACCTAGGCTTAAGTCGGCCGCTTAACCAACTGAGCCACCCAGGCCCCCCTATTCTTAAAGTTATTTAAATCTCTACAATACTACCCGTTTAGGCTGCCTGCCAAGATCTACTGCTTTAACTTCAAAGTAATAATAATAGTAAAAGATATCTATTTTTTACTATAAGTAAATGTTATATATGTTCAAAACTGTAAAAAGATTTATATACATACCGTTTAAAATATTATTGTTTCTTCCAAATATAAATGTTCATTTTTCCTAAAAAAATACTATAACCCGTCCTCAAAGTCAGGCTCAAACAAATTACAAGTTATCACTGTCTTAGGTCAACACAAGCCATCAAGGACAAGTATAGATTGGGATTCAGAAAAAATTTTAAGTGTGTCAATAAATAAAGCCTAATGTCATCCTCAGCAGCTTCTATATCTGCCCCTGTTCACTGGGTCCCCAGGTAAAAGAAAGCAAAAAAAAACTACCAGCTGGGATTACCAAGACCTGACCACATACTATAATATATGAAAATGGTGACAGGCTTTTGACTAAACATAATTGCTATTTGAAACAACAAGCACAAGTCGGTAATGAGCTATCAAGGCAAGGGAAATAAAATTAAGTATGGTACAGAAAACATTAGTTATTAGTTCATAAACATTTCAACAAAACAGGCAATTTCTCAAGCTCTCTCAGGCTCTCTCCCCTCAGACACAAAGACTGCCATAATCTTACAATACAGTACTGGGACAGCTGGGTGGCTCAGTCAGGTAAGTTTCCAACTCTTGGTTTTGGCTCTGGGCATGATCTCACAGTTCTTAAGACTGAACCCCACACAGGGGGTCACCCTGCTTGAGATTTTCTCTCTCTCTCTCTGTTCCTCTCACACTCGTGCACACATGCATGTGCACACAAACGGGCTCTTTCCTTCTCTCTCAAAAAATAAACTTTAAAACAAAAAAGAAAAAGTTGGTATTAATTACTGAATAAAGTTAGATAAGTAATAAAAGTTTAAATTCATTACTGATGCTGAATTCCCTTTCTCTTAAAATTAACTAAAATAAGGGGCGCCTGGGTGGCGCAGTCGGTTAAGCGTCCGACTTCAGCCAGGTCACGATCTCACGGTCCGTGAGTTCGAGCCCCGCGTCAGGCTCTGGGCTGATGGCTCGGAGCCTGGAGCCTGTTTCCGATTCTGTGTCTCCCTCTCTCTGCCCCTCCCCCGTTCATGCTATGTCTCTCTCTGTCCCAAAAATAAATTAAAAAGAAAAAAAAAATTTAACTAAAATAAAATAGAATCAGGAAAATGTCATGTCAAAAATAACAGACTCCTTGTTAGCAGGTTAAATTACTATGTTTTTGTGTGTGGACAAAATGTAGTCTTCTTAATTTATCAACTGGCACAATGATTAGGCAGTCTGAATTACTGATTTCTTTCCCTTAAGTTTGACTGCTTTTAGGCATATATTATTACTGAACTTGGAAATAACAAAATAAAACAAGTTTTCACTTGAGGACCTCTTCTGCTGAGTCCTGGCCTAGATTTTCTACATAAATTTACATCTCAGTAGCTTTCAAAACTTTTCTGACACATACATTACAAAGATAGGGCCCTAGGAATAAGTTTAACCAAGGAGGCAAAAGATCTTCACAATGAAGACTATAAAATATTGACAAAAGAAACCGAAGACAACAAATAAATAGAAAGACATCCCATATTTGCAGATTGGAAGAATTAAAATTGCTAAGAAGTTCACAGTACCCAAAATGATCTATAGATTTAATGCAATCCCTATCAAAACTCAAATGGCATTTTTCACAGAAATAGAAAAGACATTGGTAAAATTCCTATGGAACCCAAATGACCCAGAATAGCTACAACAATCTTGAGCAAGAACAAAAAAGCTGGAAGCATCACACTTCCTGATTTCAAATTATATTACAAAGCTATAGTAATCAAAATACTATGGTACTGGCATAAAAAACAGACACACAGACCACACTAGAGAGCACAGAAATAAACCTATCTGGTACCTTGAACAAAGGTACCAAGACTTCACAATGGAAAAAGGGTACTCTTCAACAATGTTGGGCAAACTGGATATCTACGTGCAAAAGAATGAAAATGGACCCCTATCTTACACCATACACAAAAGCCAAGTCAAAATGGATTAAAGATTTAACTGTAAGATCTGAAACAGTAAAACTCCTTAGCAAAGAAGAGTGTAAAAAAGCTCCCTGACAACGGTCTTGCAATGATTTTTTGGACTTGACACCAAAATCACAGGTAACTAAAGCTAAAATCAAGTGGGACTACATCAAACTAAGAAGTTTTTGCACAGCAAAAGAAACAGTCAACAAAATGAAAAAGCAATCTACAGAATGGGAGAAAATTATTTGCAAATGATATACCAAATAAGGGGTTAATATCCAAAATATAAAGAAACTCCTATGACTCAATAGCAATCAATTAATCAATAATCCAATTTAAAAACAGGCAAAGGACCTGAACAAACATTTTCCAATGACACACAAATGTCAACAGATACATGAAAAGATGTTCAACATTACTAATCATCAGGGAGATGCAAATCAAAGCCACAATGAGATATCCTCTCACACTTGTTAAAAGACCATTATCAAAGTCAAAGGTAACAAGTGTCAGCAAGGATGCAGAGGAAAGGAAACACATACTGTCTGTGAGAATGTAAATTGGTACAACCACACTGGAAAGCAGTATGGAGACTCCTCAAAAAATTAAAAATATGGGGCACCCGGGTGGCTCAGCTGGTTGGGAGTCTGGCTCTTGGTTTTGGCTCAGGTCATGACCTCACAATTTGTGGGTTCATGGCCCTGTGTTAGGCTCTGCGCTGACAGCATGCAGAGCCTGCTTGGGATTCTCTCTCTCTGCTTCTCCCCCACTAGCACTCACTCTCTCTTAAAAATAAATAAATAAACTTTAAAAAATTAAAAAATGGAACTACCATATGATCCAGCAATTCCACTTCTGGGTATACATTCAAAGGAAATAAAACCAGTATCTCAAAGAGATATCTGCACTTCCATGTTCACTGTAGCATTAAACAGTAGCCAAGATAAGAAAACAACCTAAATGTCAACCGACGAATGGATAAAGAAAATGTGGTATATAAACATACATACACACATACGTATACATACATATACATACACACACACATACATACACCATGGAATATCATTTGGCCTTAAAAAAAGAAGGAAATTCTGCCATTTGCAACATGGATAAACCTGGAAGACAATATAGTAAATGAAATAAACTAAACATAAAAAGAAAACACTGAATGATCTCTTTTATGCGAAATCTAAAAAAGTCAAATTAATAAGCAGAGAGTAGAACAGTGATTATCAGGAGCTGGGGGTATGGAGGAAATGGGGTGATGTTGATGAAAGCATACAAACTTCCAGTTATAAGATGACTAAGTTCTAGAGACATAATTTATAATATGGTGACTTTAATTAATAATAATGTATTGTGCGGGCGACTGGGTGGCTCAGTCAGTTAAGTATCTGACTTCGGCTCAGGTTATGATCTCACAGTTTGTGAGTTCAAGCCCCACGTTGGGCTCTGTGCTAACAGCACAGAACCTGGAGCTCACATTGAGTTCTGTGTCTCCCTCTCTCTCTGCCTCTTCCCCGCTCAAACTCAGTCTTTCTCTCTCTCTCTCAAAAGCAAACACTTAAAAAAATTTTTTTAATAATCATGTATTATATACTTGAAATGTGCTAATAGACTGTATCTTAGTTGTTCTCACCACAAAAAAAGTGTGGTAACTATGGGAGGTGATGGATATTAGGTTGATTATGGTAAATCACAATTTACAGACATTATAGTTACACCTTAAATATATACAATTTTTATTTGTCAATCATATCTCAAAAAAGCTGAAATAAAAGATTAGCAGGAGTTGTGGGCATACACGCATTTTAACTACAGTTGACCTTTGAATAACACAGGTTTGAACTGCACAGGTATCCTTATACTCAGATTTTTTTCGATAAATACAGTATAGTACTATAAATGTATTTTCTCTTCCCTACGATTTCAACATTTTTTCTCCATCCTATTTTAAGAATACAGTATATGATACATTCAACATACAAACTGTATGTTAACTGACTGTTTATGTTATTGGTAAGGCTTCCAGTCAACAGGCTATTAGCAGTGAAGTTTTGGTGGTGTCAAAAGTTATACAAGGATTTCGACAGTATAGGAGGCCAGCACCCCTAACCACTGTGTTGTTCAGTGGCCAAGTGTATTTAAAATTCAGTGAGCCAACACTTTACAAATACTTTATCCCCTTTTTTAATGTTTCTAAACAAAGTGAAATACTGAAATTTAAAAAAAAAATTTTTTTTTAAACATGGAGCCTCTAAGAGATCTGTAAGATAACTGTCCCTAAACTGTTCCTCCAAAGGTGACAAGAGGATCCACCATATTTTCTCCTTTCCAAAATTAAACATTATAAAAGATACCTTGAATAATTAATTCACAATCATCTTTTTTATTTTATAATCAGTACCAAGAAAACCTCAGCCTAACCTCATCTCAACTAAAAATTCAAAATCAATTACTTCAACTCACATAGTATCTTCAAACTAATCAGAATTTCCAAAGAACAGTTATAATAGAATTCAGGAGCTTGGTTAACTCTTGATTCCTCTACAGCCTCTTTTTTGTCCAGGCAACCATATATTCACCTAAAAGCTAGAGTGAAATAAATGTTAATTCAGAAAGGTAATTCAGATATTTTAAAGAATTCTGTTAATATAGCAACTTGAAAAAAACTGACAAGAGATTTTAAAATGGAGGAAAAATGTGAACTCAAAGGGTATTCATTTTCAAAAACTTACATCTTCAGGTCTCAAAACACAGAATATGAATTTTCAAAGAAATTAAAACTAACTAACAAAACCTCTCCTTGGAGCTAACTGAACCAGTTGATGACTCATTATTATTATAATAAATTCATTATTACCAATCTTAAGCGAATCGTCTAACACCAGCCAGCAACTGGTCTTTCTCTATTTTATTTCTCTGGTCACAGCTTGATGTCCTGCCCTCAGTCAATTTTATTTCAAACCCTCTCCACTATTCTCAAACCCTGGATATCCCACTTCATTCTCCTCACTCTTAACATATGCCCTTGCATAATAATTCATAAAGAAAACAGGAAGAAGCCACTCAACTATGGGAACTCCACATTAATGTCTCCATATCATATCTACAAACTTCCTTATTATCTACACCTATCCTCCCCTCCTTTCCTCCAGTTCCAGAAAGCTTTTCTCTTACCTAAAGCCAATCACTCCACCCATAAGCAAGATCCATGCCCTTCCTATCTTCTGAGGAATCTTATTCATGATTGTTCTTTTCCTGGCAGAATAGTCAATTTCCCCTCTCTCCACTAAATCTTTCCCCTAAACATTTATATATGGTTCAAATAAAAATTTAAAAATTTAAAAAATCCTTTGCTACAACTTCAAATCTTTAGCTCCTCCACTTCACAGCCAAACTCCCCAAAACAGTTGTATATAGTTTTAATTTCCATTTCTGTTTTCCCATCCTTTCCTCAACCTCTTTCAGTCTTGAATCCAGGCTCTCTTCTCTCCCTGAACAATCACATCCACACTCTTGGTTTCACAATTACCATCTATATGCCAATGATTACCAAATGTACATTTCTAGTCAATACCTTTCCTCTGAATTCCAGATCTATAATATTAAACTATCATCTTTAATATCTAATGTGATGTTTCAAATACACATTAAAGACAAATGTCCACAGAATTGATGAGGCTCCTGTTTATCCTCCAATCCCTACTAAGCACACACACACACACACATAAATATTGCTACTCTTCCATTTTGTTCCATCTCAGTCAATGATACCACCATGAATCCATGTAGAAGCCTGAAATTCTCAGTATCTTCTTCTCTATCTAATTCAGTGGTTCTCAACCAGGAGCAATTCTACCCCAAGGTGAGACGGCAATGTCTGTAGACTTTTTTGTTTCTCATAATGGGATTAGTGGTATCTAGTGAGTTGAAAGCCAGGAGTGTTAGACATTCTAAAATGAACAAGACACTCCTTGTGAAAGTAGGCCTGGATGACCTAATATAATCCATCACCAAATCCTATAAATTCGAATTCCCAAATAAAGCTTAAATCCATCAATTTCTCTTCCTAATGTGAAGTGCTCTACAAGCACTTCATAATTCAAGGTATAATTCCCTTTCACCTAGAACAGAACACTACAATAACTTCCTTACATCTACCTTTACTCAAATTCATACAGTGAAGTCTCAGAATCATAACCTTCACGAGAAAGAAAAAGAATCCCTGAGGTTGGCTGTTGCACAGGTAAGAGTCCTTATGGATCTAACACAACTAAAAATAAGCCCCCACCTGTTTGTTTGCGTTCCTACTATATTGAGGGTTCCCACTCAATAAAACATCTCCCCAGCCTCAAACAGCTCTTTGCTGGTATATTTCCTTCTGTGTCTACTTGTAGCAGCCTCACTGACTCAGAGCTCCACTTTTAACTGCCTTGTCTCAGTGCCCTCCACAAGCCAATATCTCAACTCTATTTTGTATATTTTTAATATCCCCTGCAGCAGCATCCAGTCATACTAAGCCGCCTATCTGGTATGACCAAGTTATTTCCCAAGGTATCAATTATTACTCTTGATAGCATTCTGGTTACAAAAATGTTTAGATTTCAAATAATATGCTCCAGTCCTATTTTTCCATAGACCTATATTCTTAGTGTGTAATCTGCAGAAGATGAAGTTTCCCAAAAATTACAGATATTCCCATACTTCCAAAAATTCTTGTGGAGCACCTGGGTGGATCAGTCCGTTAAGTGTCCAAATTCAGCTCAGGTCATGATCTCGCAGATCATGGGTTTAAGTCCCACATTGAGCTCTGTGCTGACAGCTCGGATCTTGGAGCCTGCTTCAGATTGTGTCCCCCCCCCCTGCTCCTCCCCCACTTGTGCTCTGATCACTCTCTCTCAAAAATAAACATTTAAAAAAAATCAAACAAAACAAATGACTGGTTCCTCAACTAATTTATACGCCTCACATCTAGGTTTCTTATCTCTGTTAGTAGTCCAAAATCAAAGCAGTGGAGACATCAAAGCCTCCCCCTCTCTCCCCTATATTCAGTGATTCCACACATTCTACCAATTTGCCTTATGCGTGGTCTTTCACATCTTTCCCACTACCATATGCCATAATTGAAAGCTTCCATGCCTCTCATCAAATGAATTTAATAGCTTTAAAGGTAATCACCCATCTTCCAGGCCCTCCTTATTCCAAGCTCAACTCCACTATACCACAAGAACCATCTTCCCCAAAATGTCAATCTGTGCTATTTCTCTACTCAAAAAACCTTCAATGGCATTCCACTGGGCACTCAAGACCCCAAACCACTACTCCATTTTTTTCACACTGGACTTCCCATTCACTTCATACTGTAGCAGAGATAAACAGAGGTAAATGATAGAAACCACTGAGCACACTGCTGGCAAAGAAAGCCACTAAATATTAGCTATTACTTTCACAGATCACCTGGTGTTATAGTCAATTCTAAGAATGTCATCTCCCTACCCCTGATTTTAAACATCTTAAATTCCTCCTCTTTGTATTATTAGAGACAAAGGTCAAATCTTGGTTGTGTCAGTTACTAGCTGTGACCTTGAACAAGTTATTTAGCTTTCTGAGCCTAAGATTAGGATAATATCCATGTCATGGGGTTGCTGAAAAGACTAAATGATATAACATATGAATGCCTAGAAAAGGCATCAATAAGTGTTAGTTTTCTTTAAAAGTGTTCTCTTAAAGGATGAACACAAAACTAATTGCTTGCCTTCTTTCTCCCACAACTAGGCAGGTAGAGAGTAGCACTCAAAAAAATTTGCTTAACAAAATATATCTTTACCTTTCTGAAACAAATGCTTACTCCAAAAACATGAGATATAAGAGATCTTTTTCCATGCTACTACACACAGAAAAAGTTACTGATATGGAACCATACTTCACTAAATGATATATACTGACTAATGTAAATTATGTTATTAAATTTACTGACACTCAACATATACCTCGTCCACATGCAGAACTAGCAGTTATTTAGTTAGTTCCAATAGTTACCTATTATGACTATATAAATACATACAAAAAGATAGAAAGATTCAATATTTATAAATTCCATAGAAAATGAGTCTGTATACATAAAACTCATAGTAAAAGATTCTTATATATTCACTAAAAGAATTTGTCAGATTTGATTTATACCATAGGCTTTTACATTATAGCATTGTAAGAGTTTCTTTAAAATGAGAAAGCAAAGAAAGGACAAAGAATGGAGAGAGGAGAGAAACAGTACCAAAACTTCTCAAGTTAGTCTTTTCCCATTTTACTTTGCCTCATCCTCCCTCCCACTCGTTTTACCTAATTGCTTTTCTACTTCATATTAACAGAAGAATGATAGAATCTATTTAATAAATAGTGCTGGGACAACTGGACTAACAGCAAAAGAATGAAGTTGGACCCCTACTTCATATCATATTAAAACTCAAAATGGATCAAAGACCTAAATCTAAGAGCTAAAACTATAAAACTCTTAGAATAGCACATAGACATTAATCTTTGAGACCTTGGATCAGGCAATGGTTTTATATATGACACCAAAAGCTCAAGCAACCAAAGAAAAAGATAAATTGGACTTGGTTACAATGAAAAGCTTTTGTGCTTCAAAGGACACCATCAAGAAAGGAAAAATACAAATCAGGAATGGGAGAATATACTTGCAAATCATATATAATGGTCTAATATTCAAAATATACAAAGAACTCTTACAACTCAACAATAAAAAATAAATACTCCAATTAAAAAATGGGCAAAAGATCTGAATACACAAATGAAAAGATGACCAACATCATTAGTTATTAGAGAAATGCAAATCAAAATCACAATGAGATACCATTTCTTACCAACTAGGATGGCTATAATCAAAAAGTCAGACAATAACAAGTGTTGACAAGGATGGAGATAAATTGGAACACTCATACATTGGTGGTGAGAATGTAAAATGGTGCAGCCACTTTAGAAAACACTGGCAGCTCTCAAAAAGGTATACATAGAATTAGCACCTAACCCACCAATTTCACTACTAGGCATACACACCCAAAAGAAATAGAAACATGTCCATACAAACCTGTACACAGATTTTCATAGCAGCATTATTCAGAATAGCCAAAGAGAAGAAACAGCCCCAAAGCTGAGCAAATGATGAATGCATAAACAAAATACAATGGTGTATCTATACAGCAGAATATTATTCAGTTATAAAAAGAGACAAAGAACTGACACATTCTATGACATGGATGAACCTTGAAAATACACTAAGTTAAAAAAGCAAGACCACATAATGTATGATTCCACTTATATGAATGTCTAGAATAAGCAAATCCATAGAGATAAAAAAATCAACTGGTGGCAACCAAGGGGGGCAGGTGGTAAGGGAGAGGAAGGTCAGGGATGGGGAAGGGACTGGTACTGGGTTCATGTTTCGTCCGGGGACGATGAAAGCATACTAGAATTAGAGAGTGGTGATCACTGTACAACTGTGTGAATATACTAAAAACTGAACTGTATACTTAAAAAGAGTGAATTTTATGATACAATGAAAGAATGATGACGGAATAAAAAGCAGCACAACTAAAGAATGAACCAAGTGCTCCTTTTTTTTTTTTTTTTTCAACGTTTTTTATTTATTTTTGGGACAGAGAGAGACAGAGCATGAACGGGGGAGGGGCAGAGAGAGAGGGAGACACAGAATCGGAAACAGGCTCCAGGCTCCGAGCCATCAGCCCAGAGCCTGACGCGGGGCTCGAACTCACGGACCGCGAGATCGTGACCTGGCTGAAGTCGGACGCTTAACCGACTGCGCCACCCAGGCGCCCCCCAAGTGCTCCTTTTTTGATCCAACATTTTCTATACATTTACAACATTCTAGACCTATGCTGGTTGCCAGGAACCCACAGATGAGTAAAACAAAGTCACTATACTCCCTTCAGGATCATTCTCCTTAGCCTACAGATGTCAGTATTTCTTAAAAGTGGAGCAGCTTTGAAAATGTAAAAACAGCAAAATGTAATCCACAGACAAGCCAAGAGAACACAGATATTTACATTGTAAACTCTTCTAAATTACCTAAAATTATTTGGGGGTAGGGGGCAAATATGCTTCTAATATTAGTGTTAAATAACTCATTGTTCCCCAATGCTGATAATGTCATTTTCCAAGAATTATTAAACAGCTTTATTTCATTTATTGGAAATGCTTTTTACAAATGTTTCTGATAGATCTTTCTGCATCATATCACTCTGATTGTATCAATTTCTCCATGACTCCTGGATTCGCTATTTTTGACATTCAAAAACTTCATGACAAACACAAACCTCCCAAAAGGAAATGCTTTTTGACATTTATAATAACCATATGAAAATGTGTTTCTCTAAAATAAAAATAAGTAACAGTAGAGTTCTCTAAACTAAGAAATCAAATGTTTTGAGTTCTAATCCAGATTTTTATGAATCAGAGAAAATCTGATTTCCTGATATGAAAGCTACACTTCCATAAAAGAAAAGCTAACAAAAATCAAAAAATCAAATTTAGACAGAAAACTAAGTTGAACAGTTTAAACAGTGCAAAAAAAGACACATTCTATTTAATCCAAAACATTAGATATTTCTGATGTTTTTAATACATTATTTATATCAACTTTCCAAAAAGTAAAACTAAAATCTATATTATTATTACCTTATCTTTGGCCTCAGGCAGTGTGATTTCTCTAGGTTCTAAAAATGGTATTTCTCGAAAAGGTGGAACACATCTGACTATATCTGGTACATAGTGTGTATGAAACAATGGCGGCATTGAGTATCTTCTTTCACCTGATAAAGGCACTATGTGGTTAACTAGAGTTGGCTCTTGGTGGGGTGAATGGAAACGCTGCCGTTTACCGTCAAGAGGAAGGTTTTTTTCATCGCTTAATCTCCTGAAAACAAGCAATATACCTTAGTAATTAAAGATATAACTTTCTAATGACAGAAAACAATTAAAACTATAAAAATAACAAATGCCAATATTGACTCTTTCAGCAAGGCCACATTATTAGTTCTATATGAATCTTAAAATATTCATTTTGAGCACAAGAGAAGCCTTAGAAAAACACCTTAGGAAAAATGCATACTGATAATGTGTGTGTACGTATGTGGGTGTGTGTATATATGTACATACATGTGTATGTATATATATGCATATATATAATTTATAGAATATATACGTATATATTTTTAAACCTATACACTATATATATCAGGGTTAGTCTCCTGCAGAACTATCCCAATATTTTATCTCAGCAGTTAAAACTTTGGAGGAAAACTTCCATTCATAGAAACACTGACAATAAAACCCAAATTCTAAAGAATGAGAATAAAATTAAGTGAACTGAGTGTTACATAGTTAAAAAGGGTCTTTAAGTCCACCTACATTCCGGTTCATCAGTTGGAAAGATCATATTAAAAAGCTATAAAGACACTGAACAACTAAAGAAATATGAAAACTAACTGCATTTCAGATAACAGTATTGTATTAATGTTAAATTTCTTGGGCATGACTAATGTATTTTGGTTATATAGGAAAAGATCCCTGTTCTTAGCAGGAAAGCACTGATGTACAGTGAAATGACGTCTACAATTTTTTCATCATGGTTCAGGAAAAAAAAAAGTAGGAATAAAGAGAAAGAGGCAAAAAAAATCAAATGAAGCAAAACTTTAATGAACCTAGGTAAACAGCATACAGATGTTCACTGTACTATTCTTTAAATTTTTCTGGAGGCATAAAATTTTTCAAAATAAAAGCCAGAATGAAAATAATTATTTGTCTAAAAAAAGAAATTTACTTCAATGATATATTAAGTTTGTTCATACAGACAATACTTTCGGCCATGGTAAATGATCCAATTACTTTAAAGCTCTCAAATTCTATGGGTCACGGCCATCCGAAGGTTTTTTAATGTAATACCCCAGTAGGATTACACCAACTCCTCTCTCCTTGACCCCAAAAATAAGTAGAACTCCTATTCACAAGTAAAAGTGTACAGCACTAAAAACCTAAGAGTATATTTAATATCTGCTAACATAAAAGTGATTTAGCTTTATATGCTGCTTCTCTTGAGAATGTCAATTTTAGTTTTTAAAGTACAACTATGAGCCAATGGAATTTGTTTTCATTTGTGATTCACAAACTGGCTATCCAGGCAATTTCAAAAAAATTAAAATCTCAATTAAAGCCAATACTTGTGGCATCATTATAAAGCCTTCCACAATGATAACTTTGAAGAACAACTCACAGTGCTCTGAAGCACAAGATCTAGAGCCAGACTACCTGGGTTCAAATCCTAAGTGTGCTTCTACCTGAATAACTAGTTGCTCAACCTCTGTTTCATCTTCCTCAACAGAAGAGGGATAACAGTACTCATCTCATAAAGTTTTGTGAAACTTAAATCATTTGTAAACTCCACAGAACAATGCTACTACGTGAATGATCAATAATTCTTAGCTAGTGTTATTTTTAATTGGACATAAATTTATGGAATGTTTATATAGGCATTCAACAGCTATATCTTGCAAATACTGCCAAACCTTATTATAATAATCATCTCTAAAATTCTATTATAATTACTTTGTGGTACATCAATTTCTTCTAATTGGTTAAAATTAGTTGACTCTGACTTCTCTATAGAAAGCTTTAAACATGCAGAAATTTTTACTATAATAATATTTATTACAGAACCTTAGGTGTGTAAGATTTAGATAAATTGAATAGTGAATTTTACTAGAAAGAAGATATTATGGGCTGAACTGTGTCCCCTCAAAATTCTAATGGTTGAGCAGTACCTCAAAATTTAACTGTTTTGAACATCCAGCCTTTAAAGAACTTAAAATGGTGTCATTAAAAGTAGGCCCTAATCCAATATGACTATTGTCCTTAGAAGTAGAGATTAGGACACAGAAAACACAGAGATGCCTGTGTAGGACACAGAGAAGGCAGCCATCTACACGCCAAGGAGGGAGGTCTCAGAAGAAAACAAACCTGCCAACACCTTGATCTTGGACTTCGAGCCTCCAGGATTGTGAGAAAATAAATTTCTGTGCAAGCCACCCAATCAGTTGTACTTTGATATGGCAGCCCCAGCAAACTAATTCAGAAAACAATCTAATTTAGTTAAAATCTCAATTAAAAGTAGTCTTCTGAAAAATGTGGCTTCATTCCATCTAAAATTTGCAATGGCAGTAATAAATCAACAAAAGTATCCCTAAAATTTTTTAAATTTAATATAAAAGTTTCAAAATTTTGTCACAGGAATGACTTCACAGGTTTCAGAAAATAAAATTTAGGGCATAATGTCCACACAATCTTAATACAAGAAACACTCAGCTACAGTTCAGAGAAATGCAAACTTTTCTTTTAAAATAATTAAGAAGTACTTACTTCCTTCCTCGAAATAACGGAGAAGTTGAGGTCTGTATTGGACTGACATTTCCATATGTCAACTGCTGTAATGACACCGCTCTTGACAAACTACCAAAAACACATAAAGAACAATAGTAATAAACATTTTTCCCTTAAACAAAAAAGCAATTTCATAAAAAACTAAATATTTCACTGATCAGAAAAAACAATACAATGACCTTTTTTATTATTGTTTTAGAGACAGCGCAAGTGAGCACGAGTGGGGTAGGGGACAGAGGGAGAGAGAGAGAATCTTAAGCAGACTCCATGCTCAGCATGGAGCCCAACGTAGCAACTCAATCCCACGACAGGATCATGACCTGAGCCAATATCAAGAGCCGGTTACTCAACCAAATGAGCCACCCAAACACCCCAACAATGACAGTTTTTTTAACTTGAAACATTTCATATAAAAATGAAACATATAAACATATAAAAATGTCCTCAATTAGAAAACAAAATTTACAAATGATATGGGCCAAAATAACACCATACTTACTCTGTATTCTGAAAGTTGAACTGTGCATCTATAAGCTGCTGGTGTGAATAAAGAGTTGGTGACAGGGCGAAGAAATTATTATGTTGTTGATGGTTTGGGGTGAAAGGCGGGCGACCCAAAATTGAGTTTGGGAACATGCTCTTGTTCACTAAAAGTGAACATGTATTCTTCTACCTAGGATAGTTTTAAAAGACAAATTATTATATCTTGAAAATATTGAACTCAGTAATAACTAATATCTATTATTTAAAACAATTATTTACCAAGTTATGAATTTTACTTACAAAGTTATTTCAAAAGTTTTACCAGATCTCTTAAGTCCCACTACAGGTAACAAAAAACTTGTTAATAATGAATTTTAAATCTAGATTAAGAATATCATGCAAATAATTAAAAAAATGCAAATTTCTAATTTCTGATGTGTTTATTTGATAATTTCAACAGATCTTTCAGAAATCAAGTTATCACCACATACTTTGATAATAAAAAAGACACCACTCAGGACAGACATTTAATGAAGCCATACAGATTCTTACATTTATACGCAGTTGAATTTATTCAAAGGTATAAACCATAATATGACAACCTGATTCTTAGGATATAGATCTTACACATCTTCTTACAGATCAACTCAAACAAAGGAAGGAATCCGTACTGCCTAATACCTATAAAATTCTGAGATTTCCTTCAAAGTCTAAATAATTTATATAAAGGACGTCACTTAAAAGAGAGCCTGTTCCACAGCAATGGGGAAAACATACATAACAGTCCCCCCTTACCCACAATTTCACTTTCTGTGGTTTCAGTTATCTGTGGTCAACCATGGCCCAGAAGCAGATGATCCTCCTCCTGACATATCATCAGGTCAATAGTAGCCTAACACTATGTCATAATACACACACCATTCACCTCACTTCATATTATCATATGTGTATGTTATCATCTACATCATCAAAGAATACAATATAATTAAGATATTCCAAGAGACAACATTTACAAAACTTTTATTGCAGTATACAGTAATATAATTGTTCTATTTTATTATTAATTGTTGTACTTAATTTATAAACTTTATCGAAGGTACGTATATACAGGAAAAAACGTAGTATATATAGGGTTCGGTACTACCCACAGTTTTAGACATTCCCTGGGGGTCTTAGTATGTCTCCTGTGTGAATAAGCAGGGGAACTATTGTACAAAGCAATCAGAACCATTCACTGACCCAGGCAGGAGAGATTTATACTTTGCAATGACTGATCCCAAAGGCTACAAACTTACAAAGAGGAGGGCAAAGTAACAAACAAATCAAGTATTAAGTAAAATCAACAAAGTGAAAATAGGATCCCCAGCCCACCCTCCCAATGCAGGCAATCAGAAAACCCATTTATGGTACTGGGAAAGAAACCAAATGACATGGTAACCAGAGAACCTATAATATAGTAACAGTTTTCCACGAAGAAAAAGTTAAGCCTGCTAGCAAACTACAGTAAAGTCTACTACTAAACTGCCCACCCATGCACACAGAGCTTCCAATTTGATTTCTAGAAACTCTCACTTAAAATAAACATTCAAGGATCACCATAAGAGAAAAAAGATCTAGGAATAAACAAAAACAATTCCAAGAGCAAAATAAATATATTAATTAATTAATTAATTAAAGCAAAAAAACACCAGAAAACAATATACTGTTTAAAAAGCAGAAAAGGCTCTTTGAAATTATAAAATTAAAAGCAGAAACACTGAGTAGAAAGTTAAAAGAACACTGAGGAAATCTCTTAGAATAAAAAGGAAAAACTAGTAAAGGCAGAAAGGAGGCAGAACAATAAGAGAAAAAAATATAAGAGAATCAAACTATATGGTCCATCATCCAACATAACAGAAGTTCCTGTAGAAGAGAGAAAACACACAGAAGGAAATTATCAAATAAACAAAACAATAAAATGTCCAGGACTGAAAAAAACCAATCCTGAGATTTAAAGGACCTAATGAGCACAAAGCACACCTTAAAAAATGTATGTACCAAGGTATATTATGGTAAGATTTCAGAACATAAGGAAAAAGAAACTTATATTTCAGAAGAGGAAAATGTTATAAATAAAGAGCTGACAATCAAAATGACTTTAAAATCCTCAATAGCAACAGAGGAAACTATAAGACAATGAAGTTAGTGCCTTCAAGTCTCTGCAGGAAATGCTCTCAAGCTATAATTCTATACCGAGCCATACTATCACTGCAAGGGAGAATAAAAACATGTTCAGACATGTCACGTATCAAAAAAATAAAACAAAACAAAAAACCTGGGATCTAGGAAAAGGGAGACCTGCTGTAGGGCAGAGACAAAGTAATTCCCCGGAACAGTGGTGAAGGAAAGCTACCAGCTTAAATTAGAGCAAGAGGATGAAGGGTTTCAAGAAGAGACCCAAGGAGAAAAAAACTTAGAACTTTACTGGCAGTTTACCTGATGTATTTGACCACAGAGAGGAGCAAAAATAATCACACAAACAAAAAAGTAACAAGTTAAAAAGAAATTACCTAAACACACACACACACACTCAAAAAGTCATATAAAAAAGGATATATAATCATTATCTATTTGGTTCTCACAATAACACAAACATTAAAAATATCAATCTAAACAAAATTGTAACATATTACATATCTATTTCATATATTTATTTAAAGATTACGTATATTATTAAAATATGCTATATATTTACATGTTAATATACAGTACAATTTAATGATAAGGGAGGCTACATTAAGGTGCTGAATTTTCAGTAGATGTCAATTTTAAAAACAAGCCATAGAAGTTTTTGAAGAATAAGAGAGGAAAATAACACTTAAGCATCTAAAAGAAATAATAGCTGCCTCTGGGTATTGAGACCAGATGGTTGGAAAAACTGGTGGAAAAAACAGGATAGAAAAAGAGAAAGATCTGTGAAGAAACTAATAAATCACTCATACACACTTTGTTCCTTGCTTTTTTTCAATTTTGCAAGACTAAAGTTCCAAGGATGTACACAGATAATGAATGAGATTCACTAGGCCAAGATTTATAATGGATTGTGAATAAGAGTCGTGGGGTCCCATCAGATCTCATCCCAAGTGCCCGACTCTCTCATCTGAACCAGAGACAAGGTGTTACCTCCAGAAAACAAGAGTTCATCAACTCCCTTCAGCAGGTCTGTATCTCATTACAGGATACTTTTTTTTTTAATCATTCTTATCATAACTGCTAAACTGTACTCCCTGATTTTCACTGCTCAAAGGAAATGGAAAATATCTTGAACCAAGCAGGATTCTGGACAATCCTTTATTAAAAGTACATGTAATAATCACAGAATGCCAGATTCAAGACTAGCAACTAAAGCCATGTTCTAGCCTTTGTCTGGGTTCATGCTCTTTTCTTTCTTGGCTTTCTTTATTCTGTTTCCCTAACCCAAACTCCCACAAAACATAACTCCTATTTCATAAGATTCATGAGAAAATAACATTAAATATAATTCATTAAATGAACTTTGCTTGATATTTCATTTTCTTGGAATACAGATACTACTGATCAAACAAGGGAAGGAATTTGTATTCAGAAAGCTAAAATTAAAATGTTCTATTTTCGGATTTATTTAAATCAATTAATAGTTAAAATTCTAGACACTTTGTTTACATCAATATGCTTATGTTTTTCCTCTGGACCCAAATAAAGCCCCATATACATGCATTAAGACTTGAAAACCAAAAATGACAAAACAGTCTAGACCTCACCTTATTTCTATGCCATGACATGATAAGATCCAAAACAAGAACAAGTCAAAAGATGTCTTGTGGCCCACAAATACTCTACAAAGCTAATGACCAAATTATCCAAGGTTTAAAAGCTTACAGTGATTTCAGAGCCAAAAGTTTACCTAAAGCAGGTATCTAGTTAGCCTATCCCAAATTCCCAGATAAGCAACTGAAGCTTTTGGAGTTCCTCCAAAACAAAGTATCTGTCAGGTTCTCCTCAGTATGAATCTTGGCCCTGAAGTATGGCTTCAACAAGGCCAGCCCTCACAGTCAGATCATTCCTAGGGAATGTAACCAATGGCATTCACTGCTCCCCAACATGGGCATCCCGCATGACCATCTAGAAATCAGGAAGTAAACCAAAAGGCATGAATTTCAATTCCTCCTTCTAATATTTTTCTAATACATTTCAACACTGATTTTGATGAAGATAAATAATATAAATAATCCAAAAATAATCATCCATCAAAAACGATATGAGGAATCATTTTTTAAACAGAATATAGAGCTTTAGAGTATAAAATCCGACACACCTATTACCATAGAATTAAGGAGACCACCACAAAATTTTGTATCTTTTTCTTTATATTCTGAATGAAAGGCTCCTTCAGTAAGTCTATTTGATGATCTACATAAAACACGATTCCACATCAACTGTGATAGCAGGGATAAGAAATTCTACAATAAAGAAAGAAAATCCAGATTATTGCTGGTATCTTATTTTCCTTAGCTTTAAAGTTATTGGCTTCTCAATGCTCGTGACAATAAAATAGGATGATATAGGAACTTCTGAAGAAGTGTTTTAAAACCGTTGCATGGTTCTTAAGGCAAGAATCTTAAAGTTGCTTCTTGACTAAGGTTGACACAATGGGAAATTATATACGTTTATTTGTAAATAATCATACAGGAGACAAGGGTGTACAGGAGTGGTTTACAAAGTAATTCCTACTGATATGGTATTTAGTCCTGTAACTCACAACCTGGAATTTCTGTCCTGAATTTGACTCTTCTCCAACCAATTAGAGAACTTTCAAGGTTACATAATTCCTTCCATAATCAGGATTCCCTGGAAAGCAGAATCTCCCCAGTATAAAAACCAAAAGCCAGAACTATGGCAACTAAATCAAGTTATCTGTCCACTTTGTCCAAATGCCTTTGACCTCCTAAACTCACTTCTTTTCTCCACAACGCAAAAAGTCCAAATCCTATATCCTGCTCACCCACTGTCAAAACTACTTGCGAGTTTTGAAAAGGACATTCCTTTTGATTAGGAATTAGATACCAACCCAGAGCTAAAAGAAAAAAATCTTGTCATGTGGTTTGAAATGGCCATTTCTTAAACGACTGATAAATGGCCTGTTCCACCTAAAGCCTGTATGAAAGAGCATTTCCAGACCAGACATAATTGGGGCCATCACACCAACAAAATAATGTTACTACCACTGGCTAAATATTGTGAGCCTCTTCGCTGTACATATTAAAAGCCTTGTGGTAATAAACCGTCCAAGACAGAATTTACAAGAAGGGTATGTTACCTGTAATACAAAACACAGATTTAGTGTTCAGTTATGATCTTCCCTCACAAAATCACATACCACATATCCGTCAACAAGTTCCCATTTCGCCTGAGTTTTAGTTTCTCTGTTTCTTTTCGGCTCACCCTATTGGTATCCGCAATCTAAGTACGTAACTCCTATTTTAAACAAAGAGCTGAAGGAGAGAAAAGACGGTATCTGGATAATCAAGAAATTGTGAGACACATAAACCCCATCGTGCTCTCTGGCCTAGACAGATGACGAGTCTATCCACAAAGGCTGACCGGGAAATGAAGGGTACAACAATCTGACAGAGTCCTAGCCTGAGCACTTCCCTGGAAAGTGAAGAACTGAGGTCCCTTTAACTAAAAGCCTTACATTTTAAATACTTAATCCAGATGTTTACCTTATTTTTTCACCACCCTCTGAAACTCCATGCAGGGGTCCCAACACGGTCTTCCTCTTTGGCTCCTAGACTGAGAACGGGGCGCGAGGAAAGGAAACGAGTGGAAAAAGTAAGCGGTCCTAAGATTCTTCAGAAAGTGCAGCAGCCTTGGGGCCGCCCATACGTCTGGGACGTCTAAGAAAGATCGCCGGAACTTCCCACGCAAACATAACAGTGCGGTTTGAGGAAAAGTTCCCCGAGCCCCGCCCCCGACCTGGGCCTACACCATTGCGTCCCTTTCCGAAGCCCCCTAACTCACAGGTCTCCTCGGGGAAGGGCTAAGCAGGGCCTACTGGTACTGCCCGCCCAGGAGCTCCAAGGCCGGAGCAGCGAGAGCCCGGCGCGCTCGGTTGTCGCTTTCGCCGCAGCCAAAGCAGGTAGCGGCCCGCGTAAAAGCTAGGCCTGGCTCCGGATCCGGATCGCAACCTAAACCCCGGGCTCGGCGGCCGGGGAGGAGCGACACAAGAAAAGGCAGGGCCAGCAAGGGTGTGGGAGGTTCGGGGCGGTGGCAAGAAGCGGAAGACCAAAAAGTCACCGAAAAAGCGGCGTAGAAAGCCCTGTCAGAAACACCCGGAAGACTGTCGCGACCCGGATGGGAACAGCGAGCAGGGAGCGAAAGGTCACACTTCCGGCAGCCTCCCCGCCCGCCCCAGCAAGTGCTTTGCTTGAGTGCGCAGGCGCACAAGTGCTGCGGTCTGGGTTAGGACGGAGGTGCCTGTTCAGCAGCTGCGAGCGCGAATGTGGAAGGGCTAGGCCTGCCCTGAGACAAGAGGGATCAGGCAGTCGGCGGTGGCCGGGCCGCGGAGTTCGGCTCTGGGCCGCGTTCGCGCTAATGCACAACGACTCCTGTGCACTTTTTAAAAAGTGAAGCACTTTTTACGGGTCCTTCGTGTCTCAGCTGGATGACTCCGCCCGAGAGGAGCTTTTCCTGACCCAGCTTTCCCTCACTCTTTTGCACTGATCTGTATTAAGTTTTGGTTATTTTCCTCCCTCCAGTGAAATGAAAGCAGCTTGGGGCTGAAATGCCTTATTGATCTCTAAAGCCTGGACTCGGCGCCCTGTCCTTAATAATAGCTAACATTCCCTTATTCAACAAATATTTAATATTTCTACTGGAGTGAACTTCGGTGGTGGTGAAAATATCAACGTTGTTGGATTTGTTAATGTAAATCTGTTAAAAATATACCTTTATTTTCTTTTTAATTCCTGTAGAAGAATTTCTCATTTCTGAAGTTGGTAATTTGTATCCTCGTTCTTTTTTCCTGATCATTCTGGAGAGAGGCTTATCAACTTTACTGATCTCAAATCCCAAAGCCATCTTTGGCTTTCAAAGATTATATTTATTGTTTGTTTCCTATTTACTGATTTCTTCTCTTAGGTTTATTTCCTTTCTTTTGCTTTTTTTTTTTAATTTTTAAAGTTTTTTTTTAATTTACTAGTTTTTTAACTTGGAAACCGAGATCACTGATTACAGATGTTTCTTCTTTTGTAACTCAGTACTGCTTTAACTACATCTCACACGTTTTAATATATTTAATATGTTTAATATTAATGTTTAATATGTTTAATATATTATGTTTTCATTTTCCTTCATTTCAAAATACTTTCTAATTTCCCCATAGATTTTTTTCTTTGACTCGTGGTTTATATGTAAGTGTATTATGTTGTCTCCAAAAATTGAGGAATTTTCCAGACATCTTTCTGTTACTGATTTCTAATTCAATTCCATTATTTAATAATCCAGTTAAAATACTTTGCATAATTTGAATCATTTTCAACTTACTGAGACTTATTCTGTGACTCATAATACAGTCTGCCTTGGTAAATATTCGATGTGCATTTAAGATGAATGTGTATTGATACAATTGTTGGGTGAAATGTTCTACAAATATCAATCACATCAAATTGGTTGATACTATTGTTCAAATCTTCTAAATCCTAGAGGATTTAGAATATGTTTTTTGTCTACTTACCCGATTATTGAGAGGAGTATTGAACTCTCCAACTATAATTATGGATTCTTCTAATTCTGCTTGTTCTATCAGGTTTGCCTCATGTATTTTGAACTCTGCTGTTAGTTGCATAAACTATTTTTTGCATTTGTAATTGTTCTATTATTTTTTTAATATAATTTATTGTCAAGTTAACTAACATACAGTGTGTACAGTGTGCTCTTGGCTTCGGGATTTTGTTCTGTTATTTAGATTAATTTATCCTTAATGAAATTGATTGTGAAAAGTATTTTCTCATTATGAAATGATCTATTTTATAAATCATCCACTTTATAAAATCTCTTTTTCTCCTGGTAATATTTTTTTGCTCTAAAGTGTACTTTCTCTGATGGTAATGTAGCCACTCCAGCTTTCTTTTTTTGTCGAGTTAACAAGATGTATTTTTAAAAGAAAATTTCCAATTCTGCCCAAGTCCTCCTGGTACTCAAACCCAAGAGGTTACAAGAAAACTACAGACCAATATACTTATAAACAGATGCAAAAATTCTTAACAAAATTCCTGCTGTTTTTATTCTAATATATGTAAGAAAGATAATACATCATGACCAAAAGGGGAATTATCCCAGCAATTAGGTTGAATTAATAGAAAATCAAACACTATAATTCACTATATTAACTAAGAAAAATTTTATCATCATTTTAATAGATGCAGCAAAAGCACTGGACAAAACCCAATATCCATTCCTAGGAATTCAAGGAAACTTCTTCAACTTGATAGAAAGCATCTATAAAAAGCACCATACTTAATGGTAAAGAACTAAATGTTTTCAGCAAAGATGAGGAACAGGGCAAGGATTTCTGTACTCACCACTTCTTCAGCATTGTAATAGGGGGTCTAGCCTGTGCAATGGGCAAGAAAAAGATATAAAAGGCATCCGAATTGAAAAGCAAAAAGTAAAACTGGTTTTATTTGCAGATAATATGATCTGTGGTGAAAATCCTACAGAATCTACAAAAGCTACTGGAACTGTTAATGAGATCATCAAGATCACAGGATATAAAATCAATACACTAAAGTCAATTGTATTTGTATTATACTAACAATACACAATCTGAAATTGGAATTTAAAATATCATTTAAAATAGCATCAAAAATGTGAAATATATCAGGATGAGTTTGATAAAAGATAGTCAAGTTGTACACTGAAAATACAAAATATGCTGAGAGAAATGTAAGAAGACACAAGCAGAAAGATATACCATGTTCATGGTTTAGAAGAGCCAAAACTTTAAAAATGTCAGTTCTTCTCCAAATTAATCTGTAAATTCAATACAATCCCGATCAAAATCCCAGCAGGCTTTTTTAGTAATTGACAAAAGGATTCTAAAATTTATATGGAGAGGCAAAGGACCTAGAACAACCAAAACAACTTTGAGAGTGAAGAGCAAAGTTGCAGAACTTACACTAAATTACCTGATTTCAATATTTACTATAAAGCTACATTAACCCAGAAGATATAGTATTGGTGTAAAGAAAGAGAAACAGATCAATAAAACTGACCAAATCCTATTCAATGAAACTGAATAGAGTTCTTAAAAAGTGCCAAAGTTGTTGATTTCAACAAAGGACAGAGGCAATTCAGTGGAGAAAAGAAAGACTTCACTAATAATGCTGAAACGTTTGGGTGTTCATAGGTGAAATGAATAAATTAATTAGTTAAATATTGTGTTGGAAATTAAATATTGTGTGGGAAAACACAAAATGGATCATACATCTAAACATAAAACTTAAAGCTTGTGGAAGAAAACAGGGAAAAATATCTGTGAACTTAGGCTAAACAAAGATTTCTTGGGTATAATACCTAAAGCACTATCCTTAAAAGACAAAAAGTAATAAATTGAACTTCATCATTCAATAGTTAAAAGAAATTAACTATTTATTTAAAGGACACTAAGAAAATGAAAAAACTAGCCAAAAACCGAAGAAAATATTTAGAAATCACATATCTGATAAAGAATTTGTATCCAGAATGTATATTTTGAAAATCTCTCATACCTCAAAAACAAAAAACAAAAAATTCTCATACCTTAATAAGAAAATGAGCAACTCAATAAACAATTGAGCATAAAGTTTGAATAGACACTTCACCAGAGAGGTCATATAAATGGCAAATAAGTGCATGAAAAGATACTCAACATCATGAGTAATTAGAGAATATATGAATTAAAACCACAGTGAAATATCACCACCTACCTATTTCATGGTAAAATGAAAAAGACTAGCCATACCAACTATGGTTGCAATGTGGAGTGATTGGAACTCTCATAACCACTAATGAGAATGTGAAATGTTACATCCTCTTAGGAAAATTCTTCGGCGATTTCTTAAAAAGTTAAACGTATATTTACATGTGACCTAGACATTACACCCCTAGATATATACCCAAAAGAAATGAAAGCATTTGTTTACACAAAGACTTGTACACACATGTCATAGCAATTGTGTTCATAATAGGCAAGAACTGGAAACAACACAAATGTCTGCCAACAGGTAAATGAATAAACAATTCATGATATATCCATACAATGGAATACTAAGAGTAAAAACAAATTTACTTTTGATATACTTGCAACATGGTTAATCTCAATTATGATCAGTGAAAGAAGTTGAGCAAAAAATATGATCCCATTCACATAAAATTCCAGGACATGAAAACTAATCTTTAGAGAGAAAACAAGTCAGTGGTAGCCTGGAGAATGAGTTGGGGTGAAGGGTTGAATGTAGGGAGAATGTAGAAGGGAGAGATTGTAGAGGATTAGAAAAGAACTTTCGTGAGTGATATTCACATTAATTATCTTGATTGTTGTAATATTTTCATGTGTATATACATGTGTAGAAATGTGTAGCTTATTATGAGTCAATTATACCTCCAACAAGCTGTGAAGTTTTTTTTTTAAAGGGAAAATCTATTGGTCCATGTTGCACTTTCGGTGAATCTCTTAAACTGTGAGTAATTTTAACATCCCACAGTGGTCAATTGGAAATATTGGTTCACTGAGTTATGTAGATCTTCCAAATGTTGACATATTTCATCCTATGCTATCTAAATACCACATTTGTTACTATCACTTCCAATCTCATCGGAAGAATCTAAGTATTTGGTAATTGTCAAGATGACAGTGATGATGCAACTTTTACAGTTTTTTTTCTTAAAAGCTCAATTATATCAATGATAACAAATATTATTAGTTGTTTTACATGAACTGATGATTCCACTTCATTTATTTTTGAGAAAATATTTGTCAAATACCCAAGTCTAAATAACCACACTTTGTCTATGAATAGATATTTTAATAAAAATCGTGTTCCATAATATTAAAAGAAGTTAGTTCAGCTTGTAACTCAATCTCACAAAGCGCTTCTCCTAGAGACAATTATGGTCTTTAGTATGCAGTAGAAACGTCCTATGAATACTTATTTTTTTAAACAGAATGTTTTAAAAGATGTGAATTCAAGGATCAATAGTCAATAGAATTAATATTTTTTACTGCTTCCTTAAGAGCATTCTTTTTTATTTTTTAATGTTTATTTTTGAGAGACAGAAAGACAGAGTATGAGCAGAGGAGGGGCAGAAAGGGAGACACAGAGTCTGAAGTAGGCTCCAGGCTCTGAGCTGTCAGCACAAAGTCCAACATGGGGCTTGAATCCACAAACCATGAGATCACGACCTGAGCCAAAGTCAGCGGCTTTTTAACCAACTGAGTCACTCAGGCACCCTCCTTAAGAACACTGTTAAGTAATAAAAAACGTTGAAAATTAAAAAAAAAAAAAAAAAGAACACTGTTAAGTTAAATTGTAATTTATTTTTAAACAGCAAGAGAAGGATAGTGAAGAACATAAGAACTATTGATTTGTGCCAGTGGTGTTCAACTAGAGGTGATTTTGCTCCCAGAGGTTATTTAACAATATTCGGAGACATTTTGGGTTGACACAACTTGGGACTAGAGGTGGTTGCTCCTGGCATCTGATGACTAGAAGCCAGAGATGCTACTAAACTTTCCAATAATCAATACACAGGACAACCCCTTCAATAGTATTATCCAACCCAATATTCCATTGTGTCATATACCACATTTTGCTTATCCAATCACCAGCTGATGGACATTTGGGTGTCCCCTTTTTGACTGTTACAAATAATGTTGCTATAACCATTCATGTGTAAGTTTCTGTTTAAACACATCTTGGGGTGCTTGAGTGGCTCACTCAGTTAAGAGTCTGACTTTGGCTTGGGTCATGATCTCATGGTTCATGGATTCAAGCCCTGCATCGAGCTCTGTGCTGACAGCTCAGACCCTGGAACCTGCTTCGGATTCTGTGTCTCCCTCTCTCTCTGCCCCTCCCCTGTTCACACTCTGTCTGTCTGTCTGTCTGTCTTTCTCAAAGAAATAAATAAACATTAAAAATTTTTTAAAAACCTATGTCTTCAATTATCTTAGGTATATACTTAAGAGTGAAATTGCTAGGCCATGTGATAACTCTGTGTTTAATTTTTTGAGGAACTGCTGACTCCTTTCCAAAATGGCTGCAGCATTTGCATCCCCATCAGCTGTGTATGAGTATTCCTTTTTTTCCACATACTTGCCAACATTTATTACTGTCTCTCTTTTTTATTATAGCCATCTTAGTGGATGTGAGGTAGTATTTTGTGGTCTACAATGATTTGCTTTTGAACTATCAAAGCAAAAGTTAAAACAATAAAAAAACATAAATTCTTACTATTGTTTTGAAAATAATTTTGACTACATGGCTCCTAAAACACACTTTGAAAATGGCTGGAGCAGGGTATAGCAGAAGTCCTAACAAGAATTGATAGCAAAGAGATTTATTGGGAGCTTACTATATGCCAGGCACCTTGCTAAGCAATTTGCGTAAATTATGTCTTATACTCTGATTAACAGTCCTCTAAGATTGCTACTTTCATTATCTTCACTATACACGTAAAAAAATTAAGTCTTAGTGAAGTCAAGCAACTTTGCTCAATATCCCACAAAAAGGCCAAAGATAAGATTTGAATCTCGATAGCTGGACTCTGCACTCTATGCCTCCTCCTTTAGCATAGCGTAGGCCCCTCCCTGACTCAAAGCTCTGCTTTGGGACGTAGTCAGGGAAGAAGGGCAGGACTAAGGGACTCAAGAGCTTTTGATGATGTGGTGTTGTAGTTGTTGATTTTATATTTGCCTGTTGAGCATCTTGAACTTTTCCATGATGTGGAGTCCACTCTAACTTCTAGGTTCCTTCATCTTTGTCTTACTCACTTACATTCCCATTCGTATCTCCCTAACACTCTCTGTTGTATCTGATGAAAATTTTGGTTTCCAGAAAGGAGATGGGGATGGAGAAATAGGTCATTTAGAGAGAAGTTGGCAATCACCAGTGTATATAAATAGCTCTCTAGGCCCAGAAGAGACATTCTTTAGATTCTACCCACTGAAATAGTAGAAAGAATTTACAACCAGGTGCTAGAAGTTCTTCTTTCCTCATCATGAGTGTATTTTAGCACATTTCCCAAATCCGTCTTCAAAGCTTCATCACTTTTGATTCGCTTTGATACATATTAAAAGGAAAGATGCGGGGCACCTGAGTGGTTCAGTTGGTTAAGCGTCTGAGTCTCGCTTTTGGCTCAAGTCATGATCTCATGGTTGGTGGGATCCAGCCCTGCACTGGGCTCTGCGCCGACATTGCGGAGCCTGCTTGGGATTCTCTCCCTGCCCCTCCCCTGCACACGCATGCTCTCGTGCTCTCTCTCAAAATAAATGGATGAACATTTTTTAAAAAGTTAAAAACAAAAGTAAAGATGCAACATCTCCCTAAGACAAAATGAAATAAAGACGCTCCAGAGAAAATAAGGTTAAGCTGAAATCTGCAAGTTATCCTGCAGTGTGAGGCCGCAGTGCTTTGATTTGGACGTGGTAAAGTGCAGAATAGAAGAGAATGGATAAAAATAATGACTACTCTTGTACTTTGTATTTATTATCTGCCATTTCACCCAAGGCATCTTGTGCCTCTTGGGGAAGCAATGGTAAAGAAGATCCACCCAGTTTCTACCTTCGTGTAGATGACCGTTCAGAGACAATAACCTTTACAAATTTAGAAAACAGAAACTTAATTTTTACGGTGGTAACAGAGAAAAGGAACATACGTGTCTCTATAAGAGCAAATAACTGGGAGATCCAACCTATTATGGAGGCTGTGCTGGCTATGGACATGCACTTCTTAGCTCTCCTATGTGAGGAGCATTGTTGACTGACAACCCCAGCTACTGCCTCTCCAGACCCACAACGTTTGGAGTGGAGGCTATGCCTCTCCTGAGCCTCAACCAGCCAATGACTGAGCACAGCAGAGATACTACTGCCAGTCCATTCCTACAGGACACAGAACTCCTCTAATGGGCAATTCTGGCTTCAGAACTCCCCACTGGCATAGCCAGCACTTTCTTAGTACTGCAATCTTTTCCTACCCGATTCTCCTTTCTCCCTCTCCTTCAACAGATGTCAGACTTGCATTGGAATCCGAGTCTTTCTCTGCTTACTCTTGCTTTCTCTCCTTTATCTTCCTCAGGGATCTCCTCTAATAAATCTCTTGCACATCTAATCCTAACCTGATATTAGTTTCTTGGAGGACCTGAGCTAACACAGAGGATTTCTGTGAGAAAAGTGCCATTTAAACGGAGACCTAAAGGAATAGAAGTTAGATTAAAAAAAAAAAAAAAAAAAACAACAACCTTGAGGGAAGAAAAAGAACAGTCCTGAGTTAGACCAGAGCTTGGCACAGTGCCTGGCACATTCTTGGTGCTCAATAAGTATTACTTGATTAAATGGAATGCAAAGTGCTTAGTGTGTGGCATGTAATTATTCCTCATAAGCAATTTTACAAAATGAGTTCTATTATTATCTCTATTTTACAAATGACAAAACTGAGGGTGAGAGCCGTAAAGTAACTTGTCCAAGGTCAGGCAGAAGTTCAAAGTACAGCTGGGATACGAACAGGTTTGTTTATTTCCAAGCTTGTTATTTTTAACTGTTTTCCTGCCAAGATATGCTGGCTCTCTTCAGAAGAAGTGAAAATGGACTTTCAAAAGAAAATACCTGTAGGGTCCTCTGGGTGGCTCAGTCGGTTAAGTATGTGGCTTCGGCTCAGGTTATGATCTCGCACTTTGTGGGTTCAAGCCCCGCGTTGGGCTCTGTACTGACAGCTCAGAGCCTGGAGCCTGCTTCGGATTCTGTGTCTCCCTCTCTGTCTGCCCCTCCCCAGCTCACACTCTGTCTCTCTGTCTTTCTCTCTGCCTCTGAAAACTAAATAATCATTAAAAAAAGAAAAAAAGAAAATACCTGTAATATATTTTTTAAATTCATAATCCATCCAAAGGCCACCACCTCTTCTAAAAGCAGATCAGACACATCCTGAGTTATCCTGGGGATGTATATGAAAGTCATGAGGTAACTGAATAGAAGTTCATTAACGGAGTCTATGTTATAAGCAGGGTTCTACAGTTAGAGAAATAAAAGTTTCAAAAAGATTCAAAGAAATTATAGAAAGTTCCTCTTTATTAAGTAATGTCATATGGAAATCCATAGATGTCTTTCTATTTAGGAGGTAATGACAGAAACCAGAGGTACAGGATATGGTTAGATGATTATTACAGGGTTAAAACTCTTCAAACTTACCAATTTTTTTCTATCCAGTGTGATTCTGTATAGGTCATGGGTACACTTTCAAAGTGCATTTTTCTGTATGCTATTTGAGAACATATACTGGTTCCTGAGATGAACAGTGTTCTTGGGAATTCAAAATACAATTCTCCATAATTTTCTCTCTAATGAATTTATTGTAGAACAATCTGAGTGATTAGAGAGTATCAGAACTAAAACAAAGTTTAGCAACTATTGCCCTATTTTACATGTAAGAAAACAATGGATGTCATAAATATAGAAAAGGAAATAAATTCATATGTTCTAAATCATTTTAAGTATATCAGCGTGTAATTTCAACCTTGATATTGCCTGAGTATAGACAGTACAATCAAAGAAGGCAATTGCAAATTCTACATGAATACATTTTGAATGTAATTCTCTATTCACTCACTTGGAGAGAGCCCTTAGGAATTTCAAGGTGAAATTACTGTCATAGGTTCTCATGCCTTCAGAAATTACTATGATAAAATATAAATCTGAACAACAATTTGCTCAGAGGCATAAGTGGCTGGTTTGGAGAGGTAGGGTACTAACGGGATCTATTGCTTTCTATGATTCTAAAAGTAATGAAGGTTTATTGGATAAATTTTGGAAAATACAGAAATGTATTAAGGAAATAAAAAATTTTAATTCATAAGATACAATATAAGTGAAATCTATGAGCCTGAAAGTTGCTGTATAAAAGGCTAACTTTATGGGTCACTTTATGGGTGGCTAAGTCAGTTAAGCATCTGACTCTTGATATCAGCTTATGTCATGATCTCACAGTTGTGGGATCAAGCCCTGCATTGGGCTCCATGCTCAGCAAGGATTCTTTCTTTCCCTCTATCTCTGCCCCTCCTGTGCTCACACTCACTCTCTCTCTCTCTCTCTCAATATAAATAAATAAACTTAAAAAAATAAACAAAAGGTTACTTTTATGAAGACAAAAATAAGAATTATAATAAATGCCATAAATGCCAATCAATGTCTCAGTTTTTATCATCATGAATGTTTTTTTTAAACAGGTATGATTTAATATGGCCCAGATTAATGTCACCGTCTTTAACTTTTGTTACTTTGAAAACTAAAGAACCGTACAATATAAAATGATATTCTAAGAGATTCAAAGTAAAAGTTAAGAAAGAGTAACTTACTAGGCATTAAAGATCTAAAACATCTTGTTAGTTGTAGGTGCCAAATAACCGGACAAGATAACTGTAATTAAATGAATTAATTAGACCAAAAAACTAACTTTTTAAATTGATCCAATAGTCATTTTTAGAATAGCATTTGATTTTTCTAAACTGAGTCCTGAAATTATATGGATATGTAGCCTTCTCAGAGTCAACAGATTTTAGGGAATGTAAAAGAATAAAGTCATTATCACCAAACCTTCTTTGCAAAGTCCATCAGTTACAATTTGTTTCAAGTTTTCTCTCTTTGATCTTGTTTCTTTCCTCCCTGGAAAGGTCTTCACTCACTATTTCATTTGTTCATTCCGTTTAAGCAGTCATTCAGTTAATCAACAAGTATTTACTGAGCACCTATTATTTGCCAGATTCTCTTCTAGGCAAAGAGAGGCAAGAACGACTATTAGGGAGGTGGAGGATGGTGGTAACAAAAACAGGAATAGAAAAGACGGCTAATGGAAAAGGAGACCAAAGTTCAAAATCAAGCAGTATGTGAACAAGATTAAACCTCAACAAGAGCTACAAAAGTGTTATCAAGAAACAGAGTTTCATTCAAAAAAAAATTTCCTCAAAAGGAAAAGTGGAGAAAAGGGCTGGAAGAAAAGTGAATTTATTGTAGGGAAAGATACTTCTCATAAGTATCAGAATGCAATGCTTCAGTTTCTAAATGTTTCTATTTGTATTCTGCGTAGCTTTATACCACATTCTTCCCTTAAAATTTCTTCTTAGGAAGCTCCACTCAGAGAAGAATTTTTCAGGGTAATGTTAACCAGATGGCTTTTTCTAATCTTCCCCAGAAAAAAAATGCAAAGTAGGGTTTGCAAGTAACACTGCCACCTACAAGTAAGTACTTTGGAGAAAAAATGACTGAAATTCCAATCATCTGGCTAGATGTCCAAGCTGCCAGAAATCTAAGAATAAGACTTTGCAGTGTGGCTTTTGGTTTACAGAAAATAGAAATGTGATGAAAATAAAATAAGAAAAGAAAAATAACTTCAAAGTCTTGGCATCCTTCAAAAACAAAAAGTCTATTTGTCTCTGTATTTTGTCTTTATATTAGCTACATCTTTCCAGTCATATGAGATCCTTGGCCAAGTTAATTAAACACCTCTGCATCTAAGTTTCCTTACCTGCATAGGGATATTATAATGGCAGCTGCTTCTTTTTATGAGGATTAAATTCTGACTATTTACTAAGAATGAATGGCTGAACTTTGAAGTGCCTAGGTGGCTCAGTCAATTGAGCACCCGACTCTTGATCTCGGTTCAGGTCATGATCTCACCGTTCCTGGGATCTAGCCCCATGTTGGGCTCTGCATTGGCAGCATGGAGCCTGTCTGGGATTCTCTCTCTCCGTCTCTCTCTGCCTCTCCCCTGTGCTTGCTCTCTCTCTCTCTCTTTCTCAAAATAAATAAATAAACTTTAAAAAACCCACTTTAATATACTAATATATGTCAACCATACTTCAATAATAAAAAAAAAAAACTTTGTTTAAAACCACTTAGAAAAACACTGACATTTCAAATAAACTAGAATGTGCACATGTTTACAATCCAGCAATCCTGCTCCTGAATATATACCCTAAAGAAATTCTTACCCAAGTAATATGTTTAATTATATTAACACTGCCATTTTTTCAAATAGAAAACTGGTAACTCAAATATCAAGCAACTGAATCAATAAATTGCAGTTTACTCATAAAATGGAATACAATATAGCAGTGAAAATAAATTAGTGTTACATATGTCAACATAGATGAACATCAAAAACCTATATGTTGAAGAAAAAAGAACATGTTTCAGGAGAGAAGAATTATATGCTTCCACTCATACGAAGTTCAAAAACATGCAAAGCTAAACAATCTGTTACTTAAGAATACATTCATATGTAGTAAAACTGTAAAGAAAAACAAAGAAATGATAAATACAAAATTCAGTATAGAAGATAGCCATGGGGAAGAGGAGGAAAGAAGAGGGATGAGACAGTGCAGGGACAGAAGGTAGGACACAGAGTGATAATATTCTATTTCTTAAGTGGGGTGGAGCATATCTGGGTGTTCACTTATTATTGTTATGGTTGTTATTTATACTTACATCTATGTTATGCCTAATAATAAAAAATTTTTAAACCAGAAATTATATATTATAAGAAATGTTTGATTAATATGAGATTTAAAAGTTTTACAAACATCAAAAATCTAGTTAAAGTGATCTGAACATAATTTCAGAGAGACCCTATTGAATTGAAATATTACTAATATAATCAATTGTTCAGTAGACACTTGGTCTTGAAACTATTTGTCATTCTTTTGTGGTAAGAATTTGAATTTTATTTAAAAAAAGAATTTGAATTTTATACACATAAATTCTAGTTTTACAGAATTGCTGGTGACTGAATGAGACTACCAGATTTCTTTGAATACCCCTGAAGTTTTTATCTTATTGTTCTCCCCTTACCTTTATATACATGGGGACACTTGTGAATTAATTTTCTTTAATTATTATTTCTTTATGAAAATGGTCTCCACCAGAAAGTCAATTTTTAGTGCTGGTGTTGGAACTGTAGAAAAAGAGAAACAGCCTAATTTAAAAGTGATTCCTAACTAGAAGTTTTATCAAGAAAAAAAAAGAAAAAGAAAAAGCTATCATGAAATTTGTAATTTGAAGATTTCTGAAAGTGCCAAGATACATACCCCAAGAATAAAAGGAGAATGAATTATAGAACGGAAGTTATAGCATGACTGTGCTAAGAAGGAGTAATTCTGAGGAAAATCTGATAGAAGACAAGTTAAATTAATTCATTTATATAATGTAATGAATATTATAAAAGTTTTTTTTTTTTGAGAAAGATTGAGAAGCTGGCCCATGTGATCCACTGTCTATCACTATTTCTTGGCTTTCTTGTGCTTAAATTTTTTTAATTTAAATTAAGCAGTAACTCATGAACATATTCTTAATGTAAAAACTTTCAACAATATGAACTGAAATGTCCCCCTAATTTATCATCCTTAATAATTCTTGAATGCTCCTCTCAGTTAACTATTAATTGTGGTCTTTATGTAAATGGTATCATGCAGTATAGTAAGTACTGAATCTTACTTTAATTCAATACACAAGCTCAAAGATTTTGTCTGTTTTTCTCCCTACTCTATCCCCAGCACTATTTATTCGTTTAACAAATATTTATTAAACATGAACTATGTACCAGGCTCAAGTAGGAAACATTTACTTGAGTTTTCTGCTGAATTCCATTTCCTCCAAATCTTTCAGCATAGCCCTTAGTTCTGATTCTATAGTTTGCTAGGGTTTACAAGCCGATATTATCCCAAGGATAGGGTCATTGCTGGCCCACATGGTGCTTTTATGCTACTTGAAAAAAAGGCGTTCTTCTCCCACGAACCTTATCACATACATGCCAGGGCCACATAGCCAGCACTGCACCATGTTTGGTGAGCAGAACTCAGCCTGATTTTCTCCCCCAGTGAACACTCCAATGCAGATACAACCTATTCAACTACATAAAGCAGCCCTACCCAAGAAAACTAGCTAAGAGACGCCGACTTCTCTTTCATTTTTTTGAACCTGGCTATCATCAAAAAGGCTTTTCCTTTACCTCTGCTATTTTCACTGTTAACTTGTATACTACACAGCTGTAGGTGTCCATAATTTGCCATGAAGAAAAGCGGCACCAATCATCTCTTTTAAATATAAGCTCGGTGGCTCAAAGAGCATGCTTTGTCAGTAAAATGAACCCAGATACCTTGGCCATTACAGTTTGGTTTGGCTTGGACTGAGAACTGCTTCACAAGCCAGAAATGACCTTCTCTAGGCTACGTATAAGGGACACTGGGTGCCTGAGGCGACGTCACCCAGTTTCAGCAGCCCAATTTCTGTTGATGCTGAAAAGCCAATCAAAGTCACTTTTGAGAACTGTACGTAATAGATGAATAAAGGACACATTACTCCAGTTTAGTTAACCCAAGTGATACTGAGCAATTCGTGATTTTTAGTGATACTCGAAGCTGCAAATATCCCATTGCAGGGAAATTTGGGACACAAGCCCACATTCCTTGTACAAAATCTCCAACAGAGAATGAAATCTGTATGACTCTTCCCAAGAGGTATCTGACTGGCACACTAATTGGTCATTCCCCCAGCAGTGAAGTATAAAAACTGTCTTGTGTCATTTTCCAAGTTCTGCTTTTCTCTCCAACCAGATGCAAACTTCCTCAAGAGAGCTTCCTTGTGAGTTCTTTAACGGCTGGCAGAGTGCTGAACACACACATAACAAAAATTCAATAAATACTTAAGAGGCTGAATAACTTTTAAAAATTGTGAATAACTCAGCCTAAAACATTTAGGTATAAAGTAACATATAACCATTATAAAAATGTAAACAACCTAAGGTGGAGTTCATGTGTCTTTTTTTTTTCCTACTCCCAACTGTCTGCAACCAAGGATTATCAGTGTTAACGTGTGTTACATGATCTCCGACACCCTTTTATATGCACAGACATAGTAATTTGTGGAGTTTATTCCTTATATTAAAATGGAATCACATCTTGTTCTGTAACCTGATTTTTTTAATTAAATAATTTTTTTGGTCTGTTCTTCATGTCTCTGTGTGTGTGTGTGTGTGTCTGTGTATGTGTATGTTCACCTCATTGTTTTAGATGGCTGCTAAGTATCCCTCCCAGAGTATGAATATGTCTTTATTTATTGTTTTTAATAGATTTTTTAAAATTCATTTATTTTTGAGAGAGAGAGAGAGAGAGAGAGAGAGAGCACAAGTGGGGGAGGGGCAGAGAGAGTAGGAGAGAGAGAGAGAGAGAGAGAGAGAGAGAGAATCCCAAGCAGGCTCTGCACTGTCAGTGGGGAGCCCTATGCAGGGCTCAAACTCATGAACTGCAAGATCACGAACTGAGCTGACACTGGACATTTGACCAACTGAGCCACCCAAGCACCCCTGTCATAATTTCTTTAAATAACCTTCTGTGGTTGAATCTTTAAGTAGTCTTCAAGTTTTCATTACTATGAATAATGCAATGAACACCCTTGTACATATATTCTTGCACCCTTTGAGAGTCTTTCTGGAGGCTAAAGACCCAGATGTGGAATTACTGGGTACAGTTGTAAAGGTGTTTTGAGAAGGACACTCAGAACTCTGCTACAGAACAGAACAGAACAGAACTCTTCTGATCTGTTACTCTGAGTATGCCAATTCAACTCCCCAAGATTCTATCTGATCTGTAAGACAAGGGAAAATCTCAGTAGGTTTCATAGGATTGTTGTGAAAATCAAGTAACAAAACTAAAGCTTCATGGTTGATTAATAGTGGGTTTGAGGTCAGTTTTAGTAGGTTGGGAGCATTTCCTGAGCTCTTCCTAATCTGCTAAGTCTCGTTAGATGACCTGCCAGTTCTTAGCAGTCAGCTGACATGTTCCTCTTTGGAATATAGAATAGGGAACCAAGTAGAAGAATATTATGGAAATGAAATAGACCAAACAATGCATTCTGTAGAAATAGGTCTTGCTCTATAGAAAGATGAAGTCATGATTCCAGATTCGATCATCCTTCGAAAAATGTGGAAGTGACCCACAGTAACCTCCAAAAAAGAATACAAAGAAAACATCTGTTCTAGAGTCCTATAAGGTTGTAGGCAGAGAAGGCTACAAGACCTTTATAATCCAGACAGTCAATCTTGAAACACCTTAAAATGGTTTAAAAAGTACTTGTGCCACTAATCTTGTTATCAGAAGACCTGAGTTTGAATTCTGACTTTGCCACTGACTAGTCTGTGAGCAAATGATAAGCTCTCAGAGTTTGAGTGTTTTTTCAAAACGGAGATAACAAAAATACCTACATTATTTTAAGGATTAGATGAGGTACTGTATGTAAAGGAGCCCAACAAAGTTCCTTGCAAATTGGGACATTCAGTAGGTATAATTAACATAAAGGGAGGAAAAAGAAAATTCCTGTGGAAATGACATCTCAAGGAAGAAATAGCTCTAAGCCCTAAATGAAGAATCTCCATTTTCCTCACTCACAAAATGAAAGGGTTGAATTAGATCATCTTTAAGGCCCCCTGCCTTTAAACAATACTAAGAATTATAAGTTGCATGTATAAAGTGCTCATTGTATGTCAGGCACTGTTCTAATTGCCTTATATTTGTTGGTCCATTTAGCCTTTTTTTATTGAAATATAGTTGACATACAATGTTATATTAGTTTCAGGTGCACAACAGAGTGATTCAACAATTCTATACATCACACAATGCTCACCATGACAAATGCAGTCACTGCCTGTCACCATACTAGATTATGCTGAATGAAATAAGTCAGAGAAAGACAAATAACATATGATTTCACTTATATGTGGGAATCTAAAAACCACAATAAACAAAAAATAGAAACAAACTCATAAATACAGAGAACAAATAGATTCATTTAACCTTCACCACAAACCTACGAGGCAGGAACTGAAAGGGCGGGCCTACGCCGGCTGACTCCATCTTGTTCTGTGTCCTTCACCTTGACCACACCTCCTCCCCTTGAGTAACCCCCCCTCACCCGCCTAACAGGACTCAGGACCCTTCCCCAGGACCCTTCCCCAGCCAATCGGCTGAGGCCATAGCCATTACCTCACCAACTGCCCCTAGGCCCCAATAAAACCTTTGTCCTTTTGAAACTCGCTCTCTCTCCCTGGTATCTCACCGCTGCATTGGTGCAGGTAGGGGATTGAGCTCGAGCTAGCTCGAATGAAGGCTCTTTGCTTTTGCATCGGACTCGTCTCCCTAGTGGTCTTTGGGGATCACGAATTCTGGGCATAACAGAACTACTATTGTTCCCATTTTACAGATAAGGAAACTGATGGCCAGAGAGGTTAGGTAACTTTCCCAAGGTCACAAAGCTAGTGAGGCACAGAGGAAGGGCATTAAGTCTAGATTGTCTGGCTCTAGAGTTCATGTTCTTAAGCTTCATTCTATGACTCTGATACCCTCAAACACTTGACTTCTTGGTTTGTGTTGATATTTTAAGGGAGTAGGTAATAGTTTCTTTCTGTTCCTTTCATTTTAAAGTTTTATTGACTTATAAATGTATTTAGCAGAGAATTTTCCTTTTTTGAGAAAAAATATAAATACAGAGAACTTAAAATAGTTATCTACTGCAATGTAACAAATTGCCCCAACACTTAGCAGCTTTAAACAATAAACATTTATTATCTCACACAATTTCTGAGGGTCAGAAATTTGAGAGTGGCTTAGTTGTATGGTTCTCAGTCAAGGTCTCTCACAAGCCTGTAGTCATGTTGTAGGCCAGGACGGCAGTTATCTGAAGGGGCTAAGAATCACACGAGCTCACTCCTCTGACTGTTGGTAGCAGATTCATTTCCTCACCATGCGGGCCTCTCCATAAGGCTGTTCATTTAACTTAGCAGCTGGCCCCCCAGAATGAGAAATCTGAGGGGGTTGGGAGGAAGGAATAGAAGGAGAGAAAGAGAACCCAGGATACAAGCTAGAATCTTCTTTCCTAGCTACTGGTCTTATCTTAAAGGTGGCATTCCATTCCTTCTGCCATATTCTATTTTCTAGAAGCCAGTCACCAAATCCAGCCCAAACTTAAGGAGAGGGAAATTAAACTCCATCTCTTGAGGGGAGGAATATCAAAGAATGTGTAAGCACATCTTTTTTTTTTTTTTTTTTGTAAACACATCTTTAAAACTACAATGAGTGAGGGAGTGCGTGAGTGGTTCAGTCGGTTAAGCATCCAGCTCTTGATTTCATGATCTTGCAGTTTGTGAGTTCCAGCCCCGCATTGGGCTCCACACTGACAACATGTGGAGCCTACATGGGATTCTCTCCTCCTCTCTCTCTCTCTCTCTCTCTCTGCCCCTCCCCTCTCTCACTCTCTTTCTTTCAAAATAAATAAATGAAACTTAAAAAAAATACTACAGTGAGTACAAAGAAAAATATAACAGACAGTGGTGTATTCATTGCCCCAAACTGGCAATTATTACCTTATTGCATTTTTCTCAAAAACATTTTCAATTAAAAACATGAGAAATAAAATCTTCTTTGTTCCCATGTGCAGTCCGAGTCCCTTTTCTACTCTCCAGAGGCAACAATTACCAAACCGTATGGCATATCTTTCCAGTATTTTTATTCTTTTATATAAATATAAATACAGTGAAAATAATATATGGCGTTGTTTTGTGGGTTTTTTTTTTAATTTTTCACAATTGGTATCATACTTACATATTCTTCGGCTTGCTTTTTTCACTTTTCAGATTTATGAATGCTGATATAGTTGGACCTAGTTCAATACTGCATAATATAAACAGACCACTTTCAATTCATCTACTGACAGAGATGGTTTCCTAAATTATAAATCACTATTATAATCAATGCTTTGAGAAATGGCTCTAGTCGTGTTTCCTTGTGTGCATGTGTGTGAGTTGCCCTAGAGAAGGGTTTCTACCTATTTGACCCCATCCCACAATGGAAAATTTCTTACTGTGACCAGCTCAGGTCTCCTTGTAACCAGTTGCATATACGTAGGTGAAAACATTTTTTGAGAAATAGTACTTATTCTTTCTATGAGTAATGACCTCTGATATGACCTACATTTAATCTAAGTTCTTTTAACTTGTTAGCTGAGAGCCACTTGATTTCTGGACCCACTATTGGGTGTCCATCTGCTGTTTGAAAAACTATCTTCAAGGTCTGTCTCTTGCTGTTATGGCATACATAGTTTATGGAAGTTTAAATTTTACAAAACATTGTAACCTGGCTCTTCATAGCTGTATGAGTCTACGCCATCACAACCATCCCCAGCACTGTTCCTTTTTGCCCACATTGACACTCACACTCCATATTCTCAGATTTCTCATTTTTGCCAATATCATTATTGGGTCTCACTGAAGGGTGGATGAAAGGAAGCCTGCATAAATGTACCATTTTTCTTTGTTGTTGTTTAATACATACAGGTGTAATGGGAGAATTCTCCTATGCTTGTCCTCATGGGTGCTGTATGTCACTACTGAGTTCCTTGGAAAATATAATAATTAAAGGGAGAAAGGGGGACTATGGGAGCATCCCTCAGAGGAAGGACAGGAGCCTCAATCCCCCTGCCATGGCTCCCTCTGGTTTTCCAAGGAAGCCATTTCAATCCATTTTCACCAAGCCCTCCACTCTATAAGCTGTCCTCACCTTCAGCAACCACTTCTCCTACTGCGCAAAGAACACGAGACCATCCCAGAAAAACTCCGCCATATCCTATCTTTCATCTATAAACCTATCAATACATGTTTCCATTCCCTCTCCTTCTGTCCTATCCCGAAGCGAATGGTGACCTTCCTCCCGGCCAAGGCTAATTCTTCTACCCCAGCACTGAACACATCCTCTGAGGACTCTTACTCCATAAATTATCCTGTCTTTTGCCTCTCTCCTAAACCCCCCTCGCACAACGTCATCATTCCCTTCAGCACATAAGCACGTTCGAGTTTCTCCTTCCTGAATAAGGCCTTTCCTTATTCTTCTCTGTCTGACTTCCTTTATTTATCTTCAAGCCCAAGCATCACTTTCTCAGAGAAGCATTTCCTTTCATTCATAGAGTCTATCCTTCCTTTTCCTTCATTACATTTACCCAAATATGTATTTACATTCTTATTTGAGGGTCTGCCTCCCCTACTATATAGTCAGCTCCGAGTGGTCAGGGACGTTGTCTCCCTAGCACCTAACATAAAATAGGCACTGGGTGCATATTGTTGCGTAAATGATTTCTAGCTTACAGCCTCATTTCTTCTCATCTCCCTTCCTACATCAGGTGGATATTGCAAAATGAAAAGCCTGTTGGATGCCTTCTGAGCTTGAACAATGCTGCTGGCTGCTCAGCCTGAAGAGTACAGTCCACTCCCCTTAGCGCAGCATAACAGGCTTCCGTGAAAACAACTCTCCCCTCCCCCCACCAAAGCAAAGCAAATAATGTTTCTTCTAATAGAGGAAGCAGAACAGGAAAAACTCAAATCAGCTAATATTATTATTAGCTGACAGCCCTGATAAAAGAAGTCACGGAAGAAGAAGAGTTTAGAATCCACAGATAAAGGCGGTTATGTCATTATTTATAGATTTCATCCTGTTGCCTTTGTTTTTGTTTTCCTCTTGCTCTTTTCCTTTCGTGATAAAACATTAACCTATTGGGTCAAAGGGAAGGGAATCTTAACATTTCATTGGGCAATTACAATTACAATACACCAGGCATTGGGCTAAATGCTTTGTTTATCTGATTTAACTTACTTCGCTTCAAAATCCAGTAACACGTATCACCTCCTGTTTCAAAAATTAAATGACCGAGGCCCAAACTATCAAATACACTAAGGAAAATGAAATGTTCTGGTGATTGCCACATTATAAGAAAGTGCAGAAGGGCTGTACATTATCTATGCTTTTTATTACTTAATATCAGATCACAGGTCATCTCCCGCATGTGTGATACTCCTATCTCGCTCGTTCTTCTCTTCCTCTTGGCTTTCTCCTCTTTCTCTTTCTCTCAATTAATTCCATCACGTTCTATTTTTGCCATTTTTCTCTCTGCCTATCTCTTACACCCATCGCCAGCTGCATTGTTGCCTTTTAGGCCCAAATGGTTATTGACTACTTAACTGAAATGAAAGCAAACAGAAAGAAAGCCTTTTTAAAACTTCTGGACTAGAATGGCAACAAGCAATAATGATGTCACAATACGTGACCCAAAGAGAGAAAGTCATACATTCTAGCCAAGCCTTCTGATATGCCGGGGAAAGGTGCCCACTGAACTTTTTGTGAGGTTCTGAATCATTGCTGGTAATACTAAGGTTCTCATCTTTCCATTCTGAAAAACAGAATCTGCAATCACAAGACGAACATTTTATCAGCACGTGAGAAGTTACCAGAGACCTGGAAGGTAGAAATGGAAGCAAAAACAAACTGGGGCGGGGGAAGGGGGGGGGAGGGGGGGAGGGTTGCCAGAGGGGAGGGAAGGTGGGGGATGGGTGAAATAATTGAAGGGGATTAAGAGGTGTAAACTTCCCATTATAAAATAAGTAAGTTGTGGAGGGGTACCTGGCTGGCTCAGCCAGTGGAGCATGTGATTCTTGATCTCGGGGTTATGAGTTCAAGACCCACACTGGGTATAGAGATTACTTAAAAAAAAATCTTTAAAAAAAAATTAAATTAATAAACAAATAAACAAACTGTGGAAATGGAAAGTACAGCATAGGAGATACAGTCAATAATATTCTAATAATGTAGGGCGACTACATATATAGTGGTGAGCATTGCATAATGTGTACAATTGTTGAATCACCATGTTGTACACCTGAAACTAATGTAACATTGTATGTCAGCTATACTTAAAAAAAAATCCTGAATGTAACACCTGTGTCCAAGGGTAGCAGAAGTCATGGAGCCGTTGGCATGTCCAGTGTCCAGGGCCAGCAGTGCAAAGCTACAGGTTTTCTCACTCCGCAGGGGCACTACTACCCTTCCCAGATGATGCTGGTGTGTGGCTTTGTCTGTGGTTTTATTCAACTGGCCTTTCCTATTCTTCTTTGTTTGCAGACCCTTGTTCTCTGGTTTCTTGGAGATTCTGTGAGCTATCACTATTCCGTCAGATATATTCCTTTGAATATGTCAGACAAAACGAAGAAGAAGCAGAAGAAGCAGAAGCAGAAGAAGAAGGGGAAGAAAGAAAAGAATAGAATAGAAGAAGACGAAAGAAACCTTCCTGTAAAGGACAGAGACTTAGGATGTGGACATCTGAAAGTAGCATCATGTAGAAAATTCAAGATGAGACTGGTGGACCTAAAATTCCGCCCCTTAATTTGGTCCTGAGAATGCAGAGGCTGCTTTGGAAAACCAAAGCTCTATTACTAATCCAGGAGATTTTATGCTCTATTTGACTGTTAAAGTCAAGGCTGGCACAACAGGTGCCTTCCATTTTGATGCTTTCTGAACCCCCACTTTCAGACAAACAAGAAGAAACCAAGGGAATTAATCATTTCCTCGGTTCAATTTCAAGAAAAGATATTCATTTATTTGCAAACTTTTCAAATGCCGTCTGAATACCAGACTCCATATTTAAACAAATCAAATCTTGGAGATCAAGCAGATGCTATAAATCATCATAATAGCTCCCTGTTCCCCCACCCCCCGGACAAACAAACAGGCATTAAAAGAAAATTAGTGTTGAAGAACAGAGCTAGTGGGTAGGTGGTTTATAGCTTGTGGGCTGATGATCTGACAACATTTTAGCAGAGAACTTTGCTGCCTGGCAAAAAGCAGCGAGTTGCTAAACACTCAGAGACTGTTATGAATACGTAAGGGCAAATGTATTGTTTCCTGGAAATAGGGGCAGTGTTTGAAAGCTATAGCCCTGAAACTATCATGATCTGCATCTCATGAGGATGTGTCTTTCCTTGATGAAAAGCATTTAGATTCCTGGCAGGAACCACCCCCTCCTCTTCAACAGACTCCTACCTTCCTGAATTAATCACAGACCTCGTTGGCTCATTAAGTCTTGGTGTCATTTTGATGCTTATGTTATTACAATGATACATACAAAGCTACAATATTCAATTTCTGTTTAAAGGATTTTAAGGCTATACTTTGGAGATGAGAAATTTTGAATCATCCAATTGATTCAGGAAATGAGTTTGCTGGCCTTTGGCAGAGTCATTGGAAGAAAGAAAAAGAGAAAGCAAATCCCCTGAGGCTTAAATCAAGGGCGCTCTTAGGTCTCCATTATACTTTTTGGGATAAAATAGTAACGGTAGTCATAAGAAGTTTTACAAATTCGCACACCAAAAATTTCTCTTTTGGCTAACTGGATATACCTGGTTAATTGAATAAGCTGGACCCAGTCAAGGGCAAAAGTTTTACTTTTACTCTTTCAGTTTTACTCATTCTTCACCATTCTTTCTAACTTCTGTCAAATTATTCTCCTCTATCCTTGCATGAAATCTTAGGCAGGGATCCTAGTTTTTCTGGCCATATTTGGCTATTAAAAACCTCAATATTCAGGTGCCTGGGTGGCTCAGTTGGTTAAGCGTCCCACTTCAGCTCAGGTCATGATCTCATGGTTCATGAGTTCGAGCCCCACATCAGGCTCTGTGCTGACAGCTCAGAGTATGGAGTCTGCTTCGGATTCTGTTTCTCCTTCGCGCTCTGCCCTGACCCCACTCACACTCTGTCTCTGTCTCTCAAAAATAAGTAAATGCTAAAAAAAATTTTTTTTAATAAAAATAAAAAGCTCAGTATTATCTAATATTAACATAATACACCGTCATTTGATTCAGAGTTTCTCTTTATGACCCCATTCCCCCCCTCTTTTCATGCTCAGGCCTGAATCAAGAGCCCAAGTCTCAAATGGGAAAGGCCAGGATGGGTTTGTGTGGCATAAGACATATTCTTTCTTTCTAGATCTACCTGTGTGTGATGATGAAGAGGTATTCTTTCTTTCTAGATCTATCTCCTTCTATACTTTGTAACTGCTCTTTGTGGCTCTTTTATGGTCTAATCAATGGAGGAGGTGGATTAGAGGACAAAAGTAGTATTTCCTAGTTAATGCCGTGGACTTTCTGAGTTCCCACTCCTGAGGACCTCCAACCTCCTGTTTCCTTTCATAATGAGTGATGAGGGGCTGACTACTGCTCTCTCCACCACTTCCTATTCCACATACTGCATCTCACCTGGAAGCTTTAGAAGGTCCACCACCACTCCTTAGAAAGACTGTTTTGGGGGAGTCTCTTTTATTTATTTATTTTTTTAAGAGAGAGAGAGAGAGCACAAGTCAGGGAGAGGTGTAGAGGGAGAGAAAGGGAGAAATTCAAAAAGACTCCATGCTCAGCATGAAGCCCGACATGGGACTTGATCCCACGACCCTGGGGTCATGACCTGAGCCAAAATCAGGACTCCAAACCTCAACCGACTAAGCCACCCAGATGCCCCTGATATCTCTTTTAGATGACCCAAACCCACCTCTTTTTAATGTAATCCACATGCAGACCATAGGAAACATGGACATTTGACCCCTCAGGCCCTTATTTCCAGCTGTATTAATCAGGGTTCTCCAGAGGAACAGAACCAATAGGATACAGAGATATCAAGACAGACAGATATAAAGACAGATATGAATATAAATATAGATATGGATATATAAAGAAACTTATTATGAGGAATTGGCTCATGTCATTATGGAGGCTGACAAATCCCAAGATTTTCAGTCAACAAGCTGAAGACCCAAGAGAGCTGGTAGTGTAGTTCTATTCAGAAGGTCAGTAGGCTGGAAGCCCAGGAAGAAGCAATGTTTCAATTCAATGTTTCAATTCAGAGTCTGAAGGCAGTAAAAATCTTCCCAGCTCCATGGCAGTCAAGGAGATTCCCCTTACATGTGGGAGGGGCAAACTTTTTGCTCTTTTGAGGCCCTCAGCTGACTGGATTGAGCCCACCCACATTAGAGAGGGCAATCTGCTTTACTCAGTCCTGAGTCAGAAATGTTCACCTCAGGGGCACCTGAGTAGCTCAGTTGGTGGAGCATATGACTCTTGATCTAGAATTCTAAATTTGAGCCCCATGTTGTGTATAGAGATTATTTTTTAAAAAAACAACAAAAAGAGAAATGTTAATCTCACCCAGAAGCATCCTCATAAACAGCCTCAGAATCATGTTTGACCAAATGTCTGGGTACCTTGATGCCCAGGCAAGTTGACTCTTAATATCAAGCCTAACACCAATTCTCTTCGCCTGCCACCTAGTTCCCTTAATGACATCTTTTTCCACTTACTTGTTTTCAGAGGAAGGACAGGTACAAATTCCTGATTCCTCCATGCCAGGCTCTCCCCTCCCCAAAATATTCCCCTCCTATCCCACCTTACAGGGCACAGCTGTAAGATGACTCCATGGAGAACTTAGTTTAGCTCATACCAACATGAAACCCCAAATCCATGGCAGAGTAATAGAATGCTTGAAAAGCATCAGGTCGGGGCGCCTGGGTGGCGCAGTCGGTTAAGCGTCCGACTTCAGCCAGGTCACGATCTCGCGGTCCGTGAGTTCGAGCCCCGCGTCAGGCTCTGGGCCGATGGCTCGGAGCCTGGAGCCTGTTTCCGATTCTGTGTCTCCCTCTCTCTCTGCCCCTCCCCCGTTCATGCTCTGTCTCTCTCTGTCCCAAAAATAAATAAAAACATGGAAAAAAAAAATTAAAAAAAAAAAAAAAAAAAAGAAAAGCATCAGGTCAACCTAACCTCTTTAATTTTTTTATGTCCCAGTATGACCCTATGTTTCCCCACAACCTTTCCTGCTCCCCTCTCTACCTCTAGTTCTGCCATCAGAAATAGACTCTGTTGGGGCATCTGGGTGATTCAGTCAGTTAAGTGTCTGACTCGTGATTTCAGCTCAGGTCATGATCTCATGGTTCGTCAGATTGAGCTCTGTGTCAGTAAGGAAACTGCTTGGGATTCTCTCTCTCCTTCTCTCTCTCTGCCCCTCCCCTCCTTGTGCTCTCTCTCAAATAAACGTTAAGAAAGAAAATAAGAAGAAGGAAAGAAAGAAAGAAAGAAAGAAAGAAAGAAAGAAAGAAAGAAGAAAAAAAAAAAAAGAAAGAAACAGACCCTCTTAAATTCAAATCTGAACCCATTGATCTGGCTAAATGAAAACAGCTCCACAGTCTATTTGAAATAAAGTCTAACTCTCCATATGTAGATTTTTAGTCATCAGTACTGTGGAAAGAAAATGGATGTTTATTCTTTATGAATCTCAAGCTCATTCATTCATTCATTCAGCAAATATTTACTAAGAGCTTAATGTATTCAATGTCAGAGAAACACAGGTTAAAAAAGTATGTTGTCTGCCTTTAAGGAGTCACATTCTGGTGAGTTACACAGATGATCATACAAGTGTTCATAGGGTAGGAACATAAGTTCCAAATGTCCAGGACAATTCTCTAAAAGCATTTGAATGAATAACCGGATGAGTTAGGCCAATCCTAACTGATTAACTGTTTATTCCTATGAGACTTGGACAGCAAGAGATGGATGAGGTTTTGTGAGGCCCTAAGCTTGCACAATTTGGGAAAGCTACTTTAAGAAAATGAATACAAAAATCTTGCCTTCACATTTTACAAAATCAGGAGACTATGTGAGCATGTCCCAGGGGACGTGGAAGGGACCCATGCAAGAAAGGGGCTCTGAAGCTAAAGTCCCATTAGCTTCATGTAAAATCTGTCTCAGCCTCAGTCCATTTGATAAAGTATTAGGTCTTTAAGGACTATTTTAGATTGGGGAGTGGTAAATCTAGGCTCTACAATCACACAGACCTATGTTTGATTTAACCTCTACCAGATACTTCTGTATATTCTGGGAAAAGCTATTTAAATTTCCTAAGCTTCATTTTCCTCCATTAGTAGACCTACTTCATATGGTAGTTGCAAAGATTAAAATGCATAAGCATAGGGGCTCCTGGATGGTTCAGTTGGTTAAGTGTCCAACTTGAGCTCAGGTCATAATCCCATGGTTCGTGTGTTGGGGACCCGCTTTGGGCTCTGTGCTAACAGCTCAGAGCCTGGAGCCTGTTTTGGATTCCATTATCTGCCTCTCCCCTACTCTCTCTCTCTCTCTCTCAAAAATAAACATTAAAACAACTTAAAAAAAATAAAAAATAAAGTACAGAATCATGTAAAACATTTTAGCATAGCTCATAATTAGTGCTTAACAAGTGTTACTATTATTAGCTATTATTAAAATCTGAAGTATCTGAACTCTGCCCCTCTACTTACCTTCAAAACTCACAATTCTTGGTTCCTTGCAACATGAAATCCCGTGGAGCATCTGTAAGGAAACAAAATCTAGAAATTCCAAATCTGGAACCGTGGCGAATTTCCTGGTGAGGAATGGCAGCTGGATCCCTGCTCCCCCACCTGAGGTTCCACTCCGGGTTGATTACTTTGCCACCATTCTAGCTGGCTGACAAGGAATTGTTCCTCTTTGCTGAGACCAAACTGGATTGTGGAAGAAAAAACAAAGAGTAAATTATAGAAGATATTTTTTTTTAAAAAAAGGAATAAATCAAAACAAAGTGTATCCAAGGTAGAGTTGGCTTTCTCAAAGATATCTCCCTATACCACACGAAGCCTTAGGAAAAGAAATTTTGCTTAGATTCCTTCTAGCTTCCAACTGCCCTCATCATGGTATATCCCATAGATGAGCGCCCAACCCGAGGTGTACAATCCCAGACACAGAACTATGTGGGTTGGGCACTGCAGAAAGATATCACATATAAGGAGGTACCACTCACATTATAGACATCATATATTTTTATATTTATCAAAATTACTTTCTGGCAAACGGCAGCTAAGTGCCTTGTTACATATTCAGTCAGTACATTATAGTTTTATAATCGTTGGAAGTAAAATGTCTTGAAGACTTAGGGAGGTGGTGCCTTTTTCCACTTTGTGCACATGTATCATATAGCTATGGAGACCCTGACTAGGTATCGAGAATATTCAAGTTCTACATCAAGAGGAACAGAGATCCAGCTCCCTTGTTTATCACCCCACATCTCCTTTGCCCTCTCAGTTCTGATTTCCCATGTAATCTACCTCTTCCCTTAAGAACTGACATAGAGAATTGCTCAGTCCATCAGTCAAGTCTTTACTTTTGCAGAGCTTAATAATATAAGCAGGCATTCATATAATACAATAATCTACAATAATAAATACACATGTGGTAGTAGGGAAGAATTTTCTTATAACATTTCTAAAATACATACACATATGGTTGTTTAAGGCCATGTTTGTTTCAGCAAAAACAAATTTCAGTTACCCAAATGGCTGAAGATATATTAAAGTGGGTAATAGAATATGTCTGCTCTTCTTTCTGACAACTTAAGCTTTTATAATACCACACCTAGGACAAGGAAAAGGAAAAATTTTACCAAGTTGATTTGGTTTTCAGTGTAAAGCTCACCAGATACGTCATATTTCTGGAAACATCAGTGAAAAGAGGATGTTTGGTTTTTCAAATGTGTTGGCCCAACATAAATATAGCTATATCCAACAACATCAGACCTAGCCATATTTAGCCTACCCATGCTTAGTATAAGTGTATTTCTTAAAACATGGTCTTTATTGCAATATTTTGTACTATGTTTAATTCTCAATATGTTCTGAGATATAAGTTAAAACCAAGCTTTAATTCTAAATGAAAAAGAAAACAGTTTTATGATATATACCTTGTAGGGGCACCTGGGTGGCTCAGTCGGTTAAACATCTGACTTTGACTCAGGTCATGGTCTCACGGTTTCTAAGTTTGAGATGCATGTCAGGCTCTGTGCTGACGGCTCAGTGCCTGGAGCCTGCTTCAGATTCCGTGTCTCCCTCTCTCTCTGCCCCTCCCCTGCTCATGCTCTGTCTCTCTCTCTCTCTCTTTCTCAAAAATACATAAACATTAAAAAAAAAAGTGTACCTTTGTAACCATAATTTAGAATTTCCAACTTAATTTAGAAAATATTAGCTTTCTTTTGTTTAAACTTTCTTACTGTGGAATATTTCATACCTTCACAAGAGTGTGTGTGTGTGTGTGTGTGTGTGTGTGTGTGTATGCAGTTTAAGAAGAATAATAAAAGAATAATTATGTACCTACCATTCATCTTAAGAAATAGAACATTACCAGTACCTTAGAAGTTTCCTTTGTACCTCTCCCCAATGATGTCCCCCTCCCTGTCTGCCCCATAGGTAACCATATGTTAAAACTTTGTTAATCATCCCTCACCTTTATTAATTGACTTATATGTGTGTCTCTAAGCAATATATGGTTTAATTTTGCCTTCTTTCTCAATTTATATAAATGGTATATATATCTAGGCTTGTATGACTTGTTTTTTTGTTCAACATGTTTTTAAGATTTATCTAATCCATTGATAATCCATTGAATGTAATTCATTCATTTTTGCTACCCTGTAGTATTCCACTGTATGAACAGACCACAATTTTGTTATCCATTTTACTACTGATGGATATTTGGGCTGTTTCCCATTTTTTGTGTCTTCATGAACAGTGCTACTGTGAACATTTTTATTCACATCTCCGGGGGAATGTGCACAAATTTCTCTAGAATATAAATCTAAAAGTAGAAAGCTTTAGTATTTATCAAAATAGTTAGATTAAGAAATCAAAGCAATGCCAAACCACGGTATTCAGAGAACATATATTCAAGGATGCTGATGATGATGCTGATTTTCTTGCTGAATAATGGTACAGCAGGAGAGATCATGCTTTGCTCACTAGTTCTGGCTTCAAAATGTACTTCATATCACCAAACTCACTGGGAGAAGCTCCAAAAAACCTAACACAAGCCTCCAGGTTTCTCCTGATAGGGAACAACAGCTAAGAGGGTGGAAGAATCAATGACATGGTTTACCAAGTGATGGTAAATGTTTGCCAAACGATGGAAAGAAGAACTGAAGTCTGAGTACTATTAAGGAGAACATGCCTGGACAGGGACAGGAAAGCTTGACTTCTAAGCTGCCTCTATTTACAGATGGGTATATGATCTTGGGGAAATCAGGTCATTTAACTTGGAATCCGTTTTCACGTCCATAAAATATGAAGTTTGGCTTTAATGACCTTTGGGTCATTTCCAGGTCTAAAACTCCAATCCGGTGATTTCAAAATACTTTGGAAAATGACAGTTTTGGTCGCCCCCTAGTGGTTCTTTCTAGCTTTGCAACTAGAGAACCCAGCTCAACCCTTATGGTTGTTAGGGCCTCTCAAAAACTTCCCTGCTTAATGTAATTTAGGCATTGTAATTAAAATGTATGAAAATTAAAGGAAACATTTTGTGAAGTTACTAAAATTTTTGAAAACATACACAAATAAAAAGTTATTTTTCTCACTGACAAGAACTGATATTTAGTTTTAATAATAATGTCCTTGAGCTGTACACTTATAATTTTTGCACTTACTTTCTGTGAATGCAACTCACTTTAAATACAAAGTGAGGAAAAAGTTCTTTGCCCAAGTTGGGGAAAAAAAATCAATTAATTCATCTCTCTTCTACTACATTAATGTCATTAATCATTACCTAGGTAGGTAAAAGACTGGAGAATTCCTAAGGATTAAACAAAATAACTTACACGCGACCTTACCCATAGTAAGCAAATGAATGTATTGAAACGGGTTATGTGAGTGTGAACATGAATCTAAAAAGCAACAATACTTTTTTTTTTTTTCCAGCTGGAGCCTGATGTGTCCAGTGGTTTGAATATAAAAGAGAATGGCATTGATCTACTTTGGACACTCGTGAACAGACTTAACCACTTTAACACCGAGTTTCTCTATTTGCAAGGAAGGAAAAAATTTCGTGATGCCTTTTGAAATGACAAGGACATCATAAAGATTAGTGAGTTGAATGTTGGTAAAAATATCGTGTACCTTAGAAGAGCAGTGTTACGTAAAGACTCAGTGCAGTATCATCAGAAACTGGCTACCAGGGCTCTGTGAAATACACCACATGCTATTTTTGAAATAGGGTATAAAATCGCGACAAGAAAAATAACCCTGCTCACAAAACTATAAAATGTCATTTTTCTTCAAAGAGAGGAAAATAAGAAAAATGAAGACTCCTACCTTTGAATTTAAACACAAAATCAATATATGAAGGAAAAGAATCAAATCTGAGTCCTGAATGCTTTGGTTCTTTGGGCATTTTAATGAATAAATGAAAAATAAGTTTAATTCTATAAAAATACTTTGACAGAAGTTTAATATTTCATCTTTTTGTTGTTGTTGTTGCCTTTTCAACAGTAGCGCTACCTTGAGAAAGCTATTTCTGTGCTCTCTTATCTGTTCGTCTGATTTTCATAGACACAGCCCAGTGAAGGGGGGAAAGAATGGCACTGGAGTCATTTTAGCTCTGGCTCCACCTCTTAAAGTCTAAGTGACCTTGAGCAAGCCACTATAGTTCTCAGACACTTCTATAAAATGGGGTTTTGATCATAACAGTAACTCTCTCACAGTGCTGTTCTGATGTTTAAGTAAGAGTGTGTAAATTCTTTTTAGAGATTGCCAAAATTATTTCCAAATGTTAATGATTGCTTTTTCATCTTTTTTTTTTTTTGCCTGTACAAACCTATCGATCTTGTCTATATCCATTATTAAGTCTTGATAGTTTTACTCCCAATCTCTCATGTCCAGATCTTCCTCTGCACCATTCCGGTTCACCACCTCACCACCCACTTAACCCCACCCCTGACTATCCTAGGGCTTCATTCAAACCACCTCACCACAGAGTGAAATTTCTCATGTGCAAATATAATCATGTTTTTTCTAGTGCTTGGTGTTCTTTATGGCTTCTAGTCATGTGTGGAATGAAATCTCAACTCCGTCACCATCTAGCGCTGCCTACCTGTTCAGCTTTATCTTCTGTTTCCCTTCGTGTACTTCACAATAATTCCATGGTTGTGTTTTTTCCTGTCTCCATGCATTTGCACATTTATTCCTCCTGCCTAAAAGGACTTCCTCCTCCCACTGGGCAACTCTGGTACAATATTTCTGCAGAATCTTCTCATTTATTGCTGGCAAAATTCTACTGATGTTTCATGTCTTAGTTCAAAATGTCTCCCTTTTGCATGCTCCCTTTCGACTTTGTTTGGATCTTTTTTTTTTTTTTTTTCAAATTTGTTGCACTTTTTTAGGCTGTTGATTCCTAAAGAGAATTGAGCATGTCTTCTGTTGCTGTCTCCAGTGGCTAGCACAATGCCTTCACCTAATAAACACTTTGTAAGGGTAGGGCTAATCTGTAGCCTTAACACTATAGGTTAAGAGATAATAGCCTTATCCTATCAATCAAGGGATGGATTAGCGCTTGATTGGATTGGGGCAAGGGCCTGTTTGAACTGTTTCCACCTGGGAACTATTCCTTTGTTCTCTGTTCCCAGGTGATAATAAGACGATGTGGTCGGCTATAAAAACTCTGTACCCTGGCTGTTCAGGACCACACTCTGGTCAAGAGCATCTGTCCCGATCGATCAATCGGTTTGCCTTGCCTCTCATTGTAATAAACTTTGTTGTGACTGTCACTGGTGCCCGTAGCATTCTGTTTCAGGAGTCGTGTGGATGCAACAACTTAATGTTTGTTGAATGAATGTATAGTTTCATATATTCTTAGGCCCTGGACTGATTTCATTTTATAAATCTTACTTTTCTATTTTTGCAAATTAAAAAAAAAATTTTTTTTGAGAGGGAGAGACAGACTGTGAGCAGGGGGAGGGGCAGAGAGAGAGGGAGACTCAGAATCTGAAGCAGGCTCTATCTAGGCTCTGAGCTGTCAACACAGAGCTTGATGGGTGGCTCCAATTCATGAACTGTGAGATCATGACCTGAGGTGGAAGCTTAATCGAAAGAGCCACCCAGGTGCCCCGCCTATTTTTGCAAATTTTAATCCCTTCTGTATGTCAGTTTAGCATCCTTCTTTTAGTATCAGGTAAGCAGTTCTTATAACCTTATTTTGGGACATCATTACTGTATCAAATACAACATTATTGCTTAAGTTAGATCTTGTATAATTAGAAGGAACAAAGAATTACTCAAGCTAACTCAAGGGATGAGATGGGGGTGGGAGTGGTTTTTAAGACACTGAGGTGATATTTAGGGGCTCTAAGCACAGGAAGTCTCATGGGATATGAATACACATGGGGCACAGAACATCTTCTTGGCCTCTTGTCACATCTTTGCATCCTTCTCTTCGTTCTCTCCCAACTCCATTTGCTTTTGATTTCCTGATAACTTGGGCTTGACTTTTGGCTACAATTCAAGTTTCCAACATTTTTTTACATTTTGCCCCCACAACTTCCTCTTTTTTTCTCAAATTTCAGATCCACGAGAGAACTCTAAGTGACACAGCTCATCAAGCCACATTCATTCATCAAATATTTAAGGAATATATAATATATGCTAGACATTCTTCTACATTCTGGGGTAAAAGCCCTGGAAGAAACAGATAAAGATGTCTGCTGTCATAGAACTTACTTTATTAGTCACAGACAAATCATCGAACTGGCAATCCCTAGACCAGATACCACCTTTGGGCACCACCATCTGTGGCTGGGCAGTGGGGAGGAGGGTCATGTGGTACAAAACATGGCTGAACGTCAGTAAAAGTGAGCAGGGAAGATTCTCCAGATGGAGGTGTGGGTAGATGTAGAAAGACTTAGGTGCAATTTTAGTTTGAGTCCTCTCTTTATTACTTATATTCCCTTACTTTATTCTCTTTCGTTTTCTATATATCTCATGGAAGGTTTAAAAAACTTTCTTGAAAACTTTTCTTCATTGGACATTCAAGGCCACTAAGACACTTAAACATATTCTTCTAAGTTATGTGTAATCTTGAAAGTCACTTGGAAATTTTTTACTTTAAAGACAATTTAGGGTTTGTAAGGTTTTTTAATACCTAAAGAGTATATTCCAAGACAGAAAGAATAAACATTTACTCTTGATTTATGCGTATCACCTCATTTTGTGGGTTTCAGATGTTGTTATTCCCATATATATCTATAGTTGGAGGGAAATATTTTAGAAGACTTTAGTAATAAGCCCTAAACTCCATTAAAGTCTGTCATTCAGTGTGCTTCTCCTTGTCTTTCTGGGATTTCTACGTGCGTGAGCACAGGAGTCTATTCAGCATGGTGTTCTTGTCCATTGATAGTTCCATTTCAATTTCTTTACTGTTGATCTTTCTCCCTCTCCTACCGATCCATCTTGTTCTCCCACCTCTTCTCACAGCCCCTGAGTCTGTCTGTCTCCTTGAATTAACTAAGATATAGAACTGAAGTCAATGTTTTGTCTTCAAGATTTTATTTTTAAGTAATCTCTACATTCAACATGGGGCTCAAACTTAACAACCCCAAGATCAAGAATCGGGTGCTCTACCAACAGAGCCAGCCAAGTGCTCCCTGAAGTCAGTGTTTTATTACTGGTGCCACCATTTGGTTGTACTGGGATTGGATATGAGTACCCCATGACGGGATTACCATTTGGTAGAAGGCCTAAAATTTAGTTAGCTGTTAACAGTTGAGAAATAATTACTCAACCATGAGCTCAATTGGAGGGCTTCTCACCAGAGTGAATAACTACCACTCAGTGATACCTTTTCATGTAAAACCTAATTACTGAAACACATAATGCATTATGTAAAATTTCTTAATGATGATGGATGTTTTCATTAGAAAGCTATCACAATTTATAACAATGTAAGGAAATCTAATATCCTTCTACAATCAACAATCTTGCCCATTAGCCTTTGTTATAATTACAGTTAAGTAGCCTACTCGTTAATCCTCTGGTTAAATTAACTCGGGTTTATTTTGGCCCATGCAGATTAAGTTTGCCATAAATCAGGGCACCTGGGTGGCTCAGTAAGTTAAGCGTCTGACTTTGGCGCAGGTCATGATCTCACGGCTTGTGAGTTTGAGCCCCACGTCGGGCTGTGTGGACAGCTCAGAGCTTGGGACCTGCTTCAGATTCTGTGTCTCTCTCTCTGCCCCTCATCTACTCACACTCTCTCTCAAAAATAAATAAATGTTAAAAGATATATTTAAAGTGTCAGGATGACACTTTAGAAATAAAAAATAAAATCTGTTTGATGTAATGTATTATTTAAAAAAAATAAATAAATAAACAAATTCGCCATAAATCTTCTCTTATAATCAGAAGTCTGTAGGCATGCCTTTGATCAAAAACCAAGGGACTTTAAAGCGACTTTTCATAAAGGAATTTTAGTAAGTAGTTTCTACTCTGTTTATAAACCACGAGTTATCTATAACTGCCTGCAACTTTTAGAAAGAAAGCAATTGCTTCAACTCTCCCTGTTCCAGACTTCATCTTTTTGTCCTTAGAGCAAAAGAAGGGGGGAAAAAAAAGTGTTTCAGCATGACCTAGACCTGAATCAAAATCCTGAAATGATCCTCTTTTAGTCAACAGGCAATTCTACAACTGCTGACTAACTTGATCCAATTTCTCCCAGCCTTGTAACTGATTTTATACCTACACTTTCCATCTATGTACTATTGACTCATTTCAAACAGCTTTGGTAGAATTCCACTTCTTTTCAACGTGCTTCTTAAAGAAACTCACTCTTAAACTCATATCAGACGTTTCCTTCCTTGTTCTCAAACACCTTGGCAACATGTTAAAGTAACAGGGGTTTTTAAACAATTCATTTTTAACAAACATTTATTGAGCCCCTACTAGGGCCAGCTACTGGGAATGTAGCTGAATAAAAGAGACAACAACACTTGCCCTCATGTATTTTCCATTCTAGTGGAAACAGATCTAGTTTGAATTGATCACTTGATAGCAATATTCCACTTTCCAAAGTGACTGGCAATTTGGAGCATCAGAAGACATGTTCCTAAGAGTTGATGACTCCACACAAAAAAAGAGTACTCTAGAAAACCTGGGACCAAAAACCTCTGGTGAACCCATCTGATTTGAGTTATTTTAGATAAAGGCCGAGATTTCTTGCATGCTGCTACATCTCATACACAGTAAATAACAGTACTAACCAACTATAAATATTTGTGGATTAGTATAGCATGTAATTGCCATCGTTTTCCCACATATGAAAATGAGTTTAAAGTTTATTTATTTGTTTTGATAGAGTGGATGAGTGGATAGAGCATGAGTGGAGAAGGGGCACAGAGAGAAGGAGAGACAATCCTGAGCAGGTTCTATGCTGTCAGTGCAGACCCTGACCCGGGGCTTGATCTCACGAACCGTGAGATCGTGACCTGAGCCAAAATCAAGAGTCGGACGCTTAACCCACTGAGCCACCCAGGTGCCCCAAGTTAGACTATATTTAAATGTATTATTCTATGTAGCCATGGCCACAATTCTAAGGACAGATATGAGTCTTATTTTATAGGTGGGGAACTTAGCCTCATTTCAGCGCACCGAAAATGAGTTTAGATTCTTTGTTTTGCTCTGCCTGGCTTCTCTTGAGCGTCTGCTTGCCAGCTGAACGGTCACAGGGCATCACTTCAACTTCCAATCAGCCAGACCAGTAGTTCTCAACCCTGGCTATGCACTGGAATCATCTTTTTAAGTTGCTGATGGATAGGCCCCTGATTCCAATTAAACCAGAATCTTGGGGGAGTGGGGCCAGGGTATCAGTAATGTTTTCGTTTTAATTCCAGGGGTGCACATGTGACTCAGTTGGTTAAGCACCCAACTCTTGATTGAGGCTCGGGTCATGATTTCACGGTTTGTGTAATCAAGCACCACGTCAGGCTGTGCACTGACAGTGCAGATGCTGCTTGAGATTCTTTCTCTCCCTCTCTCTCTGCACTTCCCTTGCATCTCTCTGTCTCTCTCAAAAATAAGTAAATAAACGTTTTAAAAAATCCCAGCTGCGCAAGAGATTCTAGTGCATAGCCTGGGCCAAGAATCTTTGGACGTAGCTTGTCAGGCCCAATTCAGCCTCTCCAAGGGTCTCTTAGGGCAATTAGCAATGTATTACCTCCTTAGAGACCTCAGCTTTCACCTCACTCTCCTTTTGTTTCAACTACTTTCCTCCCTTTCCTTTACTTCTTGTCCCCTTTTTGTGTGCTCCTGCCTGAGGCCTGCCAACAGTACCTGCTAAGGCTGTTTGGCCCTATTGTGGTACGGTGGGCTAGATTTTCAGCCTCTAATGCAAAACACACTGATCTAGTTACCCAGAGGTTGTCGGCTCATCATTTCTGCAGCTGCTTCTATGCTCCTCCAGGGTCTCTTCACCTCTGCCAGCCTGGCTGCCCTCCACAGGTGGTGCTGCACTCAGGGCCGGCCCCCAGGGTGGCCTGTTTGACCCTCAGAATTCCCATCTAATATATCCTATCATAGCATCCACGTGTGCCCTCCATGTAGTATAAAAGGCATTTCATTATCTGACCCCTTTCCTCTTTCAACCTCCCCACTATCAGTACCGTAGGATTCCCGCACTCCCACACACATCCCCTCATGCGTCTTATCAGATTTCCACAGACATATTTATATGGCTTAAATCTGGATACTTCCTGACTCATCCTTCAGGCCTCTTAACTGTGACTCCCCTCGGCAAAGCCTTCTCTCACCCCCTTGATCATGGTGTTATTTACACTGTATCATGATGGCTTGTGTGTTCATGCTTCTGGCCCTTCCTCTAGACTGAAGGTAGAGGATGAGTCCTTATTTTACATATTTTAAAATAATAACAACCTCTTAGTCAATGAAGAATGAGTAGACTCATACAATGTAGGCAGCAAACTACAGTTTGCTTGTAGACCACATCTGGCCCATTGCCTGTTTTGTAACTATAGTTTTAACGAAACATAGCTACATCCATCTCTATGTATTGTATAAATACATCCATTTGTATATATGTGTAAATTTGTATTGAAAACATAGCCACACTCATATGTATTGTTTGTGGTTGCTCTAATGCTGCAAGGGCAGAATTAAGTACTTGCAACAGAGACCATATGGTCCCCAAGGCCCAAAATATTTATGATATGGCCATTTGCAGAAAAAGTTTGCTGACTTCTGACCTAAAAGGAAAATGAGAGATCTTCTATTGTAGTGTATCCAGCAGAAAGATAATGCAAATCATGTATGTAATTTAAAACTTGCTGTAGGGGCACCTGGGTGGCTCAGTCGGTTAAGCATCCGACTTTAACTCAGGTCATCTTATGGTTTGCAGGTTCAAGGCCCGCGTTGGGGTCTGTGCTGACAGCTCAGGGCCTGGAGCCTGCTTTGGATTCTGCGTCTCCCTCTCTCTCTGCCCCTCCCCCACTTGCACTCTGTCTCTCACTCTCTCTCTCAAAAATAAATAAACATTAAAAAAAATAATAAAATGTAAAACTTGCTGTAGCCACATTAAAGAAAAAAGAAAAGAAACAGACAAAAATAATTTTAGTAATGAGTTTTATTTAATTCAATATATGAAAATGTTATCATTTCAATGTGTAATTAATATTAAAATTACTATGTAATGAGATATTTTACATTCTTTTTTAGTACTAAGTCTTTGAAACTGTGTAAATATTTTATACTTACAGAACATCTTAATTTCGACTACCCCTGTTTCAAGGGATCACTAGCCATATGTGCAGCTCTTAGCTATATTATTGGACAATTCTAAGTCAAATCCATCAGTTTATAGTTGAAGAAATTGATCCAAAGAGGGTAAGAGTGTAATCTAAAGTCACATGGTTAATGGAAGAATTAGACATTGGGGTGCCTGGGTGGCTCAGTCGGTTAAGCCTCTGACTTTGGCTCAGGTCATGATCTCACAGTACGTGACTTTGAGCCCTTGTCAGGCTCTATGCTGACAGCTCAGAGCCTGGAGCCTGCTTTGGATTCTGTGTCTCCCTCTCTCTCTGCCCCTCCCCTGCTGGTGTTCTGTCTCTCTCTCTCTGTCTCTCAAGAATAAATACACATAAAAAAACTATTTTAAATTAAAAAAAAAAGAATTTGAAATTGAATCTAGCTCTCTTTTTTTTTTTTTTTCTTTCTGAGAGAAAGAGAGTGAGCATGCGCATGCAAACGGGGGAGGGGCAGAGAGAGAGGGAGACAGGATCTGAAGTAGGCTCTGTGCTGAGAGCAGAGGCCTGATGTAGAGCTCGAACTCACAAACCATGAGATCATGACACGAGCCAAAGTCAGACACTTAACTGACTGAGCCCCCTAGGCACCTTGAACCTCTTTCTCTTTCTCTCTAACCAAGTGCTCCTTCCATCACATCATACTGCCCTTGGCCTTGTTGTTTGTTCACCAGAAGAGATACGATAAGAAGACCTGGATTCTAATTCCGCACAAGCATTAATCAATTGTGTAACTTTAGAATATTTCCTAGCTTCTTGGAATTTCCATTTCTTCACCTCTAGAGTAAAAGCATTGGATTAGCACTAATGTTACATGACAATCAAACATGTTGGTTTGCAAACCAGAATATACTGTAGTCATTTTGCTCCTGGAGTCTGTTTCTAAGAACCCATGTATAAATATGAACTTAAGACCATGTTGGTTGTCACCATAACTTCAAAAAAAGCTTTTAGAAACCAGAATTTTAGATAATTCATTCATTAAAATCTATATTTTAATAATAGGGCCAAGCCTAAAGCCTGATACATTTGGCACAGAACCTTTCAGGACATCTGGGTTATATTCTCGAGAGATTTTGAAGCTGATCTGAGAAGGCCATTGCTGAGCAATGAAAGAGCACAGAAAGAACTTGTGTTAGGGTTCATTCAGGGCAGCAGAACGGTCTCCTCTCTCTGCTAACTAGCAGCAGGGTCCGTGACGGGCAACCAGAGCATACTGCGGTGTGAGGGAATGGAACTGGCATAATACCCATGGAAAATTAGGGGTAGGGAACTGTGACGTGATTAGATAATCAAATTTTATTTTGTATTAGCAAATTTTATTCCAGAAATAACTTTATTAAATTTGTACTCCAGATCACAGGAGAAATATAACAGTGTAGGAGAAAGGTACAGAAATGGAAGTGGGCAGGTATGGAAAATGGATGCATTTTTTCAAAACATCTGCATAAGACTTGTGTTTACTTTCAGATACATTCGCATCTCTCCTGTCCCTTAGTACAGAGAAACACTTCCTTCCTTCCAGAGTCTGGAGATGACTGCAGTGCAGGGCAAAAGCTATGGGCCTTGGTATGAGCCCCAGATCCTTCTTTTAAAAATTATAAGGAGTTGGGGCACGTGGTGGCTCAGTCAGTTGAGTATCCAGCTCTTGATTTCGGCTCAAATCATGATCTCATGGTTTGTGAGTTCAAGCCCCACTTGGGTTTCTCCCCCTCTTTCTGCCCCTCCACTACTCTCCCTCTCTCACTCTCTCTCTCTCTCTTTCTCTCTTTGTCAGAAGAAATACACATTTAAAAAAAATTATAAGGCCATGGCATAGTTGATACCTTAGTTTCCTCTTCTATAAAATGTTCACAATAGGGGCGCCTGGGTGGCTCAGTCGGTTAAGCGTCCGACTTCAGCTCAGGTCACGATCTCGCGGTCCGTGAGTTCGAGCCCCGCGTCAGGCTCTGGGCTGATGGCCCAGAGCCTGGAGCCTCCTTCCGATTCTGTGTCTCCCTCTCTCTCTGCCCCTCCCCCGTTCATGCTCTGTCTCTCTCTGTCTCAAAAATAAATAAACGTTAAAAAAAAAAAAATTTTAAAATGTGCACAATAATAGTACTTACCACATGGGATTAAAGATGAAATTAGACAATATATGAAAAGTTTTTAGTGCAGTATCACATATTAAATTCTAAATTAATCTTAACTACTATTCTTATTCTGAAACTAGGAATCCTATTCTGAAAACAGGAATCAAGAAGGAGAGGAACTACCAGAATACTGTTCCCACAACTGGTGGTAGGTGACTCACCCAGTCCACCATGTTTATGGAAATATTTGCGGTATACATCCAATTGTGCACACATAAATCAGTGCGACTCTAAAGCATTTCACGGCAAATCCGACTCTGTCACCCAGTCCTCTATTATTAATGCCTCAAGATGGCAGAAGGGCAGCTGGACACAATGGTGAGGAGTCATCCCAGGAATCCTGCCAGACATTTTGCTTTTATTACTTCATAGGTAGGGTCTTCAGAAACGGAGTTTTGTTTCTTTGTGGCTTTTGCTTTTTTTTTTTTTTTTTTTTTTAGTGTTTATTTACTTTTGAGACAGAGAGAAAGAGAGCATCAGTGAGGGAGGGGTAGAGAGAGAGGGAGACACAGAATCTGAAGCAGGCTTCAGGCTCCGAGCTGTCAGCACAGAGCCTGACGCGGGGCTCGAACTCATGAACCCTGAGATCATGACCTGAGCTGAACTGAGATACTTAACTGACTGAGCCACGCAGGCACCCATTGCTTTTGCTTCTTTATTTCATTTTGATAAGCTTATGCATTGCTAAATGACTTTACCATTGTTTTGTTAATCTTCCATCTTTCTAGAAAAAAAATGACATGAAAGTTTAAGTGGCTTGAAGTTTACATCCTGTGTTGGAAAACTTGCCCTCCAGTACCAAGAAACTTTATGAAACAATGTTTCAGTATTTGTTCAGCCAGCAGCAAACAGGTGGGTTACCTCCCAGCTGACTCATTCACCACATTTCCTGCAGGGTGGATTCAACTCAGCGTGTTTGGAATCATTGGCCAGAGACCAACCTGACAGTCCTGGGATTTCCATCCTGGGAAATTTCTCAATGAAAACTCAGCCCCATAAGACAGAACATGAGGTTAGTTTCGAACCAACCATCAACTACAACGGAAAGTACCATTTGCTTTATAATTTAGGATTGAAAAGAAAGGTACTATAATAAAAACATCTATGCCCATATGGCACTTACCAAGTGCCACGGTTCTGAATGTTTTACTTTTATTAACTCATTTACTTTTAACAGCAACCTTACGAAGGAAGTACTGCTATTGTTGCCATCCCATTTTACAGAGAAGGAAACTGAAGGGCAGTTTCTCAACTAAGGCTGAATAACACGCCCAAGATCGCACAGCAGGGAAGAAACAGAGCCTGAGATCAAACTTCGGCTGTCTGGTACCACAGTCTGTATGCCTTTATTTCCCTATTCCACCTGTTTACAAATTAAGAGGTGTTTTTAATTTTTGACAAATTTTTGCAAAGGAATTCCAAATACGTAGATTTAAAAGTCTATTTTGTTTCATCAAAATTTTTTACATGGGGCACCTGGCTGACTTAGCCAGAAGAGTATGCAACTGTTGATCTCAGGGTCATGAGTTTGAGCCCCACATGGGCTGTAGAGATTTCTTAAATAAATGAAAAATAAAACAAACAAATCACTTTTTAAAAGTTAAAAGTATTCACAATAATTTATTTGGATACTAAGGCAAATTTCACTCTTCAGAACTTTTAAGTTATCAGTTTCTTTAAAATAATTATGTTTATTCTGCAGATAAAGAATAAGAAAGATGATAGAAGTTAGGGGCACCTGGGTGGCTCAGTCAGTTAAGCATCTGACTCTTGGTGTAGACTGAGGTCATGATCTCATCATTCGTGAGTTTGAGCCCTGCCTCCAGCGTCCATAATAACAGCGTGGAGCCTGCTTGGGATTCTCTCTCTCCCGATTTCTCTGCCTCTCTTCCACCCATGTTTATTCTCTCTTGTCTCTCAAAATAAATAAATTTTAAAAAATTAAAAAAAAGAAAGGTGATAGAAGTTAATCTTTTTGCATCAAAGTTTTTTAGAGTTATATGAAATCATTGTGATGTGATTTTTTTCTTACTATTTTACTATTTGTATCTTAAGGATTATTATTAGAAATAATCCTTTTTAATTTTGTGTTCCACATACTGCAATTTCTCATTATGATTCTATGAAGAGAATGTCATTGTACATAGTATAAAATGTTAGCAAATGTGCAAACACCAGATTTTAGCTAAAGAAATAAAGAGCCCAGTGCTGCAGCTCAATTATACATTTAGAAGCAAATACATTTATGTAACAGCTTACATTTGAATCTGTTTTTTACAAGAATAAAAGCAAAGTAATTATGTTGCATAATCTTTGATTAAAATTAGTTGAAAACCAAGATAGCTCTAACGTGTTACGTTATAACTCACCTAACAGTCAATATTATCAATATATCAAACTCGCAAATTTATGTAATTTGTTCTATTGAACATGTTATTTGTTTAGCTTCAATTCAACCAAATTTAAGCTTATGTTACTTCCTGACTAGTTTCTTAAGTTTATTATAAGAGCTCTTTTCACTGAAAATATTTTTGAATCCCGGTTTGGAGTTTATGCCATTCTACAATTATTATTAAATATGGCTTCATATATTTGTATTATAAATATATTTAGTGTTTACAATGTTTTTACAATGTGTTACATAGTGTTTACAATGTTTTATTGTAAGTATTATGGATCTAGGACCTCAGATTCCCTAAGGAGTTTTTAGGAATTTGTGGTAGATACTTTTATTTAATTAAAAAAAATTTTTTTTATGTTTATTTATTTCAGAGACAGAGAGAGACAGAGCATGAGTGGGGGAGGGCCAGAGAGAGAGGGAGACACAGAATCCAAAGCAGGCTGCAGACTCTGAGCTGTCAGCACAGAGCCCGACGTGGGGCTTGAACTCACAAACCGTGAGATCATGACCTGAGCCGAAGTCGGTCGCTCAACCGACTGAGCCACCCAGGCGCCCCAGTAGATATTTTTTTTAATTTTTAATTTTTATTTTTTTAAATTTACATCCAAATTAGTTAGTATATAGTGCAGCAATGATTTCAGGAATAGATTCCTTAGTGCCCCTTACCCATTTAGCCCATCGCCCCTCCTACAACCCCTCCCGTAACCCTCAGTTTGTTCTCCATAGTTATGAGTCTCTTCTGTTTTGTCCCCCTCCTTGTTTTTATATTATTTTTGTTTCCCTTCTCTTATGTTCATCTGTTTTGTCTCTTAAAATCTTCATATGAGTAAAGTGTACTAATTTGTCTTTCTCTGACTAATTTCACTTAGCATAATACCCTCCAGTTCCATCCACGTAGTTGCAAATGGCAAGACTTCATTCTTTTTAATTGCTGAGTAATACTCCATTGTATATATATATACCACATCTTCTTTATCCATTCATCCATCGATGGACATTTGGGCTTTTTCCATACTTTGGCTATTGTTGCTAGTGCTGCTATAAACATTGGGGTGCATGTCCCTTTGAAACAGCACACCTGTATCCCTTGGATAAATGCCTAGTAGTGCAATTGCTGGGTCATAGGGTAGTTTTATTTTTAGTTTTTTGAGGAACCTCCGTACTGTTTTCCAGAGTGGCTGCACCAGTTTGCATTCCCACCAACAATGCAAAAGAGATCCTCTCTCTCCGCATCCTTGCCAACGTCTGTTGTTGCCTGAGTTGTTAATGTTAGCCATTCTGACAGGTTTAAGGTGGTATCTCATTGTGGTTTTGATTTGTATTTTCCTGATGATGAGTGATGTTGAGCATTTTTTCATGTGTCGATTGGCCATCTGGATGTCTTTTTTGGAGAAGTGTCTATTCATGTCTTTTGTCCATTTCTTCACCGGATTATTTGTTTTTTGGTATTGAGTTTGATAAGTTCTTTATAGATTTGTGGCAGATATTTAATAGGGTGTATGGGTTTTCTTTTTCTTTTCTTTTTTATCATTATTATTGGTTTTTTGAGCCCAAAGTAGAGCTTGAACTCATGACCCTGAGATCAAGACCTGAGCTGAGATCCAGAGTTGAACACTTACCTGACTGAGCCACCCAGGAGCCCTGAGCTTTTCTTTTTTTTTTAATTTTAATTCCTACATTTCCAGAAGGGGATATAATTTAATATCAGAGTGAACTTATGGAAGCTCGCTTTCAGATTCCAAAAGGCTTTTTATTTTGTGAACATTCTCCTATAATAACAGTCTGTTGAACAAGCTGAAACTATTAGACAATCACAGGATACCTAAAGAACAATTTCCTTTCCTGTGCTACATTTACAACTAGTTTTGAAGAATCAGTCTTGAACCAAACTATTCTCACAAATATAGTATTGAATGATTTTTTTCTTCACGTGCATCCTTTGAGAAGTAGGAAGCCATAATTTTTGTGAAATCATGTTTTTAAAAAATATTTTTAAGTTTATTTACTTTGAGAGAGAGAGAGAGAGAGGAGAGAGAGTGCACAGGAGGGGCAGAGAGAGAGGGAGAGAGAGAGAATCCCAAGAAGGTTCTGTGCTGGTGGCATGGAACCTGACATGGAGTTCAAACTCCCGAACCATGAGATCATGACCTGAGCTGACGTCAAGAGTTGGATGCTGACCTGACTGAGTCACCCAGGCACCCCAAATATGTTTTGTTTTTCAATGTGTGGCTTACTCAAATTGAAAACAGTAACAGTAGGAAATTTTTTAAATCACGTACAACCTCACCATCCTCACAGATTGAGATTTTATTACTATTTTATGTGTTTGCCTAAAGTTTGGTTTTTTGCACTGCTAAAGAGCCTGTAGCATTATAATTTTAATCACATCACAGTTTTCTCTCTATTCAGCCATCAGGTAGGTATTTAACAGGCATGGAGATGGACAAATGAAGGAAAATAAGAAAAAGTAATCATTCATCTCTGAAATAGCTGAATCTTTGAAACATCTCCCTTCACAAACAGTCCACACTCTTCGTGCTTTGCTTCCGATGGAAAAAAAGCAAAGCTAACTTTGGCCATTACTATTACTTCTTTTAGTGTAAGTCCAAGTTGACCTTGTTCAACCTATGTCAAACCGTTTTAGTTGATTGCTCTCTGGGGCTTACAATGCATTCAACAAACATGTGGACATTTGATTTATTGGTCACAAACAAAAGCTAAAATCTTACAGGAGGATAAAACTCATCTTTGTTTCAGCTTATGTTAGCAGGAAGAGTTGTTTTAGCTCTATGGAGACTCTGAACCTTATTTTGAACTTATTGCATGGTTCCTTAGAGCAGCAGGATCAATATTTTGAGGCATTTCTTTCAAGTCTTGTAATTCCAAATGAGCCTCAGCAAGTTGAACTAAGTTCTATTTGGCTTAAGTAATTTCAAACCTTCAATATTTTTTTCAATATATGGTTGAAAGTCAATGCTATCTACTCATTAACGTGTTTAGGTTTTGTTTGAAGCACAGACATTTTATCCATCTGTAAAAGCCTTGACGTTTTATGCTCATGAGAGAAACATATGCTTATTACAAAAAAATTCTAACATTAAAAAATTATTGTAGATAAACTCTTCTGATATGGACAGCCATTGTTAATAGAAGAATAGCAAATATTCCTCAATAATGTTTCCTGTTTACTTTATAGAAAGACTTTTTTCAATAATTCCTTGATAGAGGGGAGCCTGAGTGGCTCAGTTGCTTGAGCAATAATTCCTTGATAATTATATAGCTCTCATAAATGTACTAAATTATACCATACATACTGTTTTGTACATTGTGTTTATCACTTAATATCTCTTGGACATCTTTCCATGTTAGTATTTATAAAGTCTATTTCATTCTTTTCTTTATGTATATAGCATTCCATAATATAAATGTACCATAATTTGCTCAAGTAGATCCATAATGATGGACACACGAGTTGTTTCCAGGTTAGTTTTGTTTGTTTTGTTTTCTTTTACCATACCAATGTCGCAGTGAATATCCTTTTAAATGTATCTGTATATACTTGGAACATGGTACCATAGAGCATTAAAAAGAAAGAATAATACTGTTTCAATGTATTCATTCTTGTTAGCAATTCAGATTATTATTAACATATCAAACGCAATAAATACTTCAAAATTCTTAATTCATTCCCTTTAGTTCTTAAGGATAAGTGCTTTTTCTAGAGTTTGAAAATACTGATCCACAAGTCACCTTCCAATACGTTCTTTCGTGATTCGTCGAATGATAGTAATAATGATTCCTTGACCATTATCTAGCTCTCCAGTTTACAAAGTGTCTTCGCGTAATTATCTCATCTGACTTCACATCAATGTGATGTATGCAAGACAGGTTTATAGAGAAAAATGGTACTGACTTAGAAATTTTTACTGCCTGAAATAGTTATGTAGAGTGTAAATTCTTTGTTCTGCTAACTCAAGGAGTCTAGGCACTGTCATGATAGGAGTGTTATATCATACTGGTACCTTAATGTGAAAAAAGACACTTACATATCACTTCAATAACCGGCGTTGCTAATTTACTATCCAGTTTTCTGGCGTTTTTATTTAATTTTCTGATATCCAGAGATGAAACTCACCAGGCATTTATTAGCTAAGTGCTCCAATAATTGCTACTCCAGAACCAAGTGCTAAAAGACATTTAAGCAGCAATTGTTAATGGTGGATGGGTTTCAGTGCCACTTTTCTTCATTTGCAATTGGGAGAACAGAGGGTGAAGACACAAAAGAAAAGCCCATAGAATGTAGCACTAACAAGACAGTGCTTGCTAAGACCTTAAAAAGTCCTATGCCCACACAATATTATTCCTATTCCTATGACCTTTAGGAAGGACTAAAGGTCCTGGAAGGACTGGCAAAAAATGGTGAAGCTTCTCTTATTACCTACCCGGCTGGTAGGAAGCAGGCTCCTGCATAGAGAGAGGAAATCATTGTAATGTTGTCTCCTGCTTTGGGAAAGGAAGCAATCTTGAATAATGGTATTGTTGCCATAGCGGCAAACTTATGTTGCCTCATTAGTAGATCTATTCCTACACTCTGTTTAGCTAAGAATGCACTTCTGAACTTCCTCTCTTCCTACATCTAGCACAGGACTTCGGAATCAGTTTCCATATCTAAAATCTTACGAGATCCTGTCCAATTCAAGCCCTGCTTATTGAATATGATAGCAATTTTTAACCAACCATGATTCTACAGAGTGGCTACATCCATACTTAAAAGCAAATTACATTACTTAAAGACAAATCACATAGCTGATAAAACTTTGAAATTCTCATGCTTTGTTCTCTTTCATCAGCTCCATTACAGAAAGTTGATCTGTCCCTATCCTATCTGTCCAATATTATTTTGTACTGCTCAAAGTGTACTTTGTCATCAAATCAAGGAGGTTTCTTCACGATCTTGTGTGTAATACCTAGCTCATTTCCACATTTCTGCCTATCCTCGTATTGTTTCTCTCTCTTGTAAGTCTGTCTACTCTCTTGCCTATCTGAATTCTAATCAAATTTGAAAACAAGACCCCAAAACCCACCTAAAGCCTTTTTCTGCTCTGATGGAGAACCCCACTGAGGTCTAACATAAATTTGTACTTTTGACATCCAGGTTCATAAAAACAGTAACCTGTTTACTGAATCGCAATAATCACATTAGGCACCAGAGTGTAGTATATGCTTTTCCCATTCTCCTGTCCCCAAGCCTTCTCTCTAAACCAAATAGGGAAATATACTGATAAGCACGGTTGGGTTTTAGTACATGTCTCTGGGCCCATATGGAGCTCCCAGTGAAATTCAGAGTCAGAAACAGTTGATCACGATCTTACTCATGTAATATATGGGAATGATGGATGGTTCCAGACTGATCAATGACAAGTGGCCCACCATTCTTCTTGTTTGGCTAATGAACTCTTCTTACCCACAGAGCAATGACCTGTTGGCCCTCAAGATGTTTATACAGCAGGTACCTTTGGACACATTTCCCCTACTCAGGATATTTCCAGAATGAGTGTTCCACGGCTGGTTAACATTTCACAAATACTTCCAGTACAGAATAACATGTTTTATAAGTCTAATGAATAAAATTTTTTTCCAGTTCAGGAAATTAAAAAATACAAGAAGTGTGGCATATCTGGAAGGTGAGTGTTTCCAATAATAATTTTATCTTGTGTCACTTGAGTAGTCCTATGAGCTGCCTAATTTAAGATTTAAAGTCCTGTATTACATATCGTTCAGTATATTGATCAGAAACCTTCTAACTAGAGTTTAAACTTGTCAAGGGCAAGAATCATGCCACAAATACCACTGGTACCTCTCATAGTACTCAGTATAATCCTATGTTTATTAAGATACCCAATATACATTCAGTGATTGAAATCAATACCATCTTTAGAAAGAGGTACTTAAATTCCATTTCAAAGTGTTTTAGGTAAGAGATGGTGTCCTCTGGAAGAAACAAAATTCACCCTAGATGGTTCAAATGAAGAGACTCTAATGAAAAGGCTATGCAAAGATATATAGACCAGGTTAAGAAAAAAGACAAAGTTGGGGCACCTGGGTGCTCAGTCGGTTAAGTGTCCAGCTCTGGATTTCAGCTCAACATGGGTTCGATCCAAGCGTTCGAGTCCTGTCTGTGCTGACAGTGCAGAGCCTGCTTGGGATTCTCTCTCTCCCTCCCTTCACCTCTCACCCCTCCTCTCAAAGTAAATAAATAAACATTAAAACGAAAAAGAAAAAAAAGACAAAATATGATGAGGCACCCAGCAACCAGCTACAGAGGGAGACCCATTTTTCCCCTGGGGCTGGAGAAACAAAGAAAGGCAACAGCAGAACCCATTGAGAGCTGAAGCTGGGGAAGAAGACCAACCTGGAAGAAAACGTGGTTGGAAGGGTGCAGCTACCAGAGAGCAGGGGTGTGAAAGCAGGAGGGTAAGGAAGAAACCTCCCACTTCCAATTCCAGCTCACAGGAGTCATGGAGATGCAGCCTGCAACTCCAGTCTTCTGAGGCAAGCAGCAGGGTGGAACAGGGTGGAGAGAGACAGAGAAACAAAATGGACACAAACAAACAAAAGGCTGAAGTAGTATATATAGAACAATAAAAGCTTAGAAATACAAAAACTATCTGGAGAAATAAATCTGACTTAGCCAAATTCAGACCCTGACACTGGTAATTTTCTTCATGAGATCACTCTGAATACAATCTGAATGAAGAGAATAAATGCTCTGTTATATTCACTTTCAACTATTGCATTTTCAAGTCAAGAACTGAGCATGTACATCCATCACTCGTGGCAATGAATAAACATTCATTTACAGACATAACTGCCAACTAACTCAAAAACGGGGGCTGTCCTGCTTAATGAGCACCTCCATTTTTTTTGCTATAAAGTAAAAGAACAAACATGTTCCTCTTATGTAGAGAAATTGTTATGAATAATATAAAACTGTTCTCTTTCAGTTTATAATAGAGGTATATTTAAACAATTTTTGCTTTTGTCCAGTGCCTATCCATGACCACATAGGCATTGGTGAATATTTACATAAACAGAATCATAGAACTGAAAGGCATTAAGGTCTGGTAATGTACACTGAATCTAACAGGTGAAGAAACAGACTCCCATAAGTTAAGTCAACTGCCCTCAATCAAGTAGTCATTTGTGGCAGAACGAGTCCAGAATGCAGATAATCAACATCCTAACTTAGTCACCCATAGTTCTAGAAATGCTTGATTTAATTCCAGTTTAATGGCAAAAGAGCATAGGGCTTAAGGGCAAAGGTTCGGAATTATGCAGAGCTAAATTCCAATCTAGCTGGACCTTAGCAAACAACAAATTCCTGCTGAGCTCCCATTTCCTCCTCTACAAAATTGGAATGAATACAGAATACCACCCCATTAGAGTTGTTTTGGATTGACTGAAAAATATACATATAACAAGTTTAGCACAGTGCTTGACATGCAATAGATAGCCAGTAAATAAAAGCTATTATACACAGTAGTAGTTATAAACATTTTCCAGCTTTCTTTGAAAATCAACTGATAATAGTCATACATGATGGTCAATAAGAATTTAAGAAGCATTATGTAGGGAACTACAAAGCAAGGAAAAGCAAGAAAAGAACCTTGAAATAAGCCAGACAGGTAAAGTAGAGAATAAGGGAAACTAAATTGGGTTGGAAAGGAAAACAGTCCTAATAAAGTAAATGAATTGTTTTGTTTTTCCTCCATCTTTACTAAGGAAACAATACCAGGAGTCTCACTCATAAAATAGGGAATTTTTAAAAAAATTAATAGATTTTTTGAATAGTTTTTTCTTTATTTATTTTTAGAGAGAGAGAGAAAGAGAGGGGAGGAGAGGGATAGACAGAGAGGGAGAAAGAGAATCCCAAGCAGGCTCCATGCTGTCACCACAGAGCCCACAGTGGGGCTCGATTGCATGAACCATGAGATCATGACCTGAGCCAAAATCAAGACTCAGACACTTAACCAACTGAGCCACCCAGGTGCCCCAGATTTTTGTGAGTAGTTTTAAGTTTACAGAAAAAATAAATTATTTTTTGATTCACAAAGATTAATACTATTGGACCCGTTAAAAAGTTGAAAATTGTTGAAAAGCATAAAACTCTATACAGATGGAAGGTGGTATGAATATATAATAAGAAGTCTCCAGGACCTAGTTTACACGCCAGAAAGAGATAAATCAACAGACTTGATCTACCTAGGTTTTTAAAGAATACCAAGGGTAAAATTATGCAACTGCTGACCAAGTTGTGTATCCTGTTACTGCAAACTTTCCAGGGGACTGATGGATTGCCTATCTAAATTCTATCTAAAAGAAGAATTGCAGGCGTAGCTGTGGAAACTTGCTGATAGTGAGTATCACACTATACAGGACAAACCAGTTGAATCTGTATTTAAAGGGTAGGACCATTGAAAAATACATAAACAAAACCTATCAGGGAAAAGGCACCATACCTCATAAGGGAAACTACACGCAGAAATATCATGAGGTCTTTAAAGAAATAATGACTTATTGTGCTAAAGGGAAAACTAGTGGATAAAATTTCTAAATATAAAACTTCTCCATAATCATTATATGCCCAGCCATTTCCTCCTATTTAATAAGAAATTTTGATTGAGTCATCATTAGATTGGCACTACTTAAAAAAAAAAAAAAAAACAAGTATAGGTAGCTGGCTTAAAATGAAGAAACAGGGTACATGAATCAATAAACACGTCTTAATTTGGAGGAGCATAAACAGCATTTCACAGATTCTTGTGTGCTGGGACAAATATATTTAAATTTTGTGAAAGTAATCTGAAAGATAGCCTACTAGCTTCGTAGGTAACAGTTATTCCAAGCAGAAAATGCCAGCAGTAGCAAATGGGGGTAATGGTAGGAAAAATCTGAAAGTTTGGGTAAGTAGCCAGAAAGGAAGCAGTTCTCATTCTTTAACACTTAATGCCCGGGATTACTGACCCTTTATTTGACCCTTTATTTGAGCAGGATTGCAGAGGGATGCTGTTAGCTAATAAAGTGCCTTGGACATGAGGAAGACTCCATGCAACTGGAGTCCCACTGTTCACTCTAAAGTAGGTTCTAGGCAAAACGTAGAGCTGGCCCACTTTCTCTCTGGGTCCAAACTGGGATGTTCTGTCACTCCAGAGAAGCCTTCCTGTAGAGGTGGGATGGGCCAAAGAACTATGAAGAGAGGCTTTCCCCTGAAGGAAAAATGTTTTGTGGAGGTTTAACTAACCCTTGTAATCAGGTACCCTAATGTACTTGCAAGAGCTCAGTTAACTCACAGGCAAGAGTTGAAGCCAACTTTGAGATCTCCAAAGTCCTTTGAGGGGTGACATGAGCCTTTGTGCCAGGAAGGCATTTTTTTTTTTTTTTTAACGTTTATTTTTTTTTGAGACAGACAGAGACACAGCATGAATGGGGGAGGGGCAGAGAGAGAGGGAAACACAGAATCGGAAGCAGGCTCCAGGCTCTGAGCCATCAGCCCAGAGCCCGACGCGGGGCTCGAACTCGCGGACCGCGAGATCGTGACCTGAGCCGAAGTCTGACGCTCAACCGACTGAGCCACCCAGGCGCCCCGGGAAGGCATTCTTAAAACACCAGGAGTTTACTCCCGCTCCTATGGGATAAATCCAGAGTCAATGGTAATTTGCAGTCTAATTCATGGATGGAAGACACTAAAATGTAGTAGTTCAGAAGGATTCAGAGATCACTGGGCTTGAACTAGAAAGGATTTTGTATTTGTGTACTAGGGTCTCTGTTTTTGCTTCCTTTTATACTTAATAAGATCAAAGTGTTGGTATGATATGCCTCTGTGTAAAACTCTCAAAGGTTTTGCATGCCTTAAAGGAGAATTCATTTTGGAAACAACTTTGGAGTCAATTCCTTTAATTCTTACATATTCTAATGTTTCGTTTCCATTTATATAGTTCCTTTTAGACAGCCGATTATAGGAGTACCTGGGTGGTTCAGGGGGTTAACCATCCATCTTTGGCTCAGGCCATGATCTCAGCGCTCATGAGTGCAAGCCCCTAATCAGCATCTCTGCTGTCAGCACAGAGCCAGCTTTGGATCCTCTGTCCCCCCTTCTCTGCCCCTTACCCACATGCATGTTCATGCGCTCTCTCTCTCTCTCTAAAATAAATAAAATTAACATTAAAAAGTAAATAAATAAACAACTGATTATAAGTGGAATAGAAAGAATGCAATTAATTTTCACATCAGTAAACGAAAAACTGACAGTTACCTTTCCTATACAAAGAGCACATTTACTAAGCACTTGCAAAGTACTGGTATTTTATTCTTCATTTAATTATGTCAGCAAGGCCTTCAAGTACTATTATTATGGCCTTCAAGTACTATTATTATTCACATTTCAGAAACTGGGAAAATGAGACTCAGAGATATTCAATAATGTATCCACAGCTACCCGGCTGGGCCAAGAGAACTCACACTCAAAGTCGATCTTCAGAGTCAATGTTCTCAATATCCCTAAACATACAAGAACCTACTGATTTCTTTAAAGTTCATGTTTGTATTCAATTGTAATTTATATTAACATAACAAAAGGAAATTTCATTAAAATACTTTCTTATCCTTAATCTCTACCTTAAAACTCTTTCCATTTTATTCTACATGCAGCTTACTCTGTTAGTAGAACAACTGCCATTCCAGATTATAAAAACTATTTTTCAACAGGGACGTATTCCTGAATGTCATGACTATTCATGTGCTGGTTCAAGTGCTTCCAAACAAATTTGTCTTATGGTGACCACTCTATTGCATTTTTGAGTAGGTGGTAAATCTTGTTAAAACCAATAAAAATATAATTTCAGAATATTTCAAAAGTGATCTCTCATGTCACTGGAGTCTCAAATGTTTTTCAGTTTTCTACGTTCTTCTTGTACAGTGCAAGAATTCTGGTCAGAATAATTTTATCTTTAGATGTAAAATTTCATTCTAATTACAAAAAGTAATACATGATGACTTGGAAGAATTTAGGATATGTATAAGGGTATAAAGAAAAAAATCCAAAATTCCATTATCCACAGATAAAAAAACATGAACATTTTAATGTACTTCCCTTAAATATATATGAGATAAAAATTTAAGTGTGGCTTTTTTTGGAGAGTGGTTGAAGAATTTCAAGTAATTTAAAATTATATATATATATATTTTTAAATATATATATTACACATGTATATATTCATCTAAGATATTCACTGAAGTTTTCAAATACTTTTCCTAAAGCTATCCCATTCCTTTATATGATGACTATAAGGTTACGATTATAAGCAAAAATGTGGCCAATTTGTCTAGTTGTGAATGAAAAAATAAATTAATGTGATTTGTATATAATAGAAATTTTGAATTTTGCATGTTTTAATTTTATTTTTTCTGTTTACAAAGATTATATGTGGCCACTATAAATAAATCAGATAACACATATAAGTATTAAAAGTAGGTAATATTTGTTGGGTGCTATCTGTGTGCCAGGCACCATTCTAAGGGTTTTATTAAGTCATTTAATCCTTATAAGAACTCTATACAGTAGGGATTATTATTTATTATTTGCATTTTACAAATGAGAAAGCTTAGTCTTCAAGAGGCTAATTTGCTTGAAGTCTTAGTTTACCAGGAAAACAGTTAAGCCAAACTAACATGGTTTTTGTTTATTCACCGAGCTGTTTATTTTAATGAGAAAATAAAATGAATTAGGGCCTGCCATGAATTCACAAAAGAAAATCTTCATTTCCTAAGAGGAAATGATAGCTCCACGTGATATTTTTGTAGGTAAAAAAGGTAAAGGTAGGGGTGTGAAAGCACACCTAGGAGGTCCTGGAGCCAGCTGAGCCCTTGGAGGAAAGGTTAATGGATCACTATCAAGGGCATATAGTTACTAAATGACAGAAGTGAGATCCAAACCTAGGCAGGATGTCCCCATAGTTAATCACTCCCTAAATTGCCTCTATAAAGTATAAAGAAGAATGGGGTGCTTGGGTGGCTCAGACGGTTAAGCATCTGACTTCAGCTCAGGTCATGATCTTGCTGTTTGTGAGTTCAAGCCCCACATCAGGCTCTGTGCTGACAGCTCAGAGCCTGGAGCCTACTTCAGATTCTATGTCTCTCTCTCTCTCTCTCTCTCTCTCTCTCTCTGCCCCTCCCCTGCTCACATTCTGTCTCTCTCTCAAAAATAAACATTAAAAAGAATTTTTTTTAAGTATAAAGAAGAAAGACATCAAGAAAAAAGCCAAAATTTCTCTGATTCCATGAGTCAAGGATAACATTTGCTGTATTTCCAGACCCTTTTAGATGCAAAGCTTAACTGTAGCTGACTTGAATTTTCACAGAATGTCCTGTGAGCCTCTTGGAACATGAGCCCATGTGAAGCTTGTGAGAAACTTCTTCAAGGCCATTTCTCATTTGTCTCCCTATCTTTCCAGGAGATTATCATGAGGCAGTTTCTCATCATCTCCTAGGTTCTAAGGAGGTAAGAGGTTTGCCGACTTCTCCTCTGCAATGCAATTACAATGCTAACTACCTGGAGTTAGGTCAAATTTCACCGGTAAGGGCACAGTCCCCCCTACAAGACTACCCTCACTTCAAACACCAGCTAAGAGCTCAGAATTTCCCAGGCCACCCACATTTCTGAGCACAAAAGTGGAAGTTCCCATGATCTCCTCAATTTTAATAATTCACTAGAACAACTCAACAGAACTCAGGAAAGCACTACACTGATGACTGTAGTTTTATTTTAAAGGATATAAAACAGAACCAGCCATCTGAAAAGACCCATGCGGGGCAAGCTCTGGGAGGGTCCTAAAAGCAGAACTTTCAAATCCTCAAGATGTGTAACCATCCCACACATCAGTGTATGATTACCAACCAGGGAAGCTCACTGGAACTTTTGTGTTCAGAGTTTTTATAGATGTTTCTTTATGTAGGCATGATTGATTAAATCATGAGCCAAATGATTGAACTAAGTTTCTAGTCCTTCTCTCCTTTCCAGAGGTTGGGCTGACATCACCTGGTTCAAAGTCCCAAACTCTCTAAGGGCTCCTGGGTGGCTCAGTTGGTTAAGCGTCCGACCCTTGATTTCAGCTCAGGTCATAATTTCATGGTTTGTGATTTCGAGCCCCCCTTCAGTCTCTGTGCTGGCAGCATGGAGCCTGCTTGAGATTCTGAATCCCTCTCTCTCTGCCCCTCCCCCACTTTCTCTCTATCTCTCTCTCAAAATAAATAAAAATTAAACTTGAAAAAAGTGTCTCAACTCTCTAATCACATGATGGTCAAAGACATCCTATCTCTCAGGAAATTTCAAGAATTTAGAGGTTAGCTCCCAGATACCATCAGCCACATTCTTTCCTATACAACATCTCCACCTCCTTAGCATACAACTGCAGGCTATAAAACTACTTGGCTGCATGCAGCAGAGAATCAACTCATCAGCAACAGCATCCCACCTCTCATGTTGCATTGTCACCTAGCCCCTTTTGTTTCTGTCTTGTTCTGCGGGAAAAGGGACGTGAGGAGCAGCCCCTTTGCTGTTCCTGCTTTTGTTATCTATGTAAGTAATAAGCTGTCTGGATTTTACAAAACTTATGGGTTTTTTTGTTTGTTTGTTTGTTTGTTTGTTTTTGATTTGCTTTCTTTTTGCCAGCCAAATCTGTTAGCCTTGGGTGACCTGTCATGTACAGAAATAAGAAAATCTCAAGAGGACAATTATGGGTGCTTCAGGTGTTTAATTCGTTTTAGCCATTTTGATTTACGAGAACACTCAAGTGTAGGGCACCTGGGTGGCTCAGTTGGTTAAGCGTCTGACTCGATTTCTGCTCAGGTCATGATCTCACCGTTCCTGAGTTCCAGCCCAGCATCTCTTAGTGTGGAGCCTGCTTGGGATTCTCTTTCCCTCTCTCTCTGCCCATCCCCTGCTCACATGCATGCACTCTCTATCTTTCTCTCTCTCTCAAAACAAACAAACAAACAAACAAACAAAGTGGGGGAAAAAAGAACATTCAAATGGGAGTTATTCAGTAAGCTAGGTGTGAGATTGGAGCCTGAAGGAAAGAGGAGAAAGTAAGTTGTGCAGTGGTGATGAATGACATCAGAGGAGAGGATGTGTTCTCTGAAGAAGACAATGTAGAGAAGCTAATGGGTGAAGGACTATTTTGACATGAGCTCAGAGTTGAGCAGTCATAAAATCTTTGAATAAAAAATGGCTTTGGGGGTGTTATATCCAACCTCTTACCTGATATAAACATCTTTTCTACATCATCCTGGCAAATGATCATATGGCTAGTTTCTGCTTCAATATACAGGGGAGGAAGAGCTGGGCCAATAATTATCAGGGCAAACAATTCTATTCATATAGATCTGAATGCTTTTGCAATCTTTCTCATATTGAGCTAAAAACCTGCCTTTTATTAATTTTTACTACCGATCCTTTACTACCTTATAGAGCACATATTCACATAGCTATTACCCATTCTGTGATGGACATGCTATGAGATCAACCAGCAAATTAAACATTTGAGTTTTGTCATCAGCAAATTAAACATTCACCTTCACCCACAACTCACACGGCGCTGTCTTGATTCTTTCTCACCATCTTGGTTATCTTGCTATCTCATCAGCATCTTGCTTAAAATAGAATATCCACATATGATTGCATCAGTGGAGAGTATGATGGAATGACTACTTCCGATAAAATACGTTATTTTTATTTCTTTTTATAAATGTATTTTTAACCTTACATAGTCTTCTTCATAAAAGAATCTGAGGGAGATAGGAAAATGAAATGTATGTAATGCCTTATTCTCTCCTCCTGCAATTGAATTTTAAGTGTATTTGTATTTTAAATAATATTTTAAAATAATTTGATTTGCTTTTGTATTATGAAAATAATAGACGTTTATGGTTAAAAATGCAAATAATCCAAATGGCAAAAAAAAAATCCCCATCCCTGTCAAATTTACAATTCTACTCCTTAAAGGCAACTGCAATTTAATTTACTATATCTATGCAGAATTCTTTTTTACATTAGGCATCTTTCCATATCAGCATTATAGATCTACCTCATTCTTTGTAATCACTGCATAATATTTTATTATATGGTCACACCATGTAATAAAATGGTCAGTTATCTACCATTCCCCTATTGATCGATATAGAGGTTGTCTCATCTTTTTTTTTAAACTTCATAGCAATACAGAAAAAACTTTGTGTTTTTTTTTTTTTTTTTTAATATTTGAGAAAGCCCATCTGTAAAATAAATTCCTTAAAGTAGAACTGCTGTGTCAAAATGTAAGCATGTCCTCAAGGGTATACCAATTGACATGGTTAAGAGTGTGTGGTAGTGTTTATTTTTCCATATGCCAAACTTTAAAATAATTGCTAATCTAACAGCTGATAAATGGAATATGATTCAGGCTGCATATTTTCTTTTGCCCCTTCAGATGCCCGTGCACCCTTCTTTTTCCCTGATTTCCCCTCCCCCCCAGGAAGACAATCTGTATGGACTACATCTGGACTCCTGTGCCTTCTCTAGCTTTCTATATATGTCAAGATTAGGAAGAGCACCAACAGGAAATGGACGATTGGGTAGAGAGGAAAGTGAAGCCGAGATATTTATTTATTTATTTATTTGGGCTCCCTTCTTGTGAAGTCTCTGTGGGTTGGCTGTGACCCTTCAGCAAAGGACACAGCTCCTGTCCACATAATTTTCTCTTGCCCCACCTTTGTAAAGAGTAGTATCATTATTAAGCACTCCTCAAAGTAACTCATTTAAATGTTCTGTTTCCTGCCAGTTCTTATTCCTGGGAGCTCAGCCTAGAGAGATTCCCAGCCCCCCCAGTGGTTCTGTTAGTTGCATATACCATTCTAGTAAATCTCTGTTCCAGTTAGAGCTGGTTCTGTGGTTCACTCCAGCTAACTAGTTAAGAACCCTGGTTAACTAGGTAATTTCTACCTAAGTATAACTGAAAATCTAGCAATTCATTCATTCAATAAATGTTTACTGAGTACCACCTATGTGCTGGACATTGTCTTGCTATTGCAGATGGAAAGTAGACAAGATTACAGATAAAGTTGCTCTTCGTGGGGTGTATAAGTATGTAAGAAAATTAATAAATCTATATTTTAGATAGAGCTGAATACACTGTGAAGAAAATAAAGTAAATCAAGTGGAAGGTGAGTGACTATGTATATTCTGGTATATTATAAAGAATGCTCAGGAGGTGTCTCTCAAGAGATGTGATTTGAAATTAGAACTGAATGATGAGGAGTGTGATAATCTTGGGCATATGTGTTCCAGGTGGCAAAGGCAATGCATTTGAAACAGTCTTTTCATATTTGAAGACTAGCAGGAATACCAGAGTGGCTTTGGGTCGTGTGTTGCATATGTGGTCTGCTTGCCTAATGCCCACTGCCTTTTCTTCCCTGATGGGAGAGCTCTAATTTGGTTCAGATGCAATATGCAGGCTCAAGGGATAAACCACCATTGGTCTAAGAAAATCATGGAAATTCTGTTCCAAACTGTCAGTGATTGATTTAGACATAGGAATATAACTCAGTTCTGGCCAAGGAGACGTGAGAGGAAAATTTCTGGGGGCCTCTTGAGAGTTTTTCTCTCTCATAAGACATAGGCATAAAGGAAAAAAAATTCCCAAGTCTCTTCCTTTCTCTTTTTGTTTTGAAATGTTCTTTGTGAGACTGTAATACCTAGAAATGTAATAATCTAACAACCATGAGATAACAAACCAGGTTTAAAAGACAACAGATTAAGATGTCAAAGTGAAAGGCTGGGAAGAGCCTGGACCATAACGACACTTTGGACTTTCCAAACCACCAAAGGACCACCTACCTTCAGACTTCTTCTTCTTCCTCTTCTTCTTCTTCTTCTTCTTCTTCTTCTTCTTCTTCTTCTTCATCATCATCATCATCATCATTTTAATGTTTATTTATTTTTGAGAGAGAGAGAGAGAGAGCAGAGGAGGGGCAAAGGGGGGTGGCAAAGGATCCTAAGGGGTCTCCACACTGACAGCAGAGAGCCCAATGTGGGGCTCGAAATCACAAGCTCATGACCCAAGCTGAAGTCAGACGCTTAACCAACTGAGCCGCCCCTGGAATTCTTAAGTAATTTGAACACTTTTATAGCTTAGGTCACCATCGGGTGGGGCTTTTGTTTCTTGCAATTAATATACTAACCCACACACTAGCAATGGAGGTATAGGGGGGGTATGGTAACCAAGGTAAGAAAGATGGACAGGGTCCCCTCATGCAATACCTCTTAGGCCACGGCATGGAGTTTGGATTTTATTTTAAGGATAAGACATTTTAGCAGATGACCAAGTCAATGCAGGCATATGATAGAGATCTATCTATATTTATACATGTATTTGTATCTATATACATATTTATTATGTATAGATGAAACATAATTTGTTCTTAAAATAATAGAAAAGGTACATTGAATAAAAATATATTTGCCATTTCCTTTTTAATTTTTAGAGAAATTACTATTTAGAACCAGATTAAAAGAAATAAAAGGTCTTATAAATTCCTCATGAAATATCTTGGCTGAAAATCTCAAAGGTTAAGAATCTTTACTTATGTCTGACCTCTTATGCTTGGGAGAGCCTTAATACAGTTTCTAGGTATTGCTTCTGCCCTTTTTAGTCATGTCAGAGTCTTTACCAATTATGTTCTGCTTCAGAGAGTTTCCAGTTGCCATCTTAAGCCCTTATCTCCCTTTGAAAGTCCCCAATTTTTGCCTCAGCCTTGTCTCTTTGGAAAGAAAGCGACTTCCTTTTATAAGCATGGCTATCCTAAATACTTTGGGTGTTGTTTTTCTCTTAGCTAGCACCAGAAGCATCACAGAATAAGGTAGCTCATTTAAAGCATTTTCCTCATGGTTGTCCTGTTCTCCCATTCAGGAAAAAGATTATTGGTTACCATGGCAATCAGCTTCCACAGCATTCCATTCCAAGTAAACGCACAGGTATAGCACAAGCTTTTACTCAACATTCTTTACTGTAGCTCTCTGCAGATCTGCATATTTTTTCCAGCCTGTTCTCGGTAACTGCTGTTTAGAACAATCAACATGAAATTAAGCCAGGTAATTTTCTCAAAGGCACCATATCCCCATCTATTCTAAATATTTTAAAAATTCGGGGCGCCTGGGTGGCGCAGTCGGTTAAGCGTCCGACTTCAGCCAGGTCACCATCTCGCGGTCCGTGAGTTCGAGCCCCGCGTCAGGCTCTGGGCTGATGGCTCGGAGCCTGGAGCCTGTTTCCGATTCTGTGTCTCCCTCTCTCTCTGCCCCTCCCCCGTTCATGCTCTGTCTCTCTCTGTCCCAAAAATAAATAAAAAACGTTGAAAAAAAAATTTTTTTTAAATATTTTAAAAATTCACACATATAGTTGTGCAATAATTTTCTCATAGCACCAAACAAAAACTTTCTTTAATAAGTCTGGGGTTATATTTACATCTCTCTAACCATTTTTAGAAAAAAAAATAATGAATTTACAGTAAAAAATCAGAGCAAAAGATAGTTTTATGAGATTATCTCCCATGCGTTCTAAATCATATCTTTCCTGAAACTAATTCTCTAACTTCCCTCCCTCCACCACTCCCAAGCCCTCTGATAAAAAAATGCACAAACTCATAAGAATAAAAATTTTCCTTAACCCACCATTATATCCTGGAGATGCCAAACCATTATATCCTTGAACCATTAACTACCCTGGTTTGGTTCAGAACATAATTAATAATAAAATAGGGTTTTGAACAGGCCAAACACATTTTATTGCCACCCAATGTCTGTTATATTGTGGAGGAGGTGGGATGACTTTGGACGATGAACTGGATAAGCTCTGTTTCCCTACAACTCTGTCATTCTTTTTTATTATTACTTATTATTACTTCTAGTCTTTGCTAGTTATTTGGTTTCTTCATAACTATGTGGCATAAACCATGAATCTTGAGACTTCTTTTGTTTGCTGAACTATCTTTTCATTTATTATTTCTACTATGATTTTATTCAAAGTAATACTGGTATTTTGGTAATTAAAAAGAGAGAACTTAAAAGGGAGTTGCTATTACCTAATGTTAAGCAATTAAAAATAAAATCTGGCTTTAACCATCTTTCTTACAAAGTCTATCACCTAGGTGTCTTTTCATTGAAAAAGACCTATCTCACACCCAATCTATGAACACCCCATTGAATATTGCCATCTCCTATTAAGGGCATGGAAGTAAATTCTGTAACTAAAACAGATGCCTTCGCCTACAGGTTCTAAAATCAGAGGGTATTCATAAACCTCTCCACAAATTTTCAGAGTGTAGTGGGAAACAGGAACTGTTAGAAATTTGAAACTCTACTAAAGTACTTTTTACCTCTTCCGGGAAAAGAAAATATATTACTTTCTAGGAAGCTTGCTACTTTAAAAAACATACAAAGCAATCCGGGTTGGAAATTCACTGTTAGCATTTGGGTTACATCAGCTTGGTTTTAGATGATATTTACTTAAAATTTTTTTTAACGTTTATACATTTTTGAAAGAGAGAGAGAGGGAGAGAGAGAGAGAGGGAGAGAGAGAGAGAAAGAGAGAGAGAGAGAGAACAAATGGGGGAGGGGCAGAGAGAGAGAGGTAGACACAGAATTCGAAGCATGCTCCAGGTTCTAGCTCAGTACCCAACTCAGGCCTCGAACCCACGAGCTGCCATATCATGACCTGAGCTGAACTCAGATGCTTAACTGACTGAGGCATGCCAGATGATTTATTTTACACGGAAAGCCATAGAATGGTTCTCTGACTCTTCTCAAAATTGTGTTGAAATTGTTTCAAGGGAGCAGAAAAGTACTTTTATTTATCTATTTTTAATTATTTTTTTAAATTTTATGTTTTAAATTTACATCCAAATTAGTGAGCATATAGTGCAACAATGATTTCAGGAGTAGATTCCTTAATGCCCCTTACCCACATCCCCTCCAGTAACTATCTGTTCTCCATATTTATAAGTCTCTTATACTTTGTCCCCCTCCCTGTTTTTATATTATTTTTGTTTCCCTTCCCTTATGTTCATCTGTTTTGTCTCTTAAAGTCCTCATATGAGTGAAGTCATATGATATTTGTCTTTCTCTGACTGACTAATTTCACTTAGCATAATACCCTCCATTTCCATCCACGTTAGTTGCAAATGGCAAGATTTCATTCTTTTTGATTGCCGAGTACTACTCCATTGTATATATATATATACCACATCTTCCTTATCCATTCATCCATCGATGGACATTTGGGCTCTTTCCATACTTTGGCTATTGTTGATAGTGCTGCTATAAACATGGGGGTGCACGTGTCCCTTCGAAACAGCACACCTGTATCCCTTGGATAAATGCCTAGTAGTGCAATTGCTGGGTTGTAGGGTAGTTCTATTTTTAGTTTTTTTGAGGAACCTCCATACTGTTTTCCAGAGTGGCTGCATCAGCTTGCATTCCCAAGTACTTTTATTTTTTTCTGATCAGATACTTTTTCTGATACATAAAATGTTTTACTTATTCCTTTGAATACACAGACATATGTATTCCTCAATATACTAACCCCATACCAGCTAGAAATAAAAATTGACCAACCATTGGTAGATTTTTTTAGGTTGAGGACAGAGGCCAACATTAAATAATCACATAGAATCTGAGTAATTACATCACGATGCACAGATTTATATAGAAAAAAAAGTTGCTCTGAATTTCAAGTCGACAAAAGAAGAAAGAGACCATGGTAGCTTTGAAAAGTAGAATCTCTAGTGAAGGGTCAGCACTCTAAAAGCAGGAAAGCAGCTGACATGCTGTTTTGACAGTTGGGTAAAGATGAGGGGGAATAAGATAGGAAACCAGAGGAAGTTCTGCTAAAAGGGTAGAATGAAGTGTTTGAAAATGGTAAAGTGAGAGCTCTAATCTACATGGACTAATGGAAAGAGCAGGAAAGAGAGAAAAGTGATTTAGTACAGATAGTAAATACTTTGTGGAGAGATTTTATAGAATAATAACTTAATTTGTATTTTAATTTGCAAGTGCCAAGGGACATTATTTGAAGAATGACAGTTTTATTGTTTTAACATTTTACACATAAGAAGCTACCATTTATCTGAAATATAAGTCAGTACCAGTTTCCATTAATGTGATAATACAGGGGGTTGTTCTTGATTAACCTTTGTTATAACCTTAACAAAACTACTTTCAATATTTCAAATTATAAGATCATGATTTTATAATGTGAAGATAAACAGAAAGCCTGATTTCGTTGCAAATTGGTCCTAACTTTTTTGGCTGGTGTCCTTTAATATCAAGCTTCTAACTTGATCAAGAAAATGTAAAAGCAAAACCCTGGAAAACCAATTTCCTTAACTAGGAATCATGTGAGTAGTTTAACATTAAAACATGTTTAAAACATACATGATAGAAATTGTGTAGAGTTTTATCTCCTTTTATTTAAAACAAATGCATGGATATCCATTTATAGCTCTCCCAATAATCACTGTAGGTTGGTAATCTTATGTTCTGGATTTTCCAGGTCACTTCAGATTTCAAATATTTTGTCTGTTGTCAAATGATGTGTATGGATTTTAGTTTGGAAAACGTGGTCACTGAATTTATAGACCAACTCTGAAATAGCAATGGCCTTTGGCATTATGCAGTAATTCCATATCCGGGTCATGATTATCAAATTAAACCAAATCAAACTTCATTATTCGAGTTTACCCAATACTCGAATAATAAAAGTAAGGACATTTTAAAACTTTGTAGTAATTTGCAATTTGAAAAGCATTCATAATATGCTTTATTATAGACACAAACATACATAATCAGTAAATCTATAAATGGCTACTCACCCTTGTCATATAGGAAATGAAAAACAACATACTTAAGTGATATTGTAATTATATACTCCATGGCCAAAACTAAAGAATACAAAAATAATCTGAATGAAACTTTGTTAATATTAAAAAGAATTTGGTAGTCTTTCTTATTTTTAAAGTCCATAGACTGGAATTCATATTCTTGATAAACTGGAACTGGGAGGGTATACTGGCATTTGCTACAGATATGACAATAATTACGAGTGAGCTTTTAAAGATTGTCTCACTACTCTGTGCCAAAATGTTGCTGTTCTGCAAATGAAAACATTTAGATCATTTGACTGCCTTCCCTCCTCCAACCTTAATTACCATCCTTTATAACACTGTACCGCTTGTTCATAGTTCTGCTCTTTATTCTTTCGTGATGTGGGTAACCACTACGGGGGGGGGGGGAGTTTTAAAGTCTACTATGTTCAGAATGGCATTTAATAACTCTTTCAAAAAGTAAGATGCTTTTTCCCAAGTCTTGTTGGAAATACATCTACCACAAGTGATCAGGCTCTCCTCCCACATTTCCGTGCTAGTTGAAACTTGAGAAGCTCGGGGATGCTGCGAAAGGTGGGAGTGGGAGATAGGATATCACCCGCTTGACACTTCGGCACTATTGCTACGAATGATTCACTTGTGTTTGGCACATTTGTTGCAAGGAAATCTCCTCCCGCCGCTTCCTTCTCGGAGCTCCTCTCGGGCTGTCTCCTGTGCTTTGGCCTTTAAGGAGAAGCGAGAGCAGGTGGGCACAGAGCTGCTCACCGAGTCCTCCTCCCCCTGCTCCTTCCCTAATTTAGCAGTACTTCCGGCCGCGTGACATCATCCCCCGCACCCGGGTGACGAGAGCGGCGGGTGACGTGTGTGCGGAGAGGAGCGCGCTGACGTTGCTATTTAAAGGTCCTCCTGCGGGGAGGATGGAGACACAGCGCGAGCACCTGGTGTGGGGCGCGGAGGAGGCTGTGGCGGCCGGGAGCGGGGCCAGGAGACAGCGGAGGAGCAGAGCGCACGGTCCGCCCGCCGCCCGCCACTAGGGGAGGGGGGGAAAGGAAGGAAGGACGGACTGACGGACCTGCAGGCCGGACTAGCTCCCCACGAGGGCCCTCTCGGCCCCTGACCACCAGCCTTCCCGCCGCCTTCGCGGCTGCTGCTTCCTCTCCCGCCGCCCGTAGGGCCCCGCTGGGCCCTAGGGACGGGTCAGCGCCCCGGCCCCCGACGCCTTCCCGCGGCTCAGAGGCGGTGGCCGCCTCCCGCTCCCTCCCACGAACGGGGGGAGGGACCGCTCTCGCCCCCGGTTCTCCCCGCCTCCTCCCCCGCCCTCCGCAGCCCGCTCCGCCGCCGCGCTCTGCTCACGCGGGCGGCGCTGACCCGGGAAGCAGCGCCTTCAGCTCCGCGAGCGGCCGGTGGAGGCGGAGGCAGCGGCGGGCTTCAGGCCGCCCGGGCCGGCGCTGCTCTGCCGAGCGGGAGCTCGAGGCCGGCGGAGGTGGGCGGTGATGGAAGCGTGAGGAGGCGGTGGCGGGCCCGGGGACTGTGAGGCGGCGTGTGGCGGCGGCGCGGAGCGTGAGAGGCGAGGAGCGCGGGTGGGGGCGCTGGAGCAGCGGCTCTCCCGCGGCTTCGAGCCCCGCTCCCCTGCCCGCGACGCGGGATTAGCCGCCCGCCCGTCGACCCTTCTGCTCAGTCCAACGCCGCTGCTCGGCCCGCCCTCGCGCTGGGAGCGGGTGCCGGGGGCAGCGTGGGGCTTGGCTCTCTGATTCATTCATTCGCCGCCGCCAGCAGCCTCAGACCTGCGGTGCTCCGAAGAGAGGAGGGAAGACGGGCAGCCGCGAATGAAGGGCCGGGCGCCAGCAGGGCTCCATTGTGCTCGGCGGCGCGAGGCGGGAAGGGGCTGAGGGAGGTGGGATCGGGCCCCCTCCCCCTGCTCCCCGGCGTGCGCTGCGCCCCCAGCCTGCTGCCAGCCTGGAAATGGCTCCGTTTATTCTCCTCGGGAGAATGAATCGATCCTGCCCAGTCTTCTCTTCCTCCTCCCCACCTCCTCTCTGCTCCGAGTCTTAGGAGGGGAAACATTTAAAAGACAGATTCCAATGTGGAGTGCCGTGCACATCGCGAGCTGTTGGGTTTGCACTTCGAGGAGATTTTTCTATCTAGCTTTTTCTAACGTGAGCGCAGGGAAGCAGTGGCATGACTGCTTTTAGGATTTTTATTTTCTCGTAGGGATCTCTGTAAAGTGCACGTCGCATTGGGTTACATGCTCCACCCCCAAGGGAACTGGTGTGGTGGAGAAATTTGAACCCGCAGCCTTAGTAGCACCAAAAGGCCGAGTTACCTGGCTCTCCCCGAGTGTCTAGGAGGACATGAGCGAAATGACCACCGAACTCATTTTTTATAGGACTCGGTGAAGCTGGATTCTGCGTTTCCGACAGACACGTAGACTCATTTTGTGGAATAGAGTTGACCGCTGTCTCCTCCGCGCAGCATTTTAACTCTAATAAGCAAATGCCACCTCTGCTTGAACGTTTTGGTATTTACGAGAGAGAAATCCTTTTACCTAAGGGAACTAATTGAATTGTCAGGCACCACTGAAATACCTCCAGAAAAGGATCTCGGGGGGTGGAAAAGCAACTGCGAAATAGCAGACGGAGAAATTCCTTTGGAAGTTATTCTGTAGCAGAAGAGCAGAAACTTCAGAGCAAGTTCTCATTGGGCAAAATGGGGTAAGGACTTTTGTGCCTAACATAGCTTTGAATCTGTTTATGTGTGTTGTTGAGCGATGGTGGTGATTGTGTTTTATGTTTTCAAACAAATTTGCCACCTTGCTAAGCTGGTCGTACATTAAAAATACGGGTTTGTTAACCTGTTAATAAGATATTTTTATAGAGTGACCCCAGAGGCCATAACGAGGGAACATATATACATAATTTTTTTTAATTTTTGATAATTTGTAACCAGAATAGAGTTCGATTAGTAATATTTAAGAAGACAGCATCTTCTGCCCTTTTACTGGTCAGCCTGCTGCATCCGTTTGTAATTAAAATCATACTGTCTTAGGTTTTGTTGCCAGGGTCTTTGAGAGAAAAGTACTGCGTTCTCTCAGTACTTTGAGAATAATCAGTTGCACAAAGGAACAATTGTAAAGTAATGAGTGGTTGGACTTTAGTCCTTGAAAATGATCCAGTGTAAATGATTGCCTCCACTGTGCCCTCTGTTTTGCCCTTGAATATCCAAAGCTAACATGTAGAATTGATTTATTGGGGCATTAAAATGAAAATCTGAAATTCTTACCCATGTGGTGTCCACAGTGCCGGTGCACTTAGTAGATCAGAGCTTCAAAGGAAAAATCTTTTTGTTGAAAGAACTTGTTCGCTTTTTCTGTTTTTTGCTCTAAAGCTCAGGTTTTCAGTTGATGTTAACAGTGTCAGATCCACATCTTCGTTCAGTACCAATGTCAACCAACAGTGTGTTTTCCAGCCTTTCATTAACTCTTCACACAGTAACTTGATAACATGACTCTTTGTAATGTAAGTCAGAAATATATTAATGGAGTAATGATGAAGTCATGTCATTGACAGATTGTCCATGCTTTTTGTCAAAGAGGAACTTCGAGAATTTTCCTTCTCTCTGTAGTTGAACAAACCCAGCTCAAGTGTAGTTAAGAGACAGGAATCGAAAGAATAGACCAAAATTTATTGTGACAGTTTAGGGGTATGTACACCTAAACTTTATTTTTTGAAACTTTGAAAGTTCTTAGATAGTACTATTTGTTGTTGTTGTTGGGAGTTAGAATTTGAAGTTTATTAACTTGAACAAGTTTGAAAATGTAGAACATGTGTTGTAGGGAGTTCTTTCTTCATCAGGAATTAATGAGAGTGATAATTGTTTTTAAAACTTGAGTGACAAGTGATGAGAATATATATAACTTGGATGATTTGAGGTAGAGCTAAGCAATTAAAATACCTTATTCTATTTTAGTACTGCTATTCGTAACTTGGTAATCTGAGGCAAATTACTTAACCTCTGTGGACTCTTATTATCTGTAAAATGAAGGACTTAGATGATAAGTTTTAACGTTTTTTTCCAGTCTGTAAAAATGAATTATTTTCATTTTCTCCTGTGTATTTTAATTACTAGCTGGTTTCTTGAAGTAGATCTTTCAGATGGAGACATTATTCTCTCAAGCAGGTTTTAAATATCAGCTAGAAAATAATGGCATTTAAAACTGGGATGAAATGCACCAATTTTAATAAGAGAAAATGCAGAAAAATACTGCTATTTAAAACCTTTGAAATATGGCTTCCTTGAGAATCTGCAGCTCTTGTGTCTAAAACATGTCAGAAGAAAAAAAAAAATCAAGTGACAATTTTTCATGTTGAAGGCTGCATTCTCTAGACTGTAGAGTGGTAGCATCATGGAAGAAAATCGGGTTTTCCACAATCTTTAAGCTGCATGAATGCTTACCTTTTTACCAAGAGAAGTTTGGGCTGAACTTCCTACCAAACAGGCTGGTATTTAAACTATTAAAATAAGCCCCCCCTCCCAACATGACACACATTTTTGATAATTCAGTGTAATTACATTTGCTTATAAACTGATTTATTTGTCCTTTTCCCAATAAAGTTTTAGAAGTAGACTGGAGAGGAAAAGGAGTGTTTCTGGCATTAGTTTTCTGAAAATCTGTGTAGGGCTATGATTATTTCCCATGGATAGTGATCTGTTCCATCTAAGTTGTCAAGAGAGGATGGACAGGTAGAAGAGAAGAGCATAGAAGAGGCATTTGTGGAAGTTTCCACACTTGGTAGGTGTCAATATCCGTTAAGTGTGGAATAGGTATAGTCTCCTGTATCTATTTAAACCAAAAGGAAATGGTGTTTTAAATGGCCTTTAAAGTTTTCTCTGGGGTAATCCAAAATTACCTTACTTTGACAGGTATATAAAATTTAATACTGTCGTGAAGAGTTTCACCATCTTATGAACATATTTTTGAATGTTAGTTTTTAATAAGAATTTTTCTTTGCCTCAATTATGGCTATAATCCAAGTCTAGGGGCAAAGTTTAAGCAGAAAGAATTATTTTTAGTTTTTTTATTTTTAGTTTTTTTAATGTTTATTTATTTCTGAGACAGAGAGAGAGCATGAGTGGGGGAGGGACAGAGAGAAAGGGAGACACAGAGTCAGAAGCAGGCTCCAGGCTCTGAGCCGTCAGTACAGAGCCCAATGCGGGACTCGAACCCACGAACCGTGAGATCCTGACCTGAGCCGAAGTTGGATGCTCAACTGGCTGAGCCACCCAGGCGCCCCTGAATTATTTTTAGTTTTAAACAAAATGGGTGATTAGGCAGAAAACAAACTTGGCTCCTATAATAGTAGTTTGTGAACCACTGTGGAAATGGAAAAAGAACAGCTGAAAATGACAGTTGCCAGAGTCTTTCAAAATATCTTGGATGCTGCCCGAACTGTTTTTAATTACAGTGAAGGCAGTTGAAGAATTGGTTTGTGAAATAGGTGCATCAGACCCCTAAAAAGTAGAGCATTCATGTGTGTAAGATAAAGTCTGGAAAAAGCTTCAAAGCTCCAGTGAGGAGCGCCTGTTAGGTCCAGCCCCCAAGTCATCCTCCAAGTAGTATCTCCTAATGAGAGCAGTGAGTCAGTAGCTATTTCAGAACCATTAGAGGAAGCAATAGAAATTAAGGAACTTCAACAAGTTATTTCATGCCACCTTTTGTTTTGCTTAGCTCATATTGACAACTTAGTGCCATCAACAAGGGAATAGAGAACCTCCCCGCCGCCCCATTTAAAGTTATTTATAAAAATGTGATTCTCCGTGCTAATAAGGTCTGATAGTGCTATTCTGATTTGTCTCACCTGCTTCTGGGAACTTCTGGAAACCATCTTCTCTGCCTTTCCCCACATAACTTCCTGGAAGCATGAAAGTGGGTGCTGCTGATTGCAGCCCGAAGAGTCCTTTCTTGGCTTAGAGAGGAAGCTGACCCCTCTTTCTCCCTCAGGCTACTGGGTGCTGCTCTCTGGGTGCCCAGGCAAAAACGTGGAAGTTTTGATCCAGCAGTGCAACATGAATGGGCTTGGTTGGAAAGGCAATCGCTCAATCATTACTAACATCTGAGAAGTTAGATGCATGTCCTTAATTGTATATTGGTTCATCTTACTAATTGTGAATCCCTAACATGTGGCATGTTCGGCAGCCCAGTGTTGGTGATACGGAAACTAATGTGCTCCTTCCCTCAGAGAGTTTATAGTTTAGAAGTTAGGAAGACAGTCAAATTAGAAAGTACAGTGAAATGTCTAAGGGGCCCTGATGTAGGGCATCTTAGGGACACAAAATATGTGTGCGTGTAGCATTAGCTGCTGAGGGAAGGATAAAAAAGCTATTGTAGAGGTGTAAATAGCTATTAAATAATGAAAGAGAACAGGTGTGCCTTATAGACAATTGAGAAGGCATTCAAGGCAGAAGGAACAGTGTGATTGACAGTACTGAGACCAGGAACTGCAAAAAAGTTTGGCTTCACAAACTCAGCTCTGTGGAGTATGGTAAGAGATAGGCCCAGAGTCTTATGCAGGGGCCAGGTTAGAAGGCCTTGTAGACCAAACAAAAGCCGGTGTATTTCAAGGTTTTTTGGGGCATTGACCCATTATAGTAAGATACGCATTTTTACCTCACCACCTAGTGCACACATATTATAAATGATAAAATGTCACAAAATAATGCCCTTTGTGTGATGCATTGTCGTATTTTCTAGTTTTAAGAAAGAATGACATTTGAGATCCAGTAAGTTGATACAACAACCCAGTGATGATAACTGGTAATTCGAAAAACACTGCTCTTGGCTATGGGAAGCACTAAAGGATTTAAAGCAGAGTAGTTACATGAAGGGTCGGGTAAGTAGGATGAAAAATTAGTTTTAAAAACCATTGAAATTTTGGTTTTGTTTGTTAGGTCCTGTGGAAACACTAAGCTGGAGCAATGAACCCTAGCTAGTAGGGGAAATGGATGGCTGAACAGGGCCTAGAAAATTCCAGGGTGAGGGGAGAGGAGGGATGATGATGAGTTGTATGCAGTTGTCTCAGTGGGACTTTTTCAGGATTAGGGCATTTCGTGTGCAGGGGTAAAAATATAGGAAATGGCATGATATGTTTGTTCTTTGCTGAGCTGCTCATTCAGATGGGCCTTGAAATCTTGAGTGTAGAAGTTTAAAAAGGACTTTCTAGCTAACATACAAATTGCATGGAAGAGTGAGAACCTGTTCCCCCAAGCAAGTAATTAAAGAATATTTGGAATTGTCAGTGATATTTGCCTTATAAGCAGATAGATGTTTCCTCCCCCTCCAGTTTATTAAAACATAATTGACATATAGCATTGTATTACTTTAAGGCCCACAATGTAATGAGTCAACACATATACACTGTGCAATGATTATTGCACAGCATGTATACTGTGCAATGATTACCATAGTAAGTTTAAGTTAACATCCTTCGTCTTATATACTTACAGATTTCTGATGAGAAATATCATCAGAATAGGTTTATTATATTAATGGCATAATCCCCCCCCCCTCATTAAAATTTGAAAGAACTCATTTTTTTGTTAGGTATTTTTCAAGGTAACATATACATAGACAAGATGACCCTGGCTCTTTCAGATGTCCTTTTCCCTCCATCTAAACCTATTGTTCCTTATAGTCAAGACTTTTAACTGATTATTTTTTGTTCTGATTTCGTTTTATCCTTGTGACTTCATTCCTTTTTCTCTTGTCCAAGGGGCAGGTATAATCACATGGACTCTCAGGGTCTCTCCCCTGGCCCCAGTGCATTTACCCTCTTGAAAGTGCTGGAAAAAATTTAAGGCCATTCCTACTCCTGTCTCCCTAAACTACTCCTGCAGTTTCCCCCCTACTTCCCAGCTTCAGTTTGCTTCAGTGTCTGATTGGCAGTGCTCATCTGAGTGCCCACCCTCCCCAACGCCCCCCCCCCCCCAACCAAAAAAAATTGGAGGAGGAGGACTTTGCTTTTCCGGATTTGGTAGTAATGGGATGGGAAGGCCATCCACTCTGGACTGAAAAGTAGCAACATCTCTATGTGGGATAACAGTGTGTGTTATGCCAAAATGAATATTATTTTTTAGATTTACAAATAAGATATTTTATAATGTCTTTTTAAAAAATTATATCCTATTCCACAGTTTTAAAAATGAAAAAAAAAACCTTTTTGAATGGTTATGTATTTAGCATGGCAGAAATTGAGAAGAGGGGAATCAAGATTATGGTACTTGAATATTTAGACAAAGCAATTAGTGGGAATGTATAAATTAGTGAGGGTTGGTTACTTTAAGTTTAATCTGCATAAATTAATTTTAGGGAGGAGCAAATACTAGAGGTGGGATTATTTGGGAAACAGAATGGATGTAGTATATGATGTTCTTGGCTCTGACCTGAGGTTTTTATAAGAACTAAAGTAGTGATTATGAGGGATGTCTGGGTGGCTCAGTAGGTTAAACGTCCAACATCAACTCAAGTCATGACCTCACAGTTGGTGGGTTTGAGCCTCGAGTCCGTCTCTGTGCTGACAGCTCAGAGCCTGGAGCCTGCTTTGGATTCTGTGTCTCCCTCCCTCTTTCTCTCTGCCCCTCTCCCCCTTGTGTGCTCTCTTTCTCAAAAATAAATAAACATTAAAAAAAATAAAATAAAGTAGTGATTATGAGTAGCATGTTAAGATGTGATTATGTAATTCTCAAAAACAAGATGTGTTATGTCATTTTGATCAGTTATATTATGTAGACGTTAATCCTTTTTAAAAACATCCTTATTAATCCTATTTTTATTTAGTTCACTTGTAACTTTCTTTTCTTTTTTTTTTTTTTTTTTGATTTCCTGTCTCTAGAACAGAATTACTAAACTTTGACCACAAACTTACACATCTGTCATGAGCAAACAAGTGTACACAAAAACAATCCTTTTCAAAATATATATACATAAAGGAAGTGTTTAGGGGAGCTCTTAACTTTGGTTCAGCAAAGTTTATTAATTTAATAATTTTGAAATGAAGTCACAATGTACATCAGACTAGTGTGACTTTTCTTTTTTGGGATTAAAGGATTCTGAAAGTTGGTTTAGGCTAATTACCTGAAACATTATTCATGCAATTAAAGGATTGAACAAAGAAACTGTCTTTATAAATAATTTATAAACTTAGTTTGGTTTTAAGTGATCAAATGTCTCAGTGAAAAAATGATTGAATCTCAAAAGGTCTAACCTCCTTGCTGCTGTATGATTTTTATTTTGTTCAGACCTCTGGTGTTTAATTGAAATACTTATTTTTACTTACTGGATTGTTACGTTATTTAGAATTCAACTCACTGGACAAAAGAGTAAGGGAAATGAGTTACAAATATTTAATTTTTCCTGATAGAAATTTTAAGTGACTTAAGACTTTTTTGAAACGTGTGTGTGTGTGTGTGTGTGTGTGTGTGTGTATGTATGTATATATTTGTAATGTTTATTTTGAGAGAGAGAGAGAGAGAGGGAATGGACGTGGGTGGGGAAGAGGCAGATTGAGAGAGAGAGTGACAGAATCCCAAGCAGGCTCCACTCTCAGTGCTGGAGCCTGACAACAGGGCTCAGTCCCATGACTGCGAGGTCATGACCTGATCCAAAATCAAGAGTCAGATGTTCAACCGACTGAGCTACCCAGGTGCCCCTGTATGTAAGATGTTTTAAATAGATTTATATCTCAATTAGTAAAGATTATCTTTAGTTGAAGGAAATGTGCAATTTTTTGTTTGTGTTGCATCTTTGTAATGCCTTGTGATCTGTGGCTTATACAGTAAATTGACCCTGTTTTATAAGATTCCTTATGTTCTTGTAATAAGTGAGATTTTCCTAGAGATTTTCCTCTGTTAAGTATTGAAAAATTGAGTGCTTTTGGGGCATTGTAAGATTTCGGACTCATTAAGTATCTTCATTTCAAAAGAATCTCCATGTAATAAGCAGTGTTTATATAGATTTTAGCCTGTCTACAAAGAATTGAGATAAAATTTCCAAATCTTACTGACCAGGCATTGCAGGAGTAGGTAAACTTTTTAAAAGCTGATCATTCAGTGGTCTTCAACCTGTAAATAAAAGCATATAGTTAAAATCCTAGTTTTTATAGCATACCTCCATATTCCATAAAATTAGGACATTTCACTATCACTCTCTGTTAAAAGAAGCAGATTTATCAGTGAACTTCTGCTCTTAATTGTAGCCTGATTCTCCTTTTCCCATCCATCATAAATAGTACACCTTTGGTCATTTCTGTGCTCCCTAATATCTGAGTAAAAGAGATGAGATCGGTAAGAATCAATGCTGCTTGTATTAAGCAATATTTTTCAGAGGAGAAGTTGAAATTGTGGACATGGGTATATATACTGTCTTTTTCATCCACTTGTATCAGTAGATCTCTCAACAACTTGGGTTTGAGCTGCGTGAGTCCACTTACAGACAGATTTTTTAATATAAATACAGTGCAGTATTATACATGTATTTTCTCTTAAGATTTTCTTTTTTTTTAGGTTCATTTCTTTTATTTTGAGAGAGAGTGCGAGCCGGGGGTGGGGAGGTCAGAGAGAGAGGGACAGAATGAGAATCCCAGGCAGGCTTCACACTGTCAGCGTGGGAGCCCGACGTGGGGCTCAAACTCATGCACTGTGAGAGGATGATCTGAGCTGAAATCAAGAGTTGGATGCTTAACTGACTGAACCACCCAGCTGCCCCTTCCTTATGATTTTCTTAATAACGTTTTCTCTCCCTCTCTTCACTGAAAGAAATAGTATATAATATACAAAGTGTGTTAATTGACTGTTGATGTTATCAGTAAGGCTTCCAGTCAACAGTAGGTTATTAGTAACGTGTTAGGGGAGTCAGAAGTTATAAGTGAATTTTTCACCGTTGAGGGAATCGGCGCTCCTAACCCACATTGTCAAGGGTCAACTAACTGTATTTCATTTATTTTCCCATCTTGTTTTAAAAAGTTTTTAAAGGGGCGCCTGGGTGGTTCAGTCGGTTAAGCGTCTGACTTCGGCTCGGGTCACGATCTTGCGGTTCGCGAGTTCAAGCCCCGAGTCGAGCTCTGTGCTGACAGCTCGGAGCTTGGAGCCTGCTTCACATTCTGTGTCTCCCTCTCTCTCTGCCCCTTTCCTGCTCATGCTCTCTCTCTGTCTCAAAAATAAATAAACATTAAAAAAATTAAAAAAAAAGTTTTTAAAAACCTCACTTCACTGTTAAGTACAGTTTAGAATTAATTTTACAGGGACATCTTTCTAGTGACCTTGCAAAGGAAAAAAACAAAAACAAATATTCTTTCTCATGAGGTTCCCCCTTCACTAATGGATTGTGAACCCAAAATGGCTTTTGTGTAGCTAAAAGAATTTTAAATGGGTAGAACTAACATTTGACTTAGTTAAGCACTGAATTTCACTTATATATAACTGTCTTGTCTCTTTTAAGGTAGGCCACTGGAGGAAGGCAAAAAGTTCCTCTTTTCTTTCTTGTATGAGAAAATAAAATTATTTATAAAATACAAAAATTTACCAATTGAGTCAATCTTTTCCCTTCATAATAAAATTTACCTTTATACTTACGCTAGCTTTCAAAAAATCACCTTAATCTCTTAATAGCTACTATTAGCTTTAAAAAACAAAAGGTTTGTTTTATAGATATTTTCTTTTAGTGTTCTTCCATAAAACATGAAACATTTTCATGTTATCTTTGAGGGTTTGGCGCTAGTTCCTCAAGGCAGAGAGCAGTTGTAAGAATTGAGGACTTTGTATAAAATTACCAAATAAGAGTTAGACAGAAATTAAACACAAACAACTGCCAAGGGACCACAGATACCAAAGCAGCTTTCATTACTTTCTTTTTAAGTCATGTTTATCATGTCATGTGTATTGGCACATCTGGATCCGTGTGTCAGAGTCCAGAGGGCTGTAGACAAGAGTCCATGACTTCCTCCCTCCCCTTAACCCATAGAAGGGAGGAAATTTGTTCGTGTATATTTTTGTTTTTGTTTTGAAAGAGAGCATGCACACATGCTCAGGGGAGGGACAGAGAAAGAATCTTAAGTCAGTCACCGGCAGGCTCCATTTCCCGACCCATGAGATCATGACTTGAGCTGAAATCAGGAGTCAGACATTTAACCAGCACCCCATGTCCCTGTGTTTAATAGGAGAGCCTTACTAGAAATGTGCTGAGAGCCACAGCTCTGGTACATATGTCTTGTGAGTGCTATATATTGTGTTTGCTAACCGTCTAGTTCATGGTATAGCATGCAAGTGCAATGTAAGTTGAAAGGATCTGGGGAAAATTAGAATCCTTTTTCCATATACAGAAAATCCGGATTCCTAATAGCAATTAGGTATATAGTTGGATGTACCAGTTATTTTTCTGATCATTTTTCTAGGTAAATTGTTGGTTCTTTTTACTTTTACCTTTAAGCATGCCTCAATCTTACTTTATTGTCTGTTTTCATTTAAGCATTTATAAGAAGTTCAGGAGAGCTATTCTGAATAAGGCTTTTTTTGTGAGTTACAATTTTCTGCCCTAGTTATTTTCAGTTTCCCCCATTAGGCTCTTAATAAGTCTCTAAGAAATTATCTTAAGTGGATTTGACTATAAGAGAACTCCAAGTGCTCATGTTAGAAAATTTCTGTCAGTCTTCACAGAAGGTAAGTCTGTACATTACTAAACATATAGGACAATTACTTTGAACCTCTCAAAATATTTGAGTGTGCTTAGCCTATCCCTTTATCTTTATATGCTTCCCTTTTGCAAAACTGCCATTTTCTCTCCTGGGTTGTTAGGAATCTCTGTCACGTGGATTTTAACATTAAAATTCATGTGCTTTGCGTAATCACCCTGCCAGCTCCCAAGATGTTTACAGAATGAGGATTCTACCTACTCTTGTTTACTCAGTACTGCCAGGGATCTGTATACGTTCAGCTGAATGGGAATACTCCCAAGCCATCCTTAAACCCATCTTTCTGTTGATTTAAAACAAACTATTCTAGATCTCGCAGGCTGCCTTACTCAACTGATAATATATAGAATTTTAGTTGTCTAATTTTCATTGTTGCTTTCATTGAATACTCTATGAATGCTGAGTTGATACTTCTATTAGTGTGGGGAAAAGAAAAAGGCATTAATGAGAATATTACTATTTGGTTTTATTTGGTGACATACTAGTATATTCTGAGTCATTAATATATAATTGGTGGTTAAACTGTAGGCTATGTGTATGGCAGGAAGCCAGCCTGAAGAATGTTTTCAAAGATGATACAGTGGTCAGTTAGAAACCAGGATGCCAAATTGTATATTCTCTGTGGCCTCGTCTATATAAAATACATTCTGTATATACATAAAAATACTTGAAGAAAATTCCTTAAAGTGCTACCATGTTTATTTTGGGGAGGTATGATTGTGAATTTTTTAATTTTTTTTTTTAGTTTTTCTGAATCTTTTAGCTTTTTCTGTGAAGGATCTGTTTTTATATTTTTTTAAGTGTTCATTTATTTATTTTGAGAGAGAGAGAAAAAGAGTCCCAAGCAGGCTCTGTGCTCACAGCAGTTGCGGGTCTTAATTCCACAAAATGTGAGATCATGACCCGAGCCAAAATCAAGAGTTGGACGCTTAGCCAACTGAGCTACCCAAGCCCCCTGAATATATTAAGTTTTTAGAACTTCTCTTGGGTTATTAGGGTGAGGGCTGTTTAAAAAATGATAATATCTACAGTACAAATTATCAGAATCGGTCACTGTTCTTACATATACTTAGGTGTTTAACCCAGTTTTAGCTTACCCTTATTTCATTTGTCTTTAAACAATTGATTAAGGAACTAGTTACGCTAATAGCAACACTTGTTTTTTGTTTTTCAGTGTAAAGAGTTTTCGGAGTGTTAGTACTTATCTACACCTTGTGTGGGTAAGGAGAGAGAGCTCAAAGGGAGTTGTGACTTACAGGAGGTTATGCCGCCATGAAATGGCAGAGTGTGTCCCAGCTCCTCCAGCTCCTCAGGCTCCTATCATTACTTTGGAGCATCCTAAATCGATGCTCACCTACGTCGTGACTCATTTAGAGAGAGGTTTCTAACCCCTCATAGTTAAAAGAAGCATTCTAATTTAGTGGAAGCTTGGTATCTTAGTGATGAGTTCATTAAATGTATCTTGTTTTCCTTGTAGATGGTATGGAAAGAAACTGCATTCTAATTTTAGTGTAATTAAATCTCTGCTCATGCATTAAATTTTGAATTCATTGAAGTGTTTCTCAGAAATGATTTGATGTTATTACATGTCCATGGTTTATATAAAGTTTCCAAAGTTCACATTAAATTATAAATTCCATCAGTCAAAGCCCTGTTAGCCACCTCGGTAGTTACTGGGCAGATGAACCTTTGAAATACTTAGGGTCTACTTTTCTGAAGACTTCAGACCAGGAACAGAAATCTTGGGATGGTATGTTGAAACACCTTTCCTAGGGCTTAATGCTGGACCAGGAAACCTGTAAATGGATGGGTAATATATTGTACATGTTTGAATCATCATGAGACAGCTATAAGTTACTCACTTGCCTGGAATTTGTAAGAGAAGATTGGACCATATTGTATCCAGATTTTAAATTATTCATTATAAATTATTTTTTCTGGATGTCAAATTCAAATGCTGTCATTGGCTGGGCAGAAAAATATGTGAACATATGAGGTAGAAGGCAGTAGGGATTGATGAAGATTGTGGGAAAGTGAATAGAACACATCCTGCCTAAAATCGTTCATATCCAATTTCTTCTAAAAACCTTCTGGTGAGAGAAACACATCTGAAGCCTAATACATTAGTTATTTAGCAAACATTTTTTTAAGCTTCTGCCAGGTGCTAGTGACTAATCTAGGAAATCTTTGGAAATGCTTTACCTCTTGACCAAAGAAGGAAGACCAGAACGTAGTAGGGCACTGGCAAAAATTGACATTAGATGAGTGGTTCTTAATTTTGAACCTGTATCAGGATCACCCAGAGGGCTTGTTAAAATCTGAGATTCCTGGGCTTCACCCCCAGTTTTTGATTCAGTGAGTCTGGGAGTGAGTTTCACAAATTTGCTGTTCTAACAAACTCCCAGGTGATGCTGATGCTGCTGGTCCTAGGACCTTGCTTGGAGAGTCGTTGTATTTGCTAAATGAAGCTGACACATGTGAGAAACTTTGTAGCCATATGAAAACTCAATTCTTGAAGCTTTTGGTTTTTTTTCTTTGCAGTTTGCAAAAATTAAAATTCTGAACTGAGGGGAAATCCTTGATTGAGCCTCTCCTCTATTTTTTTATTAGCTAAAAGATCCAGGACAACTTGAAACTGCTCTCTATCTCTTTAAACCTGCTTACTTCAGCAGTACTGACCAGTTACGTGTCTTTCTTATTCAGAGTTAATCCTGCTTTCTGGTATTACTAAATGTATTATTTCTAAAATTACTTGAGCCTGCTTTGACTCCTGAAGTTTTTGCATTTGGAGTATTATTTCCTTTGAAGTTGTGTATTCTGCTTAGATACCCTTCAGTTTGTCCACATGCCATAGTTTTACATTTCTATTGCTGTGTGACAAATTACCACAATTTTAGTGGCTTAAAACAATGTACATTTGTCTCACAGTTTCTGTGAGTCAGGAGTAATTGGATCTTCTCAGGGTGTCATGAGACAGCAGTCAAGGTGGCAGGAACTAGACACATTATGGATCTACATTATCTTTAAAGCTCATGTGGTTTTTGAGTGAATTTGTTGCCTTGCAGATGTAGAACTCAGAATCAGAAGCTGTGTCTTTGAGGCCAGGAGGAAGAACCCCTTTCCAGTCCTTCAACTTCTTTTAAAGGACTCACCCAAATAAGTGAGGGTCCTAAGATAACCTCCCTTTTGATTAACTGAAAGTCAACTGATGAGTGACCCTATCACCTCTGTGATACCCCATCCTATTCAACCCTTTTACCACACTCAAGGTGAAAGTTTTAGGCAGAAAGCATCTGCCAGGGGGCAATAATCTTGGGGCCATCTTAGAGTTCTTCCAGCCACACTGTATCATGTATGGATGGATGTTAACCAAATGGTCAAATGCCTCTATGTCCATTCCAAGTTTTTTTTATTTTTTATTTTTATTTTTAAAAATTTTTAAATGTTTATTTTTTAGGGAGAAAGAGTGTGAATGGAGGGAGGGACAGAGAGAGAGGGAGACACAGAATCTGAAGCATGCTCTAGGCTCTGAGCTGTCAGTTCAGAGCCTGACATGGGCTCGAACCCATGAACCATGAGATCATGACCTGAGCCGAAGTCGGAGGCTTAACTGACTGAGCCACCCAGGGGCCCTGTTTCCAAGTTATTTTTTAAACTAAAAAAAAAAATCTATAGCCCTCTGTACTCCTGATGCAATATGGACTAGGTACTCTTTAGGCATACTATGTAGTTCTCATCCTAAACCTTCCTCTCTCTTTATGCCCATTTATTTACTTATTTGCACTGTATCTCCCGGACATTGTTTTCTTTCTTGGTTTTACTGAAGCTCGTTTTCCTGTAGTACCTGAAAATGGCTCAGTGGGAGATGAATTTTGAGCCATAGTATATGTGAAAGTGTCTCCTCTGCTTCCTCCTTTTATAATTGAGTCTATATCTCTAGATACAGTGTGAGGGCTTTTTTTGTTTGTATGTTTTCTTTTTCTTTTTTTTTTTTTTTTTTTTTTTTTTTACCATTTTGCTGTTTAAGTCTCTGTTGGGCCATTTCAATCCGGTTAGTTTCCCTAAATTTGGGAGATTTTCTTCTGCTAAAAAAATTTACCTGTACATTTTGTCTTCTCTTTATGAATTGTCCATTGGTTGGATGGTGGACTTCCTTTTTGTCTTTTCTACCACTTTTCCCCCTTTTAATCTGCCTTCTGAGGAAGTTTCCTTGACTTCCAGCTTCTAACACTTCTTTTTTTTTTTAAGTTTATTTTTATTTATTTTGAGAAAGACCTAGAGAGCAAGCTAGAGAGGGGCAGAGGGAGAGGGAGAGAATTCCAAGCAGGCTCCACACTGTCAGTACAGAGCTGTACACAGCGCTTGAACTCATGAACCCTGAGATCATGACCTGAGCTGAAATCATGACCTGGATTTTTAATTTCCATATAAATTTTAATTTGCAAACCATCTTTTTCAGTATCTTATTTGAGGAATTTTATAGTGTTTTATAGTTTTGTTTTCTGTTTCCTAAATTACCTTTTTTTCTGTTCTTTTTGTTGTGTTTTGTTTAGTTTCTATCATGTTGGAAAGTTTCCTGAAATACCTGGTGATCCTCATCTATGTATTGGAGATATTGAAAAGCTGATTCAAAGCTCTTTGTGACTTAGTGAGTCATGTCATTAGTGAACTTCATGTTAAGCATTTAGGTGGTGGTCTTCTTGGGTGGTCCCCAAGTGTCAGTAAATAGTCTCTGTTGGGCCCTTTCAATCCAGTTAGTTTCCCTAAATTTGGGAGATTTTCTCTTTAAAAATTCTGAGATTGTTGTCTGAGATTGTTCACTTTATCTAGAGAATGATCTTCCACTATATATAACTCGTGGCATTCCTAGAGCAAGGTAAGTATTTTCTTCTCTATGTACCTATATACGGTATGTACCTGTATAATCTGAATACCACATAGGGGAGAGTTTTTGGAGGGCCATGGTTTAGTTTTCCGGCTTTCTTAAGAGAAAGTGTTAAGACACTCCTGTTTTAGGCCCCATCTTTGTCTCCTGCTCTTGGGCAAGGTTGTTGCTGGACTGTGGAGGGAGTGGGGACTCTTACTGCTTTGTTATTTAAATTTTCAATCAATTCCCAATTGTCATCCTATGACTTACGCTCTGTTCTGTATCCCATTGCCTGTGAATCCCACAAGTTCATTTACTAGTTCCCTCTTTGCAGGCAATTTAGTTTCCTTGCCTTTGCCAAGTCAAGTACTATTCCTTCTTTTAAAATTACATCTTTCAAACCGTATTTGAATTACTTGTGCACTGGTGTCACTTCTGTTCTTTGGTGTTATGGGTTTATACCTTCTTTTCCCTTCACTTACATTTTAGTGGGATTTCAGAAAAGGAAGATAAATGTATGCAATTAATTTGCTATGTTTGACCAGAATCACTGAGCCTTAGCATTTTAATTTATATAAGTCGTTTTTTAGAATGTGTTGACACTGTTGGTGGTTAATTGATTAGAACTTGGTAAATGATAAAGTGTTGGCTTTCTAAAAATCTCTCGCTGTTACCAACACCTGAAAACTCAATGCATGATGCAAACACATCTCAAAATGGGAAAAGTTAAAATTGATCATCAGCCCAGACCTCAGCAAAACAAAGCACTTACTCTTTCAACTGTTTCAGGTAACTAAGGTGTTGCTGTGGTTTTTTTCATACCACTGTGCCTCTTGAGCACTGGTAACAAACATAACACACTTAATTTGTGTCATGAATCATGCTAGGCGCTGTCAGTACAAAGATGACTAGACAGCCATGTAAACAAGAAATTACATTACTGCTGTAATGTAATGCACGTGTCTCTGACAGACCGAGAAGGAAGTGCCCACCTCTACCTGGGAAGGTCAAAAAAAGCTTCATATAGCAAGTTAGGTTTGTTTTGAGAGATGAGTTGATGGGGAGGGTGGTCAATGGGAAGTCAGAACATATGTGAGTGGATATTAGGACATTTCAGGCAGAGGGGTGGCATACGTAGAGCCTCACAGGTGACACATGCTAGTTAGAAAGTTACGGTAGGTGCACCTGGGTGGCTCAGTCCCTTAAGTGTCTGACTCTTGGTTTCAGCTCAGGTCATGATCTCACAGTTTTGTTGGTTCAAGCTCTGCGCTTACAGTGCAGAGCCTGGTTAGGATTCTCTGTCTCCCTCTCTCTGCCCCTCCCCAACTTGTGATGTCTATGGCTCTCTCAAAATAATAAACTTAAAAAAAAAAAAAGAAAATTAAGGTAGTTTGGCGTAATTCATATACAGTATAAAAGTAGATTTGATTAAAAATTAGTCCAGGGTCATATGATGACTATGTGCCATGAAGTACCCATATCAATAAAATATTTGAAGTAAATTCCTTCATATGTATCTAATTCTGTTCAATGTTCTACTGTCTGTATATATATATTCATATAGATATATTCTAAAACACATAAAAACAGAAATGAAAGAGGAGAAAACTTTTTGTACCCCACTTTAGAGGCCGTCACTTTAAGTAATGGTGAGCAAAGGAACAGTTTTAAGCCAATAGAGTTATTACTATACTTGTGTTTTATATTAACTACTCATATTGCAAGTTTTGGATTTGGGGGCTTGGGGGAGGGAAGTGTGTGTGAAAAATGGTTGGGGGTCTTGTAGACCCTCAAGTTTAATTGTGTAATAGGTTAATTATAGCAGTTTAGTCAACAATAATGGCTGGCATTAAGATAGAGTAGAACTGGGGCTGAATTTAAAAGAGGTTTACCTACTAGTATTTATAGGAGTTAATGATGAACTGTGTAGGTATAGAGGGATAAGGAGATTGGCTTCGTCAGCAATTAGTTGAGGTAGGAAATGAGAAATTTGCTGTGAGGTGAAATGACAAATTAGGTAAAAGCTGATATATTTATGGTCATCCACATGGGAATGTCTTTCAGTTGGATATCCAGGTCTGGAGCTTAGGTAAAAAGGATTGGGCTGAGGATAGAGTTTTGGGAGTCAGTACAATACGTAAGTAATGGTTGAAAGTATGAATGTGGATGAGCTCATTCAGGATATTTATAGAAAAGAGCAGATGAAGCCTCTCTGAGGGAATAGTCATTTAAGGGACAGGCAAAGGAGCGGAGAAAACTGTCAGGCTAAAACAGTGAGAGAATAGTGCCAAAAAGCCAAGAAAAGGGAGTTTTAAGAAATGAATAGCCAGGATCAAATGTAGCAGAAACACCAAAGGAAGCAAAAGTAGCTCTTAGATGGGGTAGGCAGTGGTCCTTTAATGACCTTACCATGAGAGGTTTGAGAAGGCTGAGATGGAAGCCAAAGTGCCACACGGTGATGGTGCTAATGGAATGGATAAGGAAGCAGAGACCAAAAGTGTAGACTTCTTTAAGAGCAAGCTTCTTTGAAATAGTGTAACTTCAGCAAGCTGCAGGGTTAGGAAATTTTTTTGGTTTTGCTTCAAAATAGGATTAAGCATTCTTTGAGGCCCTGGGAAAGGAGTTCATAGCTGGGGGTATTTGAAAATTAGAGTAGAGAGGGATAATTACTGAGGAAAGAGATGGGCGAGATTGTGATCTGAAGCACAGGTAGAGTAGTCAACCTCAGTAGGCTTATCTTCCACATGGACTGGAGGGGAGGCTGTAAGGAAGGAAATGACTAGATTAAGTTTGTAGGTTAAAGGGCAGGAGGTTGGGAAAGAGTTCCTTAGCTGGGGGACTTCATTTCCACAATTCATCAATTGATTCATTTAACAAACAAATATTTATTAAGTACTTGCTTTGTGTCTGGCACTATTCTATGTGTATGAGATACATCTATGAACAAAGAGCCCTGCCCTCATGGTAAATTCTAGAAAATGGTGAAAGACAAGGCCATCTGCTGAAAATGTAGAAAGTGAGGGCTGGTCAGAGCCTTGGGAAAAGAGGTGAAGAATGGGAGAGATTACCAACCATCAATAGCCAGGAGCTTGGAGGGCCCAAACTGGGGTAAAGCCATGAGTTGTTGAAGGAGTCAAAATCTAGTTTGTTGCTTTACCTGAGAAACAGAAAGCTGTGTGTTAGAAGGGTTTTCCTGGTCTCCATTCTGCTAAAAATGAAGCATGAAAGAGGTATGTTCAATTTTTATAGTGTTAAATTCAGAGTTACTTTAATATGCTACCTTTTTCCCCCTCAGCTGCCCTTTTCCTTCTTTAGAGAACATTCCATTGTTTTAGGAAACCAACCTAGTATTAAGTTTGCCAGAGCACCACCAATTTCTTAACAGTAGATGTCTTTTCTGTGGAAAACCTCCTGAACCCTTGTGGTGTGGGAAGTTTTGAAACTCTTCTGAGGTCTGGGATTACATTTAATATTTATCTTCTCATTTCTCACTTGTCCTGTACACATACCACCCACAACACACAGACACTCCTGGGGAACCAGAGTGTAGAGGTGATCTTTAAGTTTTTTTCCTCTTCTTTCACACCTGGGAAAGTCACAGAAGTCAGTTGATTGGCATAAGCACTTGAACATTCCTCAGCTTCCTACTAAGTCCTTAACTATTTTGGAAGCAGTTTTGCAGCTTTAACTTATCCTATCTCCCGTGATAAATATAAATATTTTTAGTTTTTTTGGGTAGGGTGGGCTTTTGTTCTCTTTCTAGTCCCTCAAAGTACCTGTACCCCTTTGCTGATTTTAATCTTATTATGACAGTTTTGGTAGAATTTTTTTTAAAGGGAATTTCCTGTTGAAGGGATTTGTCTCAACTAGTGAATTGAGCAGTATTTTTCTTTTTTATAGAATTAAGAGGCAGTTAAGAGAGGCTTGAAAATGAAATACATTTTTACTTTATCCTTTGTTGTGTAAGATGTAATTTCATCATCAAACTCTGATGGCACTGGTAGGATTTTTTAAAGTGTTTTTGTTTGTTTTTTTGGTTTTTTCTTTAAAAACCTTAGGAGATTTAGGCCACAGACGCTGTAGCTGTGGCAAAGCCTAGCCTGGCACAGTATGGCACAGTACAGGGTGGCTTAGTAGTCACATCAAGGTCTCTTGAGCCAGCTAGTGGCCTAATTTAAATTATTGATCTTCTTTAGCTCTGTGATCTTGGAGAAGTTACTTAAGTTTTGTAGGTCTCCATTTCCTCATCTATAAAATGGGGATAGAATTGTGAACATTAGAGGACAAAATACAAGCAAGTTTGTTGAAACAGTGGAGCACTTAACTACTCACTACATCGTGGTTATTGTTATTGTGGCTTTTATACAGTTACATTTCTGGTACTCAGCTGAATTTGTTTAACTTCTAAATAGGCAACATGAAAAAAATTAAGCTTTGGTACTACTAAAGGTGAAAAATAAGTTTATGGGATTTATCCATCTTCTTATCAAATACCCATTAAAATCATCCCTCCCTTTCTATTTTATGTCCAAAGAAATTATCTGCTTAATGTTCTTTTTTTTTTTTTTTTTTTTTTAGTTTATTTATTTCGAGACAGAGAGAGTACAAGTTGGGGAGGAACAGAGAGAAAGGGAGAGAGAGAGAATCCCAAGCAGGCTCTGCACTGTTAGCGCAGAGCTCAATGTGGGGCTCCAACTCACAAACTGAGATCATGATCTGAGCTGAAATCAAGTCAGCGGCTTACCTGACTGAGCCACCCAGACAGCCTTATCTGTTTAATGTTCTAATTTCATTGACTGTCTTGAAATATTCTGATTTTGGGGGATCTTGATGGAATCATGAAAATACTACTCAGTAAGGAAGTTTGAAGTTTGAATATTGTATATGATAGAAATCACTGTAATAAATCTTATAAAATTAAAAAAGTCAAATTTAAGTAGTGCTGTTTTTATGATAACTATAGTTAGGCCATCTTACTGATCATCTTATTAAGTCTACAGAGAAGTATTTAAATATCTGATTTGGTCTTTTTTATTAAAGATTGTTCACCAATTATGGGATTCTTAAAATCGGATATTGTTAAGTTACTCAGATTAAAATTTAATATATGAAATTTTAAGTAGAAAATCCATCAAAAATAACACATAATCTATTTGTGAAAGATGTATAACAATGTAGAGAAAGGCTCCTGTTGAAAAGTTTACAATATTTTGGTGTCATCAGATGGTAAATTCTGGTCTTTTTAGTTCACTACTTAGGATGTGTGATTTTTGGGCACTGTGGAGTGATTATCCCCTATGAAAATTCAAAAGAGAATGATACATAAACTAAGATGGCAACTTATTAATTATTTATTATAAGTCATTAAAAATACATCATCTGCCATAGAAAAAATGCCACAGTGGAAGCCAGATTGTAATCAGAAGTTTGCTTGATAAGTAAGGGTATTTTATTGGATATCCACTGCTACACCCCATGCATTGATCTCCATTTACCACTCAGATACATCAGGCCGCCTCTCGCCCAGAGAGTGCTAGAGGCACTGCCTGACCACCTCTCAGAAATCCTTGTTTCTAACTTACGTAGTTCTCTACTTTCCTCTTGTATCTTCTTGAAGACAAAGGTGAAGCACTTGGGGAGGTTTTGTGCTTAGTCATTAGCGTGATCATTCCTGCCTGAGTTTACAGCCTTATCTTGGTTGGATTTGAGAAGCTTAGATAGACTCCTAAATTTTTTAAATTTAAAGTCTGTATTATGGAAAGTTTTAAGTATATAAAAACATTAAGAGAATTGTATAATAACCCCCTGTCATCTTTCACTGTGGTTCAACAGTTAATATACATATGGCATATATTGTTTCATCTATACTGCCTGATCCTCTTAGTATTATTTTAAAGCAAGTCTAGACATCATATGGTTTTACCTGTAAAATTACATTTGGTTGATAAATTTCTTGAGTCTTTGAATCTATAATAGCCACCTTTCCTGCTGGCTATTTATCAAATATGTCATCTGGAAATCTTCCACATTCTGGATTGGCAGGCTATGTTCTCATAGTGTCATGTAACATGTTCCTCTGTTCTCTTATTACTGGTAAACTTACAATTAAATCTGGGTTTAAGTGGACTCAGTTTTGAATTTTTTTTCCCCCACAAGAATATGTTATAGGTAGTGTGGTATACTTCCAGTGTATTGTATTACTCTAGAAGGCACATTAAAATTTCTTGGCATTTCTTTTTTTGTATGTTAAAGTTGATCAGGGACTCCATGTTAATCAATTTGATCCATCCATTAGATTACAAAACCATGATACTTTAGTTCTTCCTAATTTTATTCTCAAACAGTACCTTGTTGTGAAACATTGCCTTTCTTCTAATCTGTTCTTCTCATGCAGCCAGGATGATCTTTTACATATAAATTGGATCATAGACCACTCTGCTTAAGTCATATCGCATTATTCAACGATTAATACCTATACTTTCTACCATGGTCTAAAAAGTCTGCATAGCCTGGTCTTAATCTACCTGTCTCCACCTCATTTTATGCCATTCTGTCCTTTGAGAAGCAGTATAGAATTTTGCATAAGATAGGCTTTTGCACTAGATTGCCTGAGTGTGTGGACTTTGGCAAGTCATTCAACTATTTTGTGCCTTGATTTTCCATATAAAATCAGTGTTTTAAGAGTACCTACCAACAGAATTGTAATGATTAAAGAATACATGAGTCACTTAGAACAATGCCTGTATAACACAAATACCAAGTGTTAGCTGTCAGTTGCTGCTGATATTGGTGCTGTCATTTTCTATATCTGCCTTTAAGCCTCACTGTACTTTTCAGTTTCTGGAACTGCCAAGTTCTTGCGAGCCTCAGGATCTTTGCACATTGTCTTGATTATCTCTTGCTATATAACAAACCACCCAAAATTTAGTGTCTTATAATAACAACAATCATTTAATTAGCTCATGAATTTGGAACTTGGGACAGGGCTTGGTTGGGATGGCTCATCTCTGCGGTATGTGGCATTAGCTGGGGTGGCTTAACTGGGGGCTGCAGTATCTACTTTTAAATGAGTCATTCATATAGCTGGCAAGATCATGTTTGCTTTTGACTGAGAACTCGGCCAAGGCTAGGGGCCTTGGTTCCTCTCCATAGGCTGATTGGCTTTACTCACAGCATGGTGGCCAGGTTCTAAAAGTGAGTGTCCTTGTGGGGGGAGGGGAAAGTGGGTGATGGGTATCGAGGAGGGCACCTGTTGGGATGAGCTCTGGGTGTTGCATGGAAACCAATTTGACAATAAACTTTATATAAAAAATAAAATAAGAGTGTCCTGAGAGAACCAGGCTGATGCTGAGTGGCCTATTACAGCCTGGCATCTAAAGTCACAGGGTCACTTTTGCCTTATTATTTTGGTCCAGTCTTATAGGGCCATTCAAGTTTAAGGGGAATGGACATAGACTCTACCTCCTGATAAGGGGATGGGAGGGTTCTTGAAGAAGGACAGAGATACTGTTGCAGCCATCTTTGGAAAACACATTTCGCCACACATGCATTTGAGTCTGAAATGCTGTTAACACTCTGATTCTCACTCTTTAACTAAGTATCCAGTCTAAATTAGTTCCCTTTTCTTCCATTCCCATTGTGTACTTTCTTTCTCATAGCTCTTTATTTTCCTTGGCAACCACTGATCAATTACAGTCACAGTTGGTAATTTTCTCCTAAAGTCCATGAAGGCTAGAGCGTGTTATATACCTAGTACCATGCATAAAACCTGTTGAAATGTTAAAATGTATTATATGAAGCTTACACATCTTAACACCATGTATTAATTCCCACTAAGAATAGCATATTCTAAACTTTGTAGAAGGAAGGGAACAGATACAGCAATACCCGGAGTCAGTCCTTTAACTCCTGATAGTTCACATTCTACTGCCTAGCTTGGGGTGAGGATAGGGTGGAGAGGAGACACATGTATGTATAAATTTTGTGGGGGAAAGGGGGTGGGTAGTGTAAGTTGCAATAGCTGAATCCCTGCTTAATCTCTCTATACTTTTAAAAATCAAATTCACAAATACATTTTCTCTTTCTCTGTTTCTCTAGTATCCATTTCATGGCACAAGGCTTCTAGCTGGTCTCAACAAAGAATGGTAGCCTAAGAAATATTCAGTACTGTGCTCTCAGAGCAGCCAGATAGATGTTCTTTACTCAAGGAAACCTAACCAGACCCTCACTCAGAACCACTACCCTTTCACTTTTGGCATAGATCTAACAAATTTAGTTACTGGGTTTCTCAGCCTCCTTGTGATTGGGTAGGACAAAGAGAATAGACAGTGGGGTACAGCTAATAGAACAGCTGCTAATACCTTGGATACTGTAAGCCTGGGAATAGTAATGTGGGATAGAAATTTCCACAAATTCTAAAGGCTTTCATTTGCTTAATACATACTGCATGCCACTTTGTTGGGTGTTGGAGACATAAGAGCAGATAGAATCTACGTGGCCCTTGCCCCCATGGAGCTTACAGTCTGGGGATGGGAGTACACTCATGTTTGCAAGGTATATATTTTTTCATCCTCTTACTTTTAATCTGTATGTGTGTTTGTGTTTCAAATGATTTTATTTTTTTAATGATTTAAAAATTTTAATAAGCATCTTATAGTTGAGTATTACTTTATATCCAATCTTAAAACCTCTGGCTTTTAATTGGGATGTTTAGATTGTGTCTAATTTAATATGATTACTGATATGATCAGGTTTGTCTACTATTTTACTTGCTTTCTGTTTGTCCGTCTGTTTTTGTTGTTGTTGTTCTCCTCCCTGTCTCTCTTTTGACTTATTTTGGCAAACTTACTTGAGTATCTTTTATGGTTCCTTTTATTTATTTTATTGGTTTATTAACTACCTCTAGTTCCTTTTTTAAATGATTCTTTAGAGTTTATAGTATACAGCTGACCATTGAACAACAACAGTTTGAACTGCACAGATCCAGTTATCAGTTATATGTGGATTTTTTTCAATCAATACAGTACTTTTTTTTTGTTTGTTTTTTTGAGAGCATGCAGGTGGGGGAGGGTCAGAAGGAGAGAGAATCTCAAGCAGGCTCCATGCCTCGTGCAGAGCTTGACTCAGGCTCGATCTCATGTCTGTGAGATCCTGACCTGACCTGAAATCAAGAGTCAGAAGCCCAAGTGACTCAGCCACCAAGGTACCACAATATAGTACTTTTTTTTTTTTTTTTTTTTTTAAGAGACAGAGTGCGAGCAGGGGAGGGGCAGAGGGAAAAGGAGACACAGAGTCTGAAGCAGGCTCCAGGCTCTGAGCTGTCAGCACAGAGCCCGATGCGTGGCTTAAACCCATGAACACAAGATCATGACCTGAGCCAAAGTCAGATGCTCATCTGACTGAGCCACCCAGGCACCCACCAATACAGTACTCTAAATGTATTTTTTCTTAGGATTTTAGTAACATTTCTTTTCTCTAGTTTTATTGTAAGGATACAGTGTATAATATGATGTAATAAAAACTACTTGTTAATCAACTGTTTATATTATTGGTAAGGCTTCTGGTCAAACAGTAGGCTGTTAACTTTGGGAGAAGTGAAATTTATATATGGGTTTTTAACCACACAGGGGTTCAGCACCCTTAACCTCTGTATTGTTCAAGGGTCAACTCTATAACTTATCACAGACTACCTTCAGGTGATATTATATCACTTCACATATAATAAGAACCTTACAGTAGTATTGTGTTATCTTCTACCTTTGTGCTACTGTTACACATTTTACCTTATTTTATTTTAGAGAAAGCATGTGCAAGTTGGGTAGAGGGGTAGGGCAGAGAGAGAGAGAGAGAGAGAGAGAGAGAGAGAGGGAGAGAGAAAGAAATAACTTAAGCAGGCTCCACATTCACCATAGAGCCTGATACAGGGCTCGATACCATGACCCTAGGAGCATGACCTGAACTGAAATCAAGAGGTGAATGCTCAACTGACTAAGCCATGCAGGTGCCCCATTTACATTTTACTTCTAATATAAACCCTATAGTACATTGTGATTACTTTTTGCTAAAACAGTCATTTATTTTTAAAGATATTTTAAAAATTAAAAAATGTTGTATTTACCATTTTTATGTTCCTCATTACTTTGAGTAGATCCAGATAGCTATATGGTATCAGTTTCTTCTACCTGAAGCTTCTTTTTAATATCCTTTTAGGTTTCCGATCAACTGATGATGAAGTCTCTCAATTTCTGTGTGTTTGAGAAAATCATTTCACCCTCATTTAAAAAGAATTTTTTTGAGATAAATGTGAAAGTAACCACTAACCATTTAAAAGTATATAGCATTCATTGCATTCACATGTTAGGTAAACATCATATTTGTCTAGTTCCAAGACATTTTCATTTCTTTCACTTTTATTAAATTCAATTTCACTTTTGAAAGAATTTTTTCTGGGTAGAGAATGTTTGATGAGTTCTTTCCTTTCTGTACTTGTAAGATGTTGTTCTGCTGTCTCCTGGCTTGAGTTGCTTCTGATGAGAAGTCTGCTGTCATTCTTATCGTTGTTCCTGTTTATGTAACGTGCCCCACCACCCTAAGACTGCTAAGACTTTTTCTCCATTGTCGGTTTTAGGCAACTTTAATTGTGGTATACCTTGGTATAATTGTCTTCACGTTTCTCTTTGTGCTTCTGATTTATTGAGTTTTTTGGGTCTGTGGCTTTATGATATCAAATTTGGAAATTTTTCAACCATATTTCTTCATGTATTTTTTTCGTCTCTCCCATCTTTGAGGACTTCAGTTAGATGTGTATTAGGCCTCTTTGAATTGTTTTTTGTTTTTTGTTTTTTTAATTTTTTAATGTTTGTTTATTTCTGAGAGAGTCAGAGACAGAGCATGAGCAGGGAAGGGGCTGCTGGAGACAGATGGAGACAAAGAATCTGAAACAGGCTCCAGGCTCTGAGCTGTCAGCACAGAGGCTGATGCAGGGCTCGAACTCACAAACCATGAGATCATGACCTGAGCTGAAGTCGGAGGCTCAACCGACTGAGCCACCCAGGCACCCCGGAATTGTTTTCAATAATCATATGAATACTTAATTTTTTTTAGTGATTTTTTTTCCCCTCTGTGCTTTATTTTGGATAGTTTCTATTTCTATATCTTCACATTAACTTGTTTTTTTTTTCCTCCTGCAATGTCTAGTTGGCTGTTAATTACAACCAGCATATTAGTCATCACTAGAAAATTGATTTGAAGCTTTTATATATCTTCAAGACTCTCCTTAACATGGTTGTGCTTTCCTCTGCCTTCTTGAACCTGTGGACTGTAGTTACAATAAATGTTTTAATGTCCTTGTCTACTTATCCTATCAGTGTCATTTATGGGTCTGTTTCTGTTGATTTCTTTGTGCTGATTGTATTTTACTTCTTTAAATGTTATATATTTAGATTTGTAGTTTGAGTGCTGAATATTTTTGTGTTTTAAAATACTCTTGTAGGGGCGCCTGAGTGGCTCAGTCGGTTAAGCATCCGACTTCGGCTCAGGTCATGATCTCATGGTTTGTGGGCCCAAGCCCTATGTCATGCTCTGCGCTGGCAGTGCAGAGCCTGCTTGGAATTCTTTCTCTCACTCTCTCTCTTCCCCTCCCAACTTGTGCTTTCTCTCTCTCTCTCAAATAAATAAACTTAAAAAAAAATTAAAAATAAAATAAGATATTCTTGTAAAAGGATCTAATGAAAGAGGTAGGCTATTTTCTAATATATATGTGTAGATAATAACTTGTACAGTTACAATGCTTGTCTTAAGGAAATGAGGAAATAGAATGTATTTTGTTAGCCTGACATAAAAATTTGTAAGCTAGGAAATTTTGAGTTGGTTACTGAGTTACTCAGAAGTAAAGAAAAAGGAAATTTAAGTCTAGTTTTCATTGACAGACACTATTCTCTTGTTTGGGAATAGTGAAAGTCGTGGGCTTTGGATTTAGGCATGCTATTCAATGTCAGAAATACTGGGGTGCCTGGATTGCTCAGTCAGTTGAGTGTCAGACTTCAGCTCTGGATGTGATCTCAAAGTTGTAAGCTTGAGCCCCACTTCAGGCTCGCTGCTGTCAGCGTGGAACCCATTCCATTTTGCATCCTATGTCCTTTTCTCCCTCTCTGCTCCCTCCTTTTCATGCCTCCCCTTCTCTCTCTCTCAAAAATAAAATAAACATCAAAAGGAAAAAACATCGATAGTAGTTGTGACCTGTGGCCAATTAGTTAAATCCCTCCTCCTTTAGTAAGTCTTTTTTTTTTTTTTTTAATTCCTTTTATCTCTTGGGGCACCTGGGTGGCTCAGTCGGTTAAGCGGCCGACTTCGGCTCAGGTCATGATCTCGCGGTCCATGAGTTCGAGCCCCGCGTCGGGCTCTGTGCTGACAGCTCAGAGCCTGGAGCCTGTTTCGGATTCTGTGTCTCCCTCTCTCTAACCCTCCCCCGTTCATGCTCTGTCTTTCTCTGTCTCAAAAATAAATAAACGTTAAAAAAAAAAAATTAAAAAAAATTCCTTTTATCTTTTAATGTTATTTTGATAGGAAATGAGAATATATACATATATATGTATATATATAAGGCATTTACATGTAGTAGAAATTTAACAAAATGTTGGTTTCTTCACGTTTCCCCATCCTTCAACTGTTTCATTTTTGCAACAGTGGTACTTCCGAATCACGTGTTGATTTGATGTTTAGTGAAATGGGGAGAAAAACAGAGTCACTACTCAACTACACTTGTTATTCTTGAACAATTACTGTAACTTTTCCCATAGCAATCATTTTTTACTCCTGAGCTTTAATTTTTATCAAATTACACTGCAGTTGAGGATACCCAGTTGGTAAACAAATTGCCTAAAAGTGCTTTAAGATATTCAAAATTGCTTCTATTAAGATTTTATGCTGTTTTCAGGAATTCTTCCCCTACTGAGTAAACATATTACTTGAGAAATATGATTAGAAACTTACTTTTAATAGAATTTAGAATAAACTAATCCTATAAATGGTGGAGAATTAGTAGATTTTAACTGGATGAGGATTTGTGCCATAGTCCCCTCCCTTATCCATGGTTTCACTTTCAACGGTTTTAGTCACCTGCAGTTCTGAAGCAGATGATCTTCCTTCTGATCTCTTGTCAGAAGGTCAATAGTAGCCTACCACTGCATCACAGTACCTGCATCATTCTTCTCACTTGGCATTACATAGGCATTTTATCATCTCACGTCATCACAAAAAGGGTGAGTACAGTCTAATAAGATATTTTGAGGGGTGCCTGGGTGGCTCAGTTGGTTAAGCATCCAACTTCGGCTCAGGTTGTTATCTTACAGTTCGTGGGTTCAGGCCCCACATTGGGCTCTGTGCTGGCGGCTCAGAGCCTGGAGCCTACTTCCGATTTTGTGTCTCTCTGCCCTTCTCCCCCTCGCATTCTGTCTCTGTGTTTTTCTCTCTCAAAAATAAATGAACATTTAAAAATTATTAAAATAAACAAAAATATTTTGAGATCGAGAGACCACATAACTTTTATTACAGTATATTCTATTAGTTACTGTTATTTTTACTGTGCCCAATTTATAAGTTTAACTCTATCATAAGTATAAATGTATAGGGAAAAACACAGGATAGGTAGGGTTTGGTACTACCTGTGGTTTCAGGCATCCACTGCAGGTCTTGAAACACGTCTTGCACATAAGGTGGGGACTACTATGTCATCTACTGTTGTATTAGTTTCTTATGTTTGTTGTACCAAAAAAAGTTCTTGGCTTAAAACAACACATATTTATTCCCTTAAAGTTCTAGATGTCAGAAATCCAAAATCAGTTTCACTGGAGGTGAAATCAAGATGTGAGCAGGGCTGCAGTCCTTCAGGAGCCTCTGGAGAGAATGGCTTCCTTGCCTTTTCCAGCTTCTAGAGTTATATTCCTTGCATTTGCGGTTGATGGCCGCTTCCATCTCCAAAGCCAGCACTGTACACATCTTCCAACCTCTCCCTCTTTTCCCTTTGTGACATAACCTTCTTTTGTAGCTAAATCTCCCTCTACCACTTTCTTATAAGGACTTGAGATTACGTTTAGGGTATACCCATCTAATCCAGAACAATCTCTCCCATCTGAGGAGCTTTAACTTAATCATAGCCTCAAAGTACCTTTGCCAAATAAGGTAACATTTGCATGTTTAGGTTTTAGGACCTATGTATCATCGGGGGCATTCGTCCTTCCACAGTCATTTAAAGGGGATATCAATAAATCTTACTTTTTGTATGTTAAAGTGTTTTTATGCAGTCTTATATTTAAAAGTCTGCCAGTTTACTGAGGTGACCTGTTAACTTCCCCTTTTCTGTAGACTGTTTACAATTTCACATGGTAAAGTATGTTTTTCCACCTATCTCCACAAATATTTAGTTGTGATGATTTATAAGAAAAACACGGTCTTAAGAGTCCCATTATTTTCAGAGAATTAATAAGTACTTTCAAAAGTAGTTCATGGAACCCATTTTACAAAACTTGTTTTTATGAAATTTAGCCTTTCTGATTGTGTGTAAATTCTCTCATGGCTCAGATAGCTTTTATAGAACATATACACAACTTCCCCACAAGTGCAACTAGCTAGGGAGTTATATTTTAAAAACTTTTTTTTAATGTTTATTTTTATTTTTGAGAGAGAGAGAGTGGGGGGAGGGGCAGAGGGAGAGGGAGACTCAGAATCTGAAGCAGGCTCCAGGCTCTGAGCTGTCAGCACAAAGCCCAATGCAGGGCTCCAACTCACAGACTGGGAGATCATGACCTGAGTCGAAGTTGGATGCTTAACTGACTGAGCTACCCACGCACCCCTAGCGAGTTACATTTAAAAAACCGAAAGGAAACATTTTCCTGGAAAAACTCTTTTATCAGAGGTGAAGTATTCAATGAAATAAATACTGGAAGTATTAAATTCTTAGATGCTTTTACTAAAAAGAAACTAAATCAAGATTGGGGAAAAAAGGAGAAAGTAGAAAGTATATTTGCACATGTGCAGGTATGTTAACAGAATATACATATTCTTCCTATCATGTGATACTTTTCAGAAATGCCATGTATGATTAAATCTAGCCAGTGTGTGAAGCAGATGTGAAGTAATTTGAAATTAATAACATCTAGTCTCAAAGACCAATGCTTTCACTTCACACAGGCTAACATCCTCACCATTATTCTTTTTTTTTTTTAAATTTTTTTTTTAACGTTTTTATTTATTTTTGAGACAGAGAGAGACAGAGCATGAACGGAGGAGAGGCAGAGAGAGAGTGAGACACAGAATCAGAAGCAGGCTCCAGGCTCCGAGCCATCAGCCCAGAGCCCGACGCGGGGCTCGAACTCACGGACCGTGAGATCGTGACCCGAGCCGAAGTCGGACGCTTAACCGACTGAGCCACCCAGGCGCCCCCTCACCATTATTCTTAGGAAATTCTGTTAAAGAGGTGGAATCATTGTATCAAAATACAGATCAGAGAGTTTTGTCTTCCTTGCAGAAGAACAGCTCAAGAACTATGACAATTGGCATGACTAAAAATAAGTTTTTGGATTCTCCCAAACCATACTCTCCTTCCAATAAAGTGTTAGATTACAAATTGCTTTCAAAATACAAGTGAAAGGTAAGAAAACACTTTCTTGAAAGAAAGATGAAAACACTGAAGTACTCTTAACGGTGCTTACCACGCACAGTAACCTTAGTTGTGGAGCATACTATCCCACTTCAGTCCGCAAAATTACAGGGGAGAGCCAGGCAAATGTTTGGTCATAGCATAAAGTCTGGTCTACAGGACTAAAGAATTCTTTTCCCATCCATGGACACAGCATAGGATGAAGTTGTGCGCTCTAGAGCCAGGTTATGTTTGTGTGCTGTCTCTACCGTGTGTCATCTTATGAGCAAATTATGTATGGACCCTCTCTGTGCCTTAGGATCCTCACCTTCAAAAGAGGGGTAATAGTAGCTACCTCATAAAGGCTGAGAGGATTAAGTAACACAGGGAAAGTGCTTTCAACAGTGTCTGACCATAGGGTAAGTCTTCACAAATGTTAATTAACCAAAGAATTTACCACGCACCAATTTATAAGTTGAGGTTTTTGTTTTCAGGCCTAGGAGTGGCATATTTGAATTTCTCAGTTTGAATTATCCAATCTGTGGCTTTCCTCCATTAGCATAAACGAGTGAAGTTGTTCATTTGTGTGCTCATTAATTTTTAAAAGGGAAATGGTCGAGGTATCACATTCCAAGGGCAAAAGGTTAAAAACTGTCAACTTTTTTTTGGCCCTGTGTTTTTCTCAAATTCAAAAGCTACTGTTTAAGCTATTCAGTTTTTATTATGTTACATGTGTAAGCTTTCGGTTTCTACATAGAATTTCCAATAATTTGTAAGATCAAGAACAAAGTAAAGCCAGTACAGTTGAAAACAGTTGTTGAAAAGCAGATGAGTAGATACAGCAGACACCTGAGATTACATTACTGAGGGAAAAATAGCATAGCTGAGTTTCTTGGCAAATGAGTGAGAGGTGTATTAGGTTATAGTCTTATTTGGATATAACAGCAAGCAGACGAGTTTTTCCCTAGCGCTGTCACATGGGATACTGAGTAACATGGGGATTCAATGGAAGTTTCTTTTATCAATCTATTAAAAAATTCAACGGGGAGCCTGATATCTTAATTCAGTGAAGGCTTTCTTCAAAGGAATTAAGATAAGCAGAAATTTGCCTTCTGAATGTATTACTAGTGGGGAGGTGGGAGCGGTTTATTCTTAGTTTAGAATAGTTAACCAGTTCCTTAAGCAAATACTAGATATCTGCCAAAGTACCATAATAATATATGAGAGTGAATGATTTAGGATACTAAGGATAGGAAGGTGTCTATTTTGTGTTATGGCTTAGCTTATAAATTCATATAAACTTTTCATTCTTTTCCTTAGTCTCACCGTATTTATTTCTGATACGATTTTCATTGCCATGATACAGATTGTTGTAGGAGACATGCTGTGCTCAAGCTGCTGTTAGTAGTACTCTCCTTGTTAATTCCACTGCTCTCTTTTTTTTTGAGAAGTAAGGCTAACTTGTTTTTCTGAAATGTCTCAAAAGAGAGTTTGATTGCGTCTCCTAAGCTTTTTCTCACATGGTGAGAGGCTGTTTTTGACTGGAAGAGATTTTAAAAGTAGGTATTAGTGCTTTGTCAGTACATCAGAATATGCCTTTTATAGAAGAACCGAAGAGAACTGGTATCTCAGTGGTCACCAAAAAGTTGTGTTAGGCAGCCTTAATTAGATTCCTGATATTACCCATTTAAATATTGTGGAATGTCTGCCAAACACGAAGGCTTTAGTAGAATTGGTACTTTTTGTATTTATCACTTGGTTCGGCTAATATTTGTATTTTGTTAGTTAAACTGTCATGATCTTCTATGCTGTGTTAGCTGGAAGAACCAGTTAGGGAACTTTTCCGATTGAGATGATTGGCTTTCTTAGAGTTGATGTATTGTGAGAGTTTGTAGGACAAGCTTCCTGATTCACACAGTGATACAGTTATATTTTTTACTTACTGTGCAGGATATTTATAGGTATTTTTAAACATCCTAATAGAACTTTAAGCAGACCTGATTGATGGAAAAACTTGGATCAATGGGGATTTGTGTCTGATTTATAGTGGTTGTCTATGGGCAAGAGATGAATCCATTATCAATAGGACTATAATATTTTTAATTGGCATTTACCTTTTTTTAAAAAATTTAAGACATATATTCTGTCAGGTGTGTAAATCATTGAATTCTTACACATATATTTATCTGTGTAATCACCAAGGTAACATTCTAATTGTTTTTTATTTTTTAAATTAAATTTAATTTTTTTTACTAGTTGTGTTTTTTAAAGCAAATATATTGCATGATGGTTGTTTGTTTAAAATTTTATTACAAATATAGCATGTTTACCCCCTGAAAAACTGAGTTAAAAAACCAGTCACTTATAAATTCTACCACCAAGAACTCTATATTTCTTAATATATATTCATTCATTCATTCATTCATTCATTATGTGACTAATGTGTGCCAGGTATTTGAGTTGCTTGGGGGCATAGCAAGAATTTAAAAAGACTTAATTCTTGCCCTTGAGGAGATAACATTTTAGGAGAGGGACAGTAAATAAGAAAATACATTGTATGTCACATGGCGATAAACACCAGGGGGAGAAGTTAAAACAAGGGGATTGGGGAATCCTGGGAAAGAAGAGGAAGGAGTTGCAGTTTTTACAGAGAGCCATCAGGACCAGCCTCACTGAGAAGGTAACATTTGAGCTAACAGCTGGAGGAAGCAAAGGAAAATGCTAGACAGATCTGAGGGCAAAGAGTACTTCATACAAAGGCCCTGTGGTAGGCAGTGCTTGGCATGTTTGAGAAACACCAGGAGGGCCAGTGTGGCTGGAGTAAAAGATACCACATGGCAGATGAGGTTGGAGGGTGGGTATCCTGGTGGTTCTTCCTCCTGGCTACACAGGACAATCGCCTTGCAGGCTGAGGGTTTCTAACACAGCCACGGTTGAGAAACACTGGTAGAAGGCCTTTAGACTGTTGTAAGGACTTTAGTTTTACTTTGACTAAGTTGGTAAACCACTGGAGGGTTTTGAGGAATGACCCGCCTGATTTAGGTGTTAACTCTCCTGAACCACCATCATCACACCCACTTGAGTAGCCTTCCACATTTTGCCTTTCTTGCTTTATCCTCACCCTTCCACCCTTTTTCTTCCCCATAGTTTTTTAATGCTAGCTTGGGTTTTTAGAAGGACAACTCTGGTTTCTGTGTTGAGAGAAGGAGAGGCAGGACAAAGACTGAATATAAGTACTAAATGTCCTCCATATATTTTTTCTATGCATATAGGTATATTTTAAACAAAACATACTGTATTCACTATTTTATAAACTGTTTTCCTTGACTATTTTGGACATCTTATGTCATTGAATATTCTACTACTTTGTTTTTAATAGCGACATAGGATTCCACTGTATGGCCTTACTGTAATTTGTTTGGTCTTACATTACTGAACATTTGAATTTACATCTTTTGGTTATTGTAGATTATGTGGTGATACAACCAGCTAAATAGATACTGTAGATTATGTGGTGATACAACACAGCTAAATCTCTGCATATTCCCCTGATTATTTCCTTAAGGTAAATTCCTAGAATGGAATCGATGTGTCAAAGGATACGCACAAAAATTTAAAGGCTTTTGATATACATTGTCAAAGTGTTTTTCAAAAAGACTTTAACTGATTTGTACTCCCACCTGCTGCTTTTGAAAGTGTCAGGTTTCCTTAAACTCTCACTAACATTGAGTTTTTTCATTGAAAAAAAGGTTTCCTGTTTTGACAGGTGAAAAAATAACTTGTGGTTCTAATTTTCAGTTCTTTAATTTCTAGTGAGACTGAATTTTATTTTCATTTGCATTTTAAAAATGCTTATTCATATCATTTGCTAGCTGTGTGACTTCGGGTGAGTCACCTAGGACCTATGCTTCTGAACCATGAAGTGGGTATTGTGTGCCTGCTTCACATGGTTTTCATCAACATTAAATGAAAGCATTTTGTAATGCCTAGATTTTTAAACTTTTTGACTATGATTCACAGTAAGAAAAAAAAAAGTAGCTTACATTGCAGCAAGCATAAATAAATATGTAGCCCAAAGTTTCATGGGTAATAAATATGTACACTGCTAACAAGTAAGATGTCCTCTGATATTTTACATTGTCATTCACTTTTTATAATGCCCATTGTTAACCATTAAGTTGACCATGACCCTCTGGGTTGCCACAATGTGTAAAAAAACAGTGCTATAAGCTGTAGAGTACTGTATCTGGTGCCCTTTTTATCAATGGTGATTACCTCATGTACCTCTCTACTAAAATTGCCTTTCAGAAAGGCTAAAAAGGCCAAAGACACCCCCCCAACCTAGCTTATTGTATACGTATATTAAATTTATCATCAGTGACAAATAATAAATACATTCACAGTCAGAAAGTTTGGGATTCACAGTCAGAATTTGTTTGGGACTCGATAATGCTGTAATGACTGAATTATTTTAACACCACTGTTTTGAAATAGATCTAATGCATTTGAGCAAAAACCCTATGTCATTATAGAGATTGTATTTGCAAAACCCCAAATTGGGGCACAGCATCTGACAAAAATTTTTGTCTATAATCTTTGTTTCCTGAGAAGCTGACAACAGTGGGCATCATAAATCACATTTAATTGCAGTTAATGCAGCCCTTTTTCAATAGAAAAAATAAGTATATTAAAGTTGGATAATCTGAGAAACTGAGAATGTGTGGCTATCGTACATAAAATACCAGATGCTGTTCGTTGGTAGACTTACATATAGCTAACCTACTTGAAGACCACTCAGAAAGGAGCTAGCCAGATGTAGTTACTACCTGTGACTGAGAAAACTCCATTAGATAGAAGTGATTCTTTCAAGTCTAAGGAAAGTTGGAATGGAAATTGTGTAGAAGTGGTGATATTGTTTAATATTTGAAAAACACCCATGAGTTTAACCTTTTTGACAGTAAAATCACATTATTACTTTTGACTTACAGTTTAGCATTAAAGGTTAGGTTTAAAATTTTTTTAAAGTTCATTTCTTTATTTTTGAGATGGGGGGGCAGAGAGAGAGGGAGAGTGAGCGAATCCCTACCAGCCTCTGACAGCACAGAGCTCCATTCAGGGCTTGAACTCATGCACTGTGAGAACTGTGATATGATGACCTAAGCCAGAATCAAGGGCCAGACGCTTAACTGAATTACTCAGGAGCTCCTGGATTTGTTTGTTTGTTTGTTTGTTTGTTTGTTTTGATAAGAAGCCAGGAAAACTTTAAAAAACTCTAAAAGTTTGACTAGTATACATTTATTACTCCTGTAGTCACCCCTCCACAAAGGAAAAATTTTGAAGAATGTCAGGAACAATTTGGTATATAAAAACTAAAACTATAATTTGCCTTTGGAAAAGAGCAGAATTTATGTGCTATATCTATGCTGTATTGATTTTCAAACATTAGATGTCCTTAGATTTAGGGGAAAAAAGCAACTTGGTTTTTCTGTACTTTAGTGGGTGTTGACCTCAATTAGGTTTATATATGTTAGAATTATGAAATGTTGCCCTGCATATGGTTTGAGTGCTGAATTTTGGATTCTGGTCTCTTTCACTCTCTGAAGCTAAAATAAGGTTTTAAACAAGCTCAGGAATAAGTATAGAAATCTACTGGACTCAAATGGGTCAGAAGTATACGAAGATCTCCTAAGCCTCACTAGTAATCAGTGTTATGCAGATTAAAGCAACATTGAAATACCATTTCATGCCCATCAAGTTGGCACAAATTAAAGATGTTACTTGGACATTACCAAGTGTTGGGAGGAGATTATCTAAGACTATTAAGAATATAAACTCAGGGGCATCTGGGTGGCTCAGTCGGTTAAGCATCTGACTCTGGATTTCAGCTCAGGTCTTGATCTCACTGTTCATGAAATCAAGCCCCGTGTCAGACTCTGCATGGACAGCATGGAGCCTGCTTGGGATCCCCTCCCTCTCCCTTCCCCTCTCTCTCTCTCTCTCTCTCTCTCTCTCTCTCTTCTCTCCCCCCCCCCACCTCCCCTGCTTGATTCTCTCTCTCTTGTGTCTCAAAATAAATAATAAACCTTTTTTTATAAAAGAATATAAATTGGTACATGTGCTGTGAAGAGCAAATTGGAAATATGCTTTGGTGCATACCCTATGATCAGGAATTTTTCTAGTATATCTTCTTGCATGTGTGCACAAGTAAACATACAGGGGCATTGTTTGTAATAGTGTCAAAAATGGAACTTCTATGTCTGTCAGTAAGGAAATGGCTACATAAAATAGTCCAGTATTTTCTACTTGAAATACAGTGTGAGCATCTTGTATAATTTTAAATTGTTAATGTTTTAAAAAGGTAAAATTGGTTTTAACACATTTTGGCACAATATATCCAAAATAATATCTTTTTAATATGTGATTAATATAAGAATCATTGGAATATTTTACATACTTTTACTTACTAAGTCTTTGCAATCCCTTATGTATTTTGTACTTAGAGCACCTCTCATTTTGGAGGCTAAAATCAGAAATACTTGATCTGAATTTAAATTTCATCAAATGTACGGTTGAAATAGTAGATTCACATACCCAGGTTGTTCCGTATATGCTTAAATGTGTTTAAGTGACTTGGGTATCAAAATCTAAATGAATTCACTTTATCAATTGCATAAGCCGTATTTCAAATATTCAGTACTCATGTGGCTAGTAGCTACTGTATTGGACAGTGAAGCTCTAATTATATTATAGACTTTTGTGTCGTGGTTAAAAATAAATGATCTACATATCTATAAAACATAGCTGATTATTCAGATTTCATAGTGTCAATAAAAATTCTAGAGAAGTGGTGTGAAGTTTTATTGTTTGTTGTGAGCTATTTAAAATATTCAGAATAATACAGGGAATAATGTAACATTCATGCAACTGCTATTCAAATGTAGCAAACATTAACGTTTTGCCACAGTACCTTCAATTCTTTCTCTTCACTCCTGGATTTATTTCTTAGAATAGTTACTTCTTCAGATACTATATGGATTGAGTATCCACTTGGTTAGTTGTAGTAGGTGTACAGGAAAAGTACCTAAGAGTATTGTTGTTCCTTCAAATATTACTGGTATTAGAACTTATATAATCTTCTGGGGCGCCTGGGTGGCTCAGTCAGTTAAGCATCAAACTTCAGGACATGATCTTGCAGTCATGGGTTTGAGCCCTGCTTTAGGCTCTGTGCTGACAGCTCAGAGCTTGGAGCCTGCTTCAAATTCTGTCTCCCTCTCTCTCTGTCCCTCCCCCGCTTGTGCTCTGTCTCTCTCTCAAAAATAAACATTAAAAATTTTTTTTAAATAATATTTTTACATTTTACTCACTTTTAAAGGTTTTAGGAATTGGATGTCTACTAGAAAATTTTTTTAGATTTTTTGGAATGCACCACCTATTTTAACACGAATTAAATTTTCATTAATAAGAGACTTTTTTCCTTCGATTTCCCTTTTGTATATTTTCGGTTTTCACTATTTAGCTTTATTTAGTGGAAATCACCTGGGTAAAGAATATTTAAAGTCTAATAGAGTTGGAAATAACAATACTAATTTAAAATTTTTATTTTATTTATTTTTGAGAGACAGAGTGCAAGTGGGGAGGGGCAGAGAGAGAAGGAGACAGAATCCAAAGGAGGCTCCAGGCTCTGAGCTGTCAGCACAGAGCCCGACCCAGGGCTCGAACTCACAACCTGTGAGATCATGACCTGAGCCGAAGTTGGATGCTTAACCAACTGAGCGACCCAGGCACCCCGCCTTTTTAAAAAAATTTTTTTTCATTTATTTATTTTTGAGAGACAGAGATTAAAATTTTTTTCATTTCTTTATTTTTGAGAGACAGAGAGACAATACTAATTTTAAATATAATGAGTTATCAGGAATACCTCTTTATTTTTAAACATCCAGGATTTTATCTGAAATGGATATGGTTTAAAATGGAGAAGAGGGGGGGCGCGTGGGTGGCTCGGTTGAGCGTCCAACTTCAGCTCTGGTCATTATCTCGTGGTTTGTGAGTTCGAGCCCTGCATTGGGCTCTGTGCTGACAGCTCAGAACCTGGAGCCTGCTTCAGATTCTGTGTCTCCTCCTTCCTCTGCCCCTCCCATGCTCATGCTCTCTCTCTGTCTGTCAGTAATAAATAAATGTTAAGAAAAAAAAATTTTTTTTAATAAAAAAATAATAAAATGGAGAAGAGGGGCAGAGATGATGTCACTTGGCGGTTATTTAATAAATAGCATGTCAAGGGGCACCTGGGTGGCTCAGTTAGTTAAGCATCTGACTCTGGATTTCGGCTCAGTTCATGATCTCATGGTTCGTGAGTTCTAGCCCGACATTGGGCTCCGTGCTGACAGACATCAGCTTGGGATCCTCTCTCTCTCCCTCTCTCTCTGACTTTCCTCTGCTCACTTGCTCGCTCTCTCTCAAAAATAAACTTTAAAAAATTACTTAGGGGCGCCTGGGTGGCGCAGTCGGTTAAGCGTCCGACTTCAGCCAGGTCACGATCTCGCGGTCTGTGAGTTCGAGCCCCGCGTCAGGCTCTGGGCTGATGGCTCGGAGCCTGGAGCCTGTTTCCGATTCTGTGTCTCCCTCTCTCTCTGCCCCTCCCCCGTTCATGCTCTGTCTCTCTCTGTCCCAAAAATAAATAAAAAATGTTGAAAAAAAATTAAAAAAATAAAAATAAAAATAAAAAATAAAAAATTACTTAAATTTTTTAAAAAATAAAAATAATTAGCAAGTCAGGTTCTCTGAGCATTGAATCAATTGATAATTATCATTTGCTAAAAAGTGTACATTGAGTGGGATTGCTTTCCTTTACTATGAATTTTGTTATACCTTTTGATGTTTTAAAAGTAGCTAATGATTAAAGTTCCCAAGGTAAATAAGTACTATAATCTCTTTTAATATCTAGTGCTGTGGCCTAATGAAAGGACTAAGATTGATGAAAACCCCTCTTAAAATGAGGGATGGTATATAAAGAAACAGTATTATTACTAAGTATAATTTCGTAATTTAATCTTAAATTTCAAATGGAAAATTTTAATTTATTTGATGTCATGAAAGTTTCTGACGCTCAATTGTGATGCAAATGATGATTTTCTAAAAAAAAATCTTTCATTCAAAGGGTCATTTAACCAATTACAAGACCAAGGAACTCTATTTTTAAACATCAAACATTTCTAAGAAATTCTTCCAGAAAAAATGTTTTGTAGTTGTTGGCGTCACATTTTGAATCTGCATACTTGTGGTATAACAATGTCACTTTACAGTTTTGTGTTGGCTAAATAGTAACTTGGAAGTTTTAAAAAACATATGCCTGCTATGTTTTTGGTCCATCACTAGATGGAGTTCTTGTAGTACAACTATGTGTTGGGTAGCCATTAGAATAATCTCTGCTTCCCTCAAAAGAAGCTTGTATTTTTTAAAAGATAACATTCTAAATGTATATGCAGTCAGCTGTTAAACACATAACATGGCAATAGAAGTACCTAATTGGCAATATGCAGTTACAATATTTGAGCAGCATCAAGACAGGTATTGTAGTCAAGATTTTTCTCATGTGGATGTATGGGGAGATGGAGTTAAACCAGTTCCCCGATAATCCCAGTGGGATTACAATTTATATTATTACTTGTGCAAGATAATTCTTTGGAGGAAATTCAGGTGCTTGAGCTCTGACTTGTCTGAAGACATTTTGTGCCACCACCAAGTGGCACTGAAGCTAAGTTCTTCAGGTATTACATCTAAATTCAGTGATCATTGGTGTCTGTTCACTCCCTGTTTGATCCTTGCTCATGTCCTTTTGGCCTTAACAAGTATTATCCAGCTTCTCAAATTCCAAAAACTGAACTGACATAGAATGTTTTTATCTTAGTGTGTTTTTACTTCTAATGGAGGAGAGTATTTTCACCTCACCAAGAAGTAGACATACCTTCAGTCTTGGATTTAGGCACGTTTGGATTTCTGCTTCTCTCCACTTTCTCTCTATTCCTCTTAATGAATAATAGAAATACCTTCATAGCATGTACTGTTGAGTCCATTGAGTTCCAAGCTATTAAAATTTGTCACTTATTCTTTGGTTCTCGGCAGTCTTCATAAGTGGTCCCTAAAACATTCTTTTCTTGGTGTTAATTTTGATGTGTATCTAGATTCCTCCACAATGCCGCTTTAAAAAAGTCTTTTTGGTACCTATACAGAGTTAAACAATTAAGTAGTACTTGAAGTTTTGTAAAGACAATCACTAGTTTCCCCTTCATCTGGCTGCATCACCAGAGTCAACTGCTTTTAAAACATCCAGTTGTTATTTCTCTTGGTGGTTTTCTCCCTATCTCTAATATGTGTTATACTGCTATTTCTTAAAAGCTTTGGGTATTAAATTCTTAAAGTAGAAAGTCAGTTGATAGTGAACTTTTGCCATTGTCACATTTCTTCCTCCCACCTGTCTGAATGCAGTTAGTCTTAGGGATTTTTTTATTGATTACCTCTAGAATTTTAAATGACCCCCCCACCCCCACCCAAATCTAATTGGATATGCTGTGGGGTCGTGTTATGAAGTTGATGAATGACCAGTGTATAGCTAGCCAGGAGTTCTGGAAGACCATCAGTCACATTTTATTGGGGGCACTTCATTGTAGGGTTTATTTCATGTAAACCTCTTCAGTGATCATTTATGTAATTTTTTGTTTTTTTACATTTATTTATTTTTGAGACACAGAGAAAGACAGAGCACAAGTTGTGAAGGGGGAGAGTTAGAAGAAGACACAGAATCTGAAGCAGGCTCCCTGGACATGGATGGGGCTTGATCCCATGAACCATGAGATCATGACCTGAGCCAAAGTTGGATGCTTAACCAACTAAGCCACCCAGGCGCCCCTCATTTGTGTAATTTTTAAAGTGAAAATGACTTGCTTGAAACAATTAGGGAACTTATTTTACCACATAAGCCTGGAGGCTAATTCACTGATTCAGTAACAACTCAAGGAAGCAGATTCTTTGTCTTTCCATCTGCTATTCTTAGCAAACAATGTTGGCTTTGTTCTCAGGTTAGTGGCCTCATAGCATTAAAATGACTCCTTTAGGTCCGATGTCACTGCATACACAGTGTTATTTAAAAGAACACCTCTTGTTATGTGTGAATCTTTTTGTGACTGTACCCAGAAGCTTCCAGCAAACATTCCTTGCTTATCTCATTGACCTGAATTGCTTCAGAGGTCCATTCCTAAATGGACTTGTGGTAAGAAGACTGGAATTGCCTTGATTATTCTAGTGAAGCTCACAGTCATGTGAAGGAAGGTTGGAGCACCAGAACAAAATGCAGGGAGATGTTAGGAGGGAGTGCTGAAGAATAGTTGGTGAATAGCCAGCCAACCGTGTTTATAATCAGTGTCAAACTCTCAGTGGAAACTATGATTAACCTTGGGGTTTCTTAAACTTCTACCAGGCTACTTTCTTCTGAAAACTTAATTAGAAAGTCGGGGAATTATTTGAAACCATAACCTTCTTTATATCCCCTTTGCTACAATATTTAATTATATTTACATATATGAAAAACAGTATTTGTAAACCAAACCTTAAAAGAAGACTAGGGAGGGGTGCCTGGGTGGCTCAGTGGATTAAGCGTCTGACTTTGGCTCAGGTCATGATCTCACGGTCTGTGAGTTCCAGCCCCGTATTGGGCTCTGTGCTGATAGCTTGGAACCTGGAGCCTACTTCAGATTCTGTGTCTCCCTCTCTCTCTCTGCCCCTCCCCTGCTCATGCTCTGTCTCTCTCTCAATAACAAATAAACATTAAAACAAAAATTTTAAAAGAAGACTAGGGAGTGTATAATTTCTTTTTCTTCCCTTGAGCTTGGTTGTTAATATTGGACCCATACCTTTGCACTTCCTTGAAACATACATTTATTGCATAATCACATAATGTTTGTAAAAATACAGATTTCAGTAATAATTTTTAAAAAGCATTATCATTGAACTTTTCTAAATCAAAGCTATCCAGATGATGAAAGTTAACTTTTTCCTTTTTTTTCTAGATCTAGAGTTTATATATTTCTTGGCAAGTAGTCTTTATGTTTTGCTTCAGTTTTCGTTATTTTTTTTTTTTCTTATTACAGAGATAAGAGTTAAATATACTCATTCTTTATGTCAATTCTAATGTGTTTAAGTAAACCTTGTTTTTAAAACAAAACTCTGATTTTACCACATTTTTCTCAGGTCATCTTGTACTTCCATTCTTCCAGTTTTTCATATCCATATTAAGTTTTGGAGTTGATCACTGCATGTAGTACTTTTACCTCATTTTAGCCCAAGATGAAGAACTTCAGAATTGTTCTTGTACCAGCTTCATAGAATTATTTTATGAACCAACTGGAAAATATTCCAGTAAGCTTTTCTTATAATAGGTCATTTGAACTACTCATTGTCCTGATAATTGATGGAAGAAATGCCAAAGTAGATGATTTTCTAGTTTTAAAGTGTGTATGGGTGTGGTGTGTGTATGTGGTTCAATTTTATTCCTCTAAGGCAGTTTAAAGCATTTCATGCCAAAATCTATTTGCTTTAAAATTGACAGATTAATTCCTTAGAAGAGTTCCTTTCAATGTCGTTTAAGAAATAATACTCTAGTCGTTACTAAAGCTTCGATTTTGTATTGTATTTTTTATATATTTTTTCTACTGACAGTAATGTCAGTAAAAATGACAGAATATCCAGACCAGCTTACAGTGAGATACTTTTACCTCAAAATTTATCTTTTGATTTTCATATTTTGGTTATAAATATAAGTCCTATGACATGTTAACGTGTTACATGGAAAAGAATTTTGGGGCCAGATAATTTTGCCACATGCTGGGTTACTCAGGCCTAAATGGGTTTCTTTACTGCAGGATGTTTTAGAACCTTTAATACATTAATGTACATTATAAGTATTCAGAATGGGACAGAACAGTGTTTGCAGAATTTATTTAAACACGGAACACTCATTTCTAAGACTGTTGTTCCATAGAACGTATTTTGGGAACTATTTGTATCTGATGCAGTTAGTATTTTTGTGAATTGCTGTAAAGGAAGTACTGTGTCTAACCTTTATTGATGAATGCCATCCAGTTTACTTAAAAAAGCATTAACTTTAACACTTGGACACTTGGGTCAGTTAGTTTCAAATGCTTTACGGATCCTTTTAAAAATTAAGAGCTTTAAGATTTCAGGTATGGCTTTTCTCTGCTGCTTCTCAGAGCTTTTCTCTAGAATGAAATACATCCACATGCTTAGTGTTATTGAAATGTATCTTAAACAGACTAGTGTGATACGATCTCTTGATGACTCCCCCAACTTTTTTCTGCTCCGTGGTTTTCTCTACTGTGCTCCAAACTAATATTTTTAAGTTTCCATTCTGACAGTTTTATATGCAAACCCTTATACACATCTGAATTTGGTCAAAACTTCACTCATCCTCTCCCATTTCATTCTTCCTCAAACCCAGACTTCAGTTTCTGTTTCCCAACATGGCTAGTGGCACTATTGACATTTCGGTCTGGTTCTTTCTTGTAGGGGGCTGTTCAGTGCATTGTAGATGATTACCGATGCCCCTGGCTTCTACCATGTAGGTGCCAATAGCAGTCTCCCTCAGTTGGGACAACCAAAAATGTCTCCAGAAATTGTGAAAGGTCCCAATTGGGACAAATCACCCCTGTTTGAGAAACACTGCCCTGCAACCAATCTGTTGCTTAATTTTACTGATTCTGTTTTCTAAATTTACCTTTAATCCCTCCTCAATCTTCATTCCATTCCCTAACTTCCATTCCTCTTCCTTCCTTCCTTCCTTCCTTCCTTCCTTCCTTCCTTCCTTCCTTTCAGGTTTTATTTATTTGTTTTTGAGAGAGAGAGAGCACAAACAGGGGAGGGGCAAAGAGAGTGAGGGAGACACAGAATCTGAAGCAGGCTCCAGACTCCAAGCTGTCAGCACAGAGCCTGATACGGGGTTTGAACCCATGAACCATGACTTCATGACCTGAGCTGAAGTCGGATGCTCAACCGACTAAGCCACCCACGCACCCCATTTGTCTTTATTTCTAGTACTTGAGTTTTTTTCATAAGAGTCTGACTAGCCTTCTTGTGTTCAGTCTTGTTTCCTTCCCATCCACCCCTTCAGTACTGCCAAATGTGTCTTTCTAAAATGTGGAGCTGTTCTCTATTTACAATCTCTGAGTAGTTTCCAGAGGGGACCCACATGAATTGGCTTCTCTCTTTAGCCTCATTCTTCAAAGGCACTCACACTCACTAAGGTTCTTGCTACACCTACCTGTGTACTATTGCCTCTTCCCACTGTTACCTTACTTTGTTTCAAATTCTACTAAGACATCACATTCTCCATGGTAGCTCTCGGTCACTTATTTCCAGAGTCTGTCATGGTGAAGAGCATTTTATTTTTTGACATCTGTCCTCCCTCATCATTTTCAGGGGCAGGGACCATCTTTATCTGTTTTTGGCTTGTAGATATTCAGTAAAGGTGTGAACTATTTATTAGTATGCCTTGATAGATGTAGTAACTTCCTTGTTACTTCTAGGAACTCTGTTCCCTGTGTCAGTAGTGAAATTATTTTCCTAATATTTTTAATCTAGAGTTTGACAAGATTTTGACCAGAAATCTTGAACTGTAATTTTAAGAAATCACCTACTCAGAAGAGAATTGAAGAAAAGCAGTGTACTTGGTTGATACTCAAATTCATAAGGCACACTTGTAAAACAGCTAGTTTAAAGATTTTTATTCACAAGGGAATTGAATTTATGGATTAATTGTGTAGATTAATATAATTATGTGAATTAAAATGTGGAAAGTATTTATAAGACTCAAAACACTAGATTTCCGCTGATAGGGATTTGTTGATTGGTCATATAAGATGTGTAAAGGCAATATCATTGTCTTAACTATTTTTGTTTCTTATAAAATACATATATTGCAACACCCTGCACTATTTAGAAATTTACTGCTTGTCAAATGGGGGAGAAGTTGTTAGATAACCCTAGAGTTCCTACTTCCCTTCCCTCCATGCCCTAAATAAATACACTTGTGTGTTTGGGTTTTCCTGTGGATTGGAACTAGTTAGTTACAGTCAGGCTGACCAACTGCACTACACCTAGAACTTTAATTAAAAGGTGAAGAGAAAAAAAAAGCCTCAAGGTTTGTAGGGCTTTTTGGAAGATAACCCAAGTGTAGCCTCACTGAAAAATTGAAGGATTAAAGATAGGGTAAGAGGGAATGAACTAGACCTCTTTCCAATTCAGAAGAGTTCTTCATCCAGGCACAATGCCTTGGGAGGTTGTGAATAATTACTTGTTGAATGAATCTATATGTAATATGAGTTAAGCCAGAAGTGATGACTCTCTGCTTCAGTTTTTAGGGAGTGGCATAAAATGTATCAGTTGCTTCACAACAGATTCTTAGAATAAGAAAAGTTGTTATGGAGGTTTCCAGAAATAAAGCTGGGAGGAGCTAGGTTACCTACAGGGAAGGGGCCTCCCTTTCATACCTGCTCTCCAAGGGCTGAAGAAGATCATAGACGTATGTGACACCTAGCCTATTACTGTTACCTGAAGAGTCGTGTTGCCATGGGCCAGACTTGCCTTGCCTGTTTTCTAACTTCTTCTCTTCCATACTCTCCTTTCTTTACTAGTTAAAATTCTCTTTAGGACCTTATGTAGCTTTAGGAAAGGAAGATGTTGTGTAATTGAAAGAAATGAACTTTATTTGGGCTCAAAGCAAAAAAGCCTGGTAAAGGCTGTTTCCAGAAGAACGTCTACTCAGAACTTGAAAATTTTGCATTCTGATGCTTCTGTTGCATATATATCATCACGTGCTTGTTTTCCAGACTGTAAAATAAGCTAATGATATTTTGGATACACATTTTTTAATAGTTTGGGTTCTTGAAATTATTTTTAAAATCTGTTTAAGGCCCTACTCAGTAAAAGATACTATGGTTGTGAGCTACCTTGTGTTCTGTATACTTTTTAATATAGTAGAGGTCAACTTTTCTTAGTAAGTTTATTACCTGTTACTGGATTAATCTAGTTTTAAATAGGTGAACATTTTTAACCTAGTGCTTATATAAAGTTCTTGTATTTTAATAGAATATAGTCAGTTCTCATTATTTAGAGTAGTTGTGTTCTATACAGGCATCACGAACACTGAATTATCAAATACTCAAAGATTGCTTCTAGGGGATACAGAGAGTTAGGTTCCTACAAGCCTCCGATCACATTTTCATCAGTCAGTCAATACATAAGCTTGTTTTATGTGTGTTTGTATTTAAAGACCCCTCATTTAATATAGACAATTGATTCATTACCATTGAACTCATGGCCAACAGCACTATAATTCATGCCTGAGCATAGCTTATAACATTCTCTCCGTAAGACACATCACAGCCTTCTTGCATCCAAGAATAGACCGTGCTTCAGCACTATGCTTGGGAGCTGTTTTACACAGTGAAAACACCAACAAAAAGCACAGTATTATGAAATGCATGGTGCCAAATAGATCACAAAAAGGACACTTGTTTATAGTATGGGAGCTGAAATAAGGCAGAGTGTTGCCTTGATCAACCTCAGATGGAAGCATGCATGTCAGGCGATTGCATCTTTCCACTACAAGACTAAGAAGGTACCTCAAGTACTGATTTTGGAGTTACAAATACATTTTAGCGAGTAGACAGATTCATCACATAATGAGAATGGACTATAATTGTTTTAAAGAAGCTTATGATTGAATACTTACAGTATTCAAATATGGAACAATGTTTCTGTCGTCTTGGGGGATGTGGGAGTTTTGGGGTAAGTGGAGTCATCCTCACAGATTTCATGTTCTCTTGTCCAGTGCAATAAAATGACTGCTTTCAATCTGTCATTTTATTTTCTGCCTGATAGGGAACAACCCATCTTCAGCACTCGAGCTCACGTCTTCCAGATTGACCCAAACACAAAGAAGAACTGGGTACCCACCAGCAAGCATGCAGTTACTGTGTCTTATTTCTATGACAGCACAAGAAATGTGTATAGGATAATCAGTTTAGATGGCTCAAAGGTAAGTTATATTCTCTTTAAATGATCTTGCTCTTTTGCTTTTTATAGTAGATCATCTTCTGTTTTATTTTGGGGAATTTTCATCTTTATTAAGATACAATATTTCCTTTTGAGTTTTAAAAACTTCACAAAGCCAAAATTGATCATTTTTAGCAACACTTTTTGTCTTTTTATCTTCTAAATTACTTGGATTGGCCACCTTATTTATATTGAGTTACATTCCAAAATATTCTACAAATTTTAGGTTAGTTTATTTGATATATATTCATTGCATATCTATTACATGTCAGGCACTATGCTAGTTGCTAGGAATATAGTGGTAAACAGAATGGACAGTTTCTACACTTTTGGAGCTTACAGTCTAGTGAGGAGCTAGAATTCTTTTCAGATACACTTTTGTAGATTATTCAGTAATTCTAAGTCCCTAAATGGTATGAAGTCTGGTCAATGTCAGCATTAAAGCTGACATCCCTTACTCTGAAGGGAAGTATGTGGACAAGACCTAAGTTTTTATTTTTAGGAGAGGCAAATAGTATAATGTTTAAGAGCATGGACTGCCTGGGTTCATATCTTAGCTCTGCCATCTACTAAGTTTTTGACTTCCGGCAAATTACTTCTCTGAGCCTCATTATTCTTAGTAAGGATTAAATGAGTTAATATCTGCATAGCACTTTGATCATTGTCTTATAGATAGTATGCCTTTCAAAGGGGGGAAAATTCCATTTTTTATCAATGAATTTTGAATAAGAAATACCAAACATCAGATTCTGGATAAAATGTGTATAGAAGGACAAGGGGTTCATTCTTCTCCTTCACGTTTTTTTTAAAGCCATGAGGCCTTTGAACTTGCAGAAATTATAGCAGGTCAGCTCAGGATCTAAGAGCACACACTCTAGACCTAGACTCTCTGCTTTGAATTTTTGCTCTACTGCTTCCTAGCCATGTGACCTAGATCGAGCAAGATAGTTCATGTCTTCACACCTTAATTTTCTCATCTGTAAAAAGGAACTAATAAAAATACCTACATCATTACACCATGGGATTCATGTGAAGATTAAGTAATTTATGCAAAAACACGTAAAGGGTGTATAGTAACCACTATAAAAACACTGCTCTTGTTATCGTTGTTAATATTTTTAGGCTATTAGGTATTGCCTAGTGGTTTGGGGAAACAAAAGATAATTTAATGCTCAACTTTCAGTTCATTTTCTCTTGTGCTCACTGCTTATCTCCTTAACTAGATTACAGAACCCCAGGGGCTATTTGCCCCTTATCTTGTACTTAAGTGACTAGTACGTATTTATTAGAATAATTGGTTCTCTTTCATTTTTACTTGGAGGATTTAAAGGACTTGAGAAATACTAATAGTTAATTTCTATAAAACTTCTTTAATGAAGAATAAGTTTGTCATATTTTGTAACTATTTAGTGACATCAACAGATATTAATTGTTGTGATCTCAGCCACTAGAATATTAATTTCTTTCTTTTCCCTGACTGGAACTTTCAGTTCTCTATAATCTGTATTTCCCTCTTGGCCCAAACCACAGATAAGATGGAGTTTTATCAGATGGGAGACTTAAATAGAATAAAGTTCAACTGAAGTATTCCCATGTCCCATGTGATTAAATAACTCTCATGTGTCCTTCCTTCTGAGGCGATAGGAACTATTGCTTCTGGCCTCCATTCTTGAGTATACTTTGCAGCTTGTAAACATTACACTCTTAAATAGCTCTTGTGAACAAGTTTTTATTTATTTTAACAAAATCTACCCTCTGTAGCAGTTATGATTTCTATCACATGTTCCATTTTCTAGTTAACTTTTTTAAAACTGATGCTGGTAACTACTGCAGTTCCCTGCAGGCAGAGTTGTTTTTGGTAAGCAATAGTGTAAGCAGAGTGGCTTACTTGTGGCTAAATGAGTGTTTTCTCCTCCCCGCCCCACTTCTATTTCTGCACTGCGTGATGAGTTGGAAAGCCCTTAGGTGCCCCTGATTAGAAAATGTCCATTTGTTCTCATTTAATGCCCTTACTGTGCATGTAAAGTTTGCTTAAAGGCTTTCTAATCATGCTGCAGAGACATCAGCATGGCCGAGGGCCAGGATAAGGGCACTACATGATCTGTAATGACACAGCATTTCTACCTGTTTTCCTTGAAAGGATGGGAACTCTGGGATTGAGAGAAAATTTATTTTAAAGAATTAAGATTTTCCTTTCAAGTGGATTCATCTTCAAAAAATTCAAACCATTCTATTCTAAGAATTCTAATGAATAATTTTTTTAAGTTTTTTTGGGGGGCAGGATGGAACAGAGAGAGAGAGTGGGGGGAGGGAGAAAATCCCAAGGAGGCTCCCTGCTGTCAGCACAGAGCCTGATGTAGGGCTCAAACCCATGAACCATGAGATCATGACCTGAGCCAAAACAGAGTTGAACACTTAACTGACTGACCCACCCAAGCATCTTATGAATAATGTTTTTTAAGTGTGGGATCGTCTTTCATTTTAAAGTTTTTCTTCAGTGATTAAAGAATCCCTAAACAAGTAATCCCCAAGACAAGTGGAGGCAAGGAAAGGTTCAAAATGGGGATTAAAATGGGACTCTTAACCTTAAAAGCATCAAGAAGTTCATTTGAAAGAGCTGAAAGTGAAGGTCTGTGACCTACAGCAAATGGGTCATTTTTCTTACAGGTTTTCTTACAGGTTTTCTTATAAAACCTATTGCTACCTCACTTTTTGAGAGTTACTGAGATCCCATGTAAAATGCCCTTCTCTCCTTGAAAACACTTAGATCTCAGCTCACAAGCACCCTCCTCTGGGAACACTCAAGGACCGCCAAATCTAACCTAGTACCTGCCAGTCATTGCCTTCTAGACCCTCTCTCTATCAAATGCTGGTCTTACAGGCTTCGGAGCACATAACACTCTGAAATTACATTAGTCAGTTACTTACGTATATGTTAATTGACTGACTGTTCTTGGTTTAGAATGTAATCCACAGTTAACATTACCGTTCAGTGTTACATTTCAACTCTCTAGAATTGTGCTTGGCATTTAATAGGTACTCAGCAAAAAAAAAGTTGCATAACCAAATGATTCCATAACCAGATTCCTTACCTTTTGTTATATTTTGTTATTAACCATTTGTTAATATATCCTTTTCCATTGAGTCTTTTCATTTCATGACTACTTGCAATTTAGAGTACTTTGTTAGCCACATTTTACAGAATCTAAAATGACATGCTAGGAAAAGCAGCTTTTGAACTGAAGGGTAAGGAGGTTTGAGTATGAGTATTTAAATTTTGTCACAGGTAAAAATGCTTAATCAAGGGTAAGGGCTCTCATAGAACTACAGATAACACATCTGCTTTTGTGACAGAAAGCAAGGGGCCAGCTACTCTTACTATCTTCTTTAGTAGGACAGGTGTCATACATTTATTATAACTTCATCAATACACTCATACTCATAAGTATTTAAATTTGTACTGTTCACGTGTTCAGTAGATTTTGCTTTGTTCTGAAAATGCTTGATTTTCATTCTACATTTGGTAGTTCACCAAAAAACTGCTTATGAATTTGGTAACATGTTTATTTCTATTATTACTGGAATCACTTTGTAATCTGAATTTTGGAGGGCATTAACTCACTAACTTAACTGATTATATACTTTTATAGTACTGGCAGTGGGAAGGTACTTCTGTTAATATGATACAAAGTAATAGTTGGAATTTATTATGGTGTTCACCAAAATCAATATTTAATAACACCAAAACACTAATTTTGTAAGAAACTATGTGTTAAATAGAAATGATAGTGAATCTCAGTATCATGAATTTATACCACTTTGTGGGAAAAGAAGTAAAGTATATATTTAGGGGTTGTTTTTCCTTTGAGTAAACTCATTAGAAATCCTTTGTTTTTTTACAGAAGTAAATAGTCCTGTGTTTAAATGCCTGTTTGCTAACTTTTGGCTTGTAACTCATATTTATTTTATTTTTTAGGCAATAATTAATAGCACCATCACCCCAAACATGACATTTACTAAAACATCTCAGAAGTTTGGCCAGTGGGCCGATAGCCGGGCAAACACTGTTTACGGACTGGGATTCTCCTCTGAGCATCATCTTTCAAAAGTAAGTTAACTCATTAGATTACGTGGAAATCTTCATCTTCAAATCATAGGTCTTAAATATATAATAGCAAATGAAAAGTGTAAAATATAGGAGAAATTTAATACTGTAGAACAATTACAGTGATTTTAAAGCAAGAAGTGAGAGATCATTGGATTTCACTGTCAATTGGGAAATAATTTATGCACATTAAAAACGGTCACCATTGATAGAGAAGTATTTGGGTGGTTAACTCTCTGTATGATAGTTCACATAACAGTTGGGGATTATCACTTCTGAATGGACTTTGCCCAGGGATTAGCACCTTAGTGGAGATGGTCTGCAAGAAGGTAAACAGCAAGCTCTTCTGAATTGTGAAAACGTAAGCTGATAGTGATACAGATTTCAGCTTTTTGACATGACAGCAGGCACTTAAGAATTACTTTGTTTAGGGAAAATGGTGCTTTCTCTGAGAATTACTTCAAACTCTGTAATAGAGGACAGAGTGGTGAGATCTAACAAACACATGAAGAGTTCCTGCAAGATACTGACCAAGTGAATTACTGTGGTCAGAAAGGCCAACAAAATACAGAACATCACCAGGCTAATTACTGGAAATAAAAGAGTTGTCCTGCGTACCAGCAGCAGCTTGCAGTGTTTATACCAGCAGTGCCTTGTGGGTGTCATCCACAAAGACTAAGGCAAAGGAAACTGTCTCAGGATAAGATACTGGTCAAGGAGATGAGGAGTACTCACTTGGCTCGTCAGATTTTATGCTCACCAGACCCAAAGATTTATTCTTTGAACTTCTCTATTTGAAATGTTCAATTAAAAGGATAACCCTACCTTTCACAATAATTTGATGCCTTTTGGGAGTTACAAATGTTCAGCTTCAGGGTCATCAGACTCTTGTAGGTATACACTGTTTATGTTTACACTGTAAGCTATTCATTACAGAAATCATTCTGATGCTTAAAAATAAGTTCTTTTTAAAAATAATCTTACATTTTTGTGAATATTTATTGACTCGTGGGTATAGTTAGATCAATAATTGAAGTAATCTTTGCTTCCATTTTTTTTGGTTGTAGACATTACTTAACATGGTTGTTTTCAAATATTTTTATTACCTTTAATATAAATTACAGTTTAGGGACCAATTTTAAGGCTATTTTAACTTTCGCCTTCATGATTATAAGTCCATTCTCTGTAGGATGATGAAAATGAAAAAGTGTTACTGATTTGTTTTCTGTTACACCCATCTTACTCTCTAAATACATTTCTTGGACTGTGGTAAAGGTATGAGTTCTAGATTCAAAGTATTTCAACATAGCAGGGACACAGGTATCCAGCTGAGCATTGCCCCTCCGGAAATAATCCCCGTAGGAAATTACACATTTGTTCTAATAATTTTGCCATTACTCAGATGGAACCTTTTTGGAACTTCCTTTTGGAATTGTCTATTAAAGTCTAGAGCAAAAAAAGTTGACATATTACCCTTGCTAAATTTCTTGACAGGAACTAAATTGTGGATTAATTTCTCAAATAAACTTGTATGAAATGATTTTTGGGCATAAGTAATTTTGACTGCAAATTAAGTTTTTGTCACATCTTTGAGGTTACTGGGCAGCTAGCTAATGTGGCAAAGTAATAGCTTATTAAATTCTGTCAGTTATACTGTATCCTTTCATTTCTTTTTTTTTTCCGAGAATGGCTTTTATATTTCAAGAATTTTTCCTCTTTAAAGTTAACATATACTTTTGACCAACCTTACTGATAGTGATTCCTAGTATTTTGAGGGAGAATCTACATTAAATAAACTAGACTTGGCTCCAGGAATTATTCACTGGACTTGGCTCCAAGAGTTGGTGATCAGTCTCTTCATAATGTTTTTGTCCAGAGATGACAAAATCATGATTTATTTTCCATGCTACCTTAAAGACCGTTGTTGCTGCTTTATAGACTATAGGGGATCCCAAGGAGTTTATAATCTTTTACATAAATGAAGCAAGCATGTAATTATTCTGGCTTATTTTATCATTAAAAACCGTAAGTGAATCAAAGCATTATAAGGGTTTTAGAAAGTCTGAAGGCAATTCTAGACAAGGATCTCTCAAAATAAGAGAGAGTAGCAGTATTGAGAGAAATGTTTGGTCCGTAGGGTTGATGTATGAGGAAAATTGCAACTGTGCTTGGATTGTTAGAGTGCTTACTAAGTTGTATTTTGTTACCATGGAAATGCAAACCTATAAAAATTAACAGTAGTGTGAGCCTTTATGAAGTTGAAAGAGTTTTAAACATTAACTATGTTGGAATGCTAGATGAGTGTAAGAAAAACTGTGTTCTACTTCAGATTACATTGAGAGAAATTAATTATGGTTTCCTTTTTATTCCATTTACACAAGTGTGAATGAGACCTTTTTAGCTTTGTGTTCAGATTACTTGAACAGAATACCTCCTTACTTGAAAAAGGAGTAGTAATATACATTCAGTTCCCTGATCTACAAGTTACAGGTGACAACTTTAATGTAAGAAGGAAAGTTGTAATGAAAACTTAAATTTTAGCCTTCTTCCAAATGTCCAAGCCAGGTTAGAGTACAATGACCTTTCCTTCCCAGTTTTCCTTCTCAATATCAAAATGAAATCAGGGTTGGCTTATGGGGTTTGAGTAGGTAACCATAATTTCGTATTTTAATTACCAGCTCTAGCTGGTGCTTTAAGTTGCATAGAGATTTTTGACTTTTTAATTTGATTATTGTGTAGCCTTAACTTACTCTGAGAATAATGTAAACTAGTTTCCACTTCCAAAGCAGTAATAGATAATCTTTGTGGCTCTGACATTTCTAGATTACTATGGATTTGTAGGAATTAGCATTTTATGTACCATAGTTTGTTGTTGTTGTTACCAATTTTAAAGACCTTTGTGGAGTTCGTGTTATTCCTCTCTGCTGTTGTACATTAGCTGTTTAAGAATCTTTGGAAATGAAGTTTTAGTAATGCCATTTAGCGATAATAGTAAATGTTGCCATTTATATTGTTGAAAATAAAAAGCCTCACATAATATGAGAGTTTATGTTCCAGTAAAAGTTAAAAGCACACTCCAAATACCGAGATGTGTATGAGTAAATACCTAAAAGATTCATTTTTTTCCCTGTGATAAACAAAGTATGCTAATCTTTACTGATTCCACTCCCATCCTATACTCTGCACCTTGGTCTTAGTAAAGTATATCTGAACACTGAGGAAGAGACGTAGATAAACTAGCTGACCTCAACTTCTAAGTTAGTTATCATGATGTCTTTGACTGCAGTTTGTCCAAGGAGTTTGTAGTGTACAGATAAGTGTTTGGTAGTAGATTTCTTTTTCCTTCATTTTCGTATTACACCTATAATTGATTTATGGCTACGTCGCTTGTGTTAAGAGTCAGTTATTCAGCAATTGAAAGAAAACCAAGGTAAAAGTGGGCAGTGAGACCTGTTTTTATTTTATTTGGTTAATGTATATAGTCTTTATACATTCAGTTCGCAGAAAAGTTTCAGGAATTTAAAGAAGCTGCTCGACTAGCAAAGGAGAAATCACAAGAAAAGATGGAACTTACCAGTACACCTTCACAGGTGGGTATTTAATTTCTATTCCTATTTTTGAGCCTTACTCATTTCCGATGGTATCCTTTATGCCAGGGTTACATTTGGGAAAACAATGGCAAATTTAAGGTAATTTCCAAAGTGGATATAGAATATGCCCTTCACTTAATCTGTAATAGTGGAGAAAGGTGGTTTTTTCCTGTATGCCAATGTCTGCAAGAATCTGGGGAGGAAATGAGTTTAATAATTATAACTCAGATTTTTTGATGTGCATATAACTTTAAAACAATCATGTGTAAAAAGCATAGATTGGCCTAATGTTTTATGTTCTGTGATGGTCAATCACAAGAGGAGACACAGGAGAGGCTCAGGAAAATGAGTTTATTGTACTCACAGGTCTTAGAAAAAGGCGGCATAGCATACATCTGAGGGGCACATAGGGAAGCCTCAGGGTGGTCAGGAGGCAGAAAGCAGGAGCATGGGAAAAGCTGAGGCTAGAGCTATATTGGAGTTTCCTTGGGAATGGCAGGGCAGGGTAGACAGTTTATTTGGCTTGTTGAATAATTTCTGTAGGCTCTAAACTTATAGGGTATTCCCTTGTTGCCTGGTATCTGGCTCTGGGATGATTAAGGCAGAGGAATTTTGCATCCTGGGTGTTTGGGCCAGATGAAGGAGGTATAGCTCTGCGTTGGTTAGTTTGCATATCAAAGGCATGCCCCCATCTTACCTCCTTGCTCTAAGAATTGGCTAGCCAGAAAGGTTTTTTTTTAAGATGTCAAAATGTCAAATACATAGAAAATTAAAAAAAACAAATCTGTTTTATTTGATTTTAGTCTGTTTTACTTGATTTTAAGTGTAATTAAATCTGACAGTTGGAACATCTTTATACTTAGTACTGAGACCCAAACAATTTTCCTTTAACAATTGATTTAATACTGTGACTTGCCCATCATAATCTTCCTTCATTTGGAAATTAATTAGATCTCCGAGTTAAGTTCCTTAAATACTCCTATTTCAGTACTTTTACAGAGGTTTTAATGTACATGGTATGATTCAACTTTTTTAATAGGCTTTTCTAAAATTAATTTTCAGGGATGCCTAGGTGGTTTAACCAGTTAATGTCCACCTCTTGATTTTAGGTCAGGTTTTGATCTCACAGTTCGTGAGTGCCAGACCCATGTCCAGCTCTGTGCTGAAAGCATGGAGCCTGCTTGGGATTCACTCTCCCTCTCTCTCTGTCCCTCCCCCCACCTCAAAAATAAATAAAATAAAATAAATTTTTATTTAAATTTGTGCCCTAAGTGTAGAGTTCAGGTTTGGGCTGGGTTCTTGTCTATAGCAGTTGTTTTTGAAGCATACTCAGGAGTTTACATGAAAAGGAAAAATCAGATGTTATAAATGTTTCTCTGGAATATTGTCAGTAGTAGCAGATTTACATAAAACTTGAGGAAGTAAATTGGAGTTGCCTGGGAATTTAGTGACTAGCCATTTTTGAAATTTTTTTGCTCTTCACCTTCCACCTCACACCTGGCACCCCACTGGGTTTTGATAAACCCTACTGGTATAAAGAGTTGGGTGGGTTTTTTTGGTTTTGTTTTGTTTTGTTTTTACAGAAAAAGAGAGCTCTGTTAACTATGCTTAAAGTACATATTTCCTCATAGATTAAAGGTGTGCCAAGGCTCCATTGTACCTCCTCAACATTTGCATTGACCTGGAATAACATGAATGATCATTTTAAAACTTGCGTTGAATCTCTTTTCCCTAAGTGCTACGGGAGTTAGAGTATGCTTTTCATAAAAACCTATTTAAAGTTTAGTACCAATACATGTTGGGAACTCCAGGTCCTCAGGTGAATGATTCTAGCATTGTAAGAGGATATTACAGCACATGCAGTTAGAGAATAAGCAAAGGACTCCAATAAAATTATAATTGATTACAGTTGGCCGTTGTACTTAGTTCTTGTTTCTCTGATCATAACATGTCTTTATTTAATCGGCCATGAGCAAGTTGCTGGTAAGATATCTGCCCCTCTTTGGTGGTAGGAATGTCTTTAAGCCTTCACTTTCATCAAAAGAGTATATCCAAGATGTTTATATATGGAAAATACTATGAAATAGAAGGACTAAAAAAGATCTTAAGTTCATCAGTATTTGAGAGCCAAAATACACTGACCTTAAGTTGTCTTTTCAAAACATTTGAAGTCTGGTTGCTAATTTGATGTACAAAGCAGAGTAATATTTTAAAAAAATATACTTATTTTCATTTCCATTTTCTCCCCCTCCTTTTTGTGACATTCTCTTACATATGTCATTAATATCTCTGTTTTACTTTGAAATATATGACTGCTGGCCACTCTGATTATACTCATCTGGAGAGTAGAGTTTGATTCTCCCTGATTTAACCTAACCTGCTAAATTAACACTCTGCCTGAAGAATAGACTACTACTCAGGAATTAAGGGGATCAAGAAGTTAAATGGAATAATTGATAGTGGTAGTCACTCAGTTGGTCATAGCTCTTGAGGAGTATGGGTTTTCAAGTCAGACAAACTTGTACATAATTTTTTTTTTTTTTTTGTCACTATGTGATCTTGGGAATATGGCTTCACCTAGGTCTGTTCATACATGTGTAACATGGCAATTACATACTTACACTACAGGATTGTTGGAGAGGATAAATATGGTAATGGCAGTGTCTAATGATAATGGCACTAATGTAGGTTTTATAGCCTGTCTTTTTTTAATCTGGGCTCCAGCCCTTACTAGTTTTTGTTTTTTGTTTTTTGTTTTTTGTTTTTTTTAATTTAGGCAAGTTATTTTTTTAATATATAAAATGAGAATAACAGTATCTCCTAAAACTAATATAATACTGTATGTTAATTATACTGGAATTAAAATTAAAAACTTGATGGAAAAAAAAGAAACAGTATCTCCTTGGAGGGTTGTTGTGAGAATTAAATGAGGATTACAAAGTGCTTATTATATAGTAAGTGCTTAAGTGCTAACAGCTGTTATTGGTGATGTGGCCTGCATCAGAGTACCCTGGAAAACTTATCAGAACACAAAATGCTGAGTCCTACTCCTGGCATGTCTGATTTAGTACGGCTGAGATGGGGCCTGAGAATTTACGTTTCTGATGACAGCATTCCAGGAGATGTGATCTGGGGACCACACTTTGAGAAGCAGTGCTGTAGACAAACTATTCCTCATCCCTAAGGGCATGTGATGAAGAGAGTCGGGCATTTAGAACCGAGTTAGCTGCTTCCCCATTCTTAAATTCTTGGGCTAAGTTTGTACACTTGATAGAATGTGTGGTCATGTCAGATAGTCTTTATATTGTCTTTATCAGGAAAACATCTCCAGGAATAAGTTGAATCATGTATTTGTTGTTAGTCTGTTTCATGTCCTTCTTTAAATAACAGACATTAATTTAGAACTTCTCCTCTTTTGGAGATCTTCTCTTCTTGTGTTTCCATGGGAATCTTTTAATAATCTTGACATAAAATCAAGAGTGATGATTGGCTTTAAAAGGGGCTACATAATCAAAATAATGCAATTTTTTCTTCACTGGAGTTTAGAAAAAAATAAGTTTTAGCTGACAGTTCACTAAGACTTTTAAATGGAGTGAAATATTAATGCATTACTTGTTTGTAGTCAAACAAAAGTTAGGTTCCCCCCTCCCCATATAAATTGTCAGGTTGTGTAGTATTGGATATGTTGTAGCCTCTTAATCTATATTTAGACTAGCTTTTTTCCTCAGATTTTTAAAAATTCACTTTATAGAAAAAGTAGAATATGTCTGTATGTGTATATTCAAAGAAGGAACAAAGTTTCTTTAGCTTTGTTATAAATACCATAATTTTTTAATGTTCATTTTAATGGTAAATTGTATTTACTCAAATGAGGCACTGTTTTTTTGTAACTGATTGTTAGTATCTCTGTGACTAGCTATTTTATCTTCTACAAGTCACTTGACCTGCCTGGGTAGTAGTTCTTAAATCTGTAAGGTCAGAGGTTTGAATTATATGATCTCTTTGGACATTTCAAATATAATAAATCTCAAATACTTCAGATTTTCTTAAAAAAGGATGTTACTTGCTATACATGGATTTTTTTTGAAAGGTGGTCTGTATTAGCCAAGTGTTACTACTATGAACTGTATTAGTTACATATCTAGCATACAAATATACCATTGGAATTAGCAAATGCCTATAAATTAATGTGATAATTTCTTACTATCACATAACAAAAGTGGTTTTACTGAGCCAGATAGCTCAAAACAATCTCAGGAAAGGTTCACTAGAATTCTCTGGATATTATGGTTTGCTGTCCAAAGTAAGGATGGTGGACTTAAGAGTCTCTAATCCTGTTACTTGCCTCAGTGGAGTATTTATCCATTTCTCTATTGGGTTTACCTCCTAGGTGTTTGCAGTGAGAATAGAGAGGAGGAAATAGATATGACAATGTGAAATTGACCGAACTTGGAGGAAATACAGCAGTTGAAGGAATGGTGAGGGAGGCTGATAAAACAGGAGCTGGATGTTTTTGAAACTTCTATTGTTGTTTTGTAGCATGAACTTCAGAAGATTTCCACTTCACATACTGAATTTGTATCCTAATTGAGCATCAGGGGATGTGTCCTGTATGTAGTTAGATATTTTGAATTGGAGCGAAGTCTCAAGAGTCACCAACAAGTGAGTATAGTTAAAGCTCTAGGAGAGAGTGACATCATCCAGAAAGCAAGTAGAATGCAAAGATAGGGGAAGACAGGGTCAAAATTGTCATTTGAAGATTGTCACTTAAATTGAGGAGGATACAGGGAGAGACACTGAAAAGTGGTAGGAAATGAGCCAGCAGGAAATGTTAGCACAGAAGTCAAGAGAAGAGCATTTTCAGTTGGAGGCCATGATTTGGCAGTGTCAGAGGGGGGTTCCAGTAGGATGAAACTTAAGAGTACTTTAAACCTAACTGGAGTTCATTGGTAATTACAGGTGGACTGTTGGTGAAGAAAGGACAATGCAAAGTAGTTTCTAGAATTAAAGGAAGTAGAATTGGTGACTTTAAGGTATTCTTGAGATGGAAATGTTTGATAGTGAGAATAAGGTCACAAATACTTGTTTCTTTTCTATGAGGAGAATTAGAGTCAACATGATAATCTCTGGAGGATGTGAAGCTAAGAATATTTCTTTTATGTATGTGTGGGAGTGATTTGATTATGTTTTTAAATGTAAGGAAGGAGTCAGTAAAGGACAAAGAGAAGAATAGAAAGAATGGATCATTGATGGAGCATTGTGCAGGGGAAGGTAATGTAAGCGAGGAGGTTAGAGACAAATGAGCCACTTCTTCATCTGAGACAGGAGGGAAGGATAAAAATGAATTCAGATACAGGTAGGAGGAAGACCGAGGAAACTCATGCCAGTTTATTTCTATTTTCTCTGGATGGAAGAGTTGGGTCATTCACTGAGAGGAAGGACAGCTTGAAGAGAGAGGAGGCTTGAACACAGATTTGGAACAGCTGTTAGGTAAAGTAAAAAAGAAGAGTCCAGTGGGAGTAGTAAGTAAAATTAAAGCTTATTCAGTATTTCAAGAGCATAATTGAAGTCAGAGCTCCGGATTATTTTCATGACACTAATCAGCATACCTCACAGTATTTTCTCTCAGCACTTGATAGCTTGGGCACGTAAGAATAGAGAATGATGGTTCAGTTGATGAGAAATTGGAAATTGGCAAGATAGTTATTGTGGAAGGTAAAGGAATCCCCCAAATTGGGATGATGCTAGTGAGAATATCATTAAGGTGATTGGCATTCTGGTTTTAGGCTGAGTGTAGAGAGATTGCACCTCACAAAGTAGGATAATTGCAGAGGGCCTAAAGATACCAGGTTAAAGAGCAGGTTAGGTTGAGAGGATAGGAGGTTGTACAGCACCTATTACCTGTTGGAATCAACATTAGTAGTTGATAAGTTAGTGAAAAAAGTCAGTTTCGATGATGAAGTTTTTAAAAAATCCTTAAAAATTGTAAAATAAAATTCAGTAATACTGTGTTTTATGTATTTGCCAATATTTTTATTTAAAGGTCAAGTGTTCTCTTTGAATATGAATCTTGATTGGAATTCCATGTTCTTTCTGACACAAACCATGTTCATTAATTGTCAGCAATTTCCTGTTTTCCTTTAAGTAGAGCTGACTCTTGTCACTTGCAAAGAAATCTGAGTATGATTTTTATGTCATTTTTCTGATACTATGTGGGTAGCATATAATGTATGTTATGTAATCGTTTATTATATACAGCGACTTCAATAGTGGATTTTATTTTCTAGTCATTTACCTGTTAGTCATTTCAAAGCATGTAGTTTGATTTTCATCAAAATAACCACTCTAGGTTTGCATTCAGATTTTATTAATTTGTATAATATGTAATTGAACTATATAATGATATGAATACAATTGGCATAAACATGTTTGGGACAGATACAGCTGATTCTTGGTTATCATTTAATGCAGCTGGTAGGTACAAGAATATGCAGAATAGAGATTAACCCAGTAGCACTGTGCATCAGTCCATCCACTTTACATAGGGAAGGAAGAACATGAGTTAATCTAGAGTCAGGGTACAAAGAGACTCTGTGGTTGTCAGAAAGTGGGATTTCAGAGATGGTGACCAGGTAAAGGGAATGCTTTGTGATCGTAGACATTTATCTTAACCTTATCTTCCTTTATATATCTTTTTGCCCTTCTGTGTCTCTTCCCTAGCATTTTTTTCCGTATCCACAGCCATGGGAACTCAAAATCCTAAGGTTGTCCCTCAGTTTTTCCTGTCTGAGCCTCTGCCCAGAAAAGAGGATTCTCATCTTCATTTAAATACAAGCGACAGGAAATAGAATAAGTCTTCTTTGAATATTTGTTAAATGATTAAGAGAAGAGGCTCTGTTTTACTGAAGTAAGAAAGGATGAAACTGTAACAGGAATTTTAATTTAGTCTTTATTGGAATTAAAGGGAAGATGTTAGTGGTATTTAGTCTAGTGGGGAAGGGCAGTGCCATCACATCCTTCCGGCCCACCCTCCTACTACAGCACAGACACCAGAGAGGAGGTTGGTGATACTACCCTAAGGCCTGGAGAGAGAGCCCAGGTCATTTGTTTTTCGTGTTTTACGTTTTCGTATTTTATGTTTTACATTTTTCATTTCTCTTATCACCTTTGGTGTATGTATATACATACATACATATATCAAAGAAGGTATTGTGTGATAATTTTTTCCTTAAAATGGCCATATTAGCTTAAGAATGTCTTTCTAGGGGCACCTGGGTGTCTCAGTCAGTTTTAAGCATCTGACTTCAGCTCAGGTCATGATCTCACTTCGTGGATTCAAGCCCCACATTAGGCTCTGTGCTGACAGTGCAGAGCTTGCTTGGGATTCTCTCTTTCCCTCTCTCTCTGCCCCCTCCCCACTTCGCTCACTCTCTCTCTCTCAAAATAAATAAATAAACTAAAAAAAAAAAAAAAAGAATTAACAGCACTGTAGAAACAAAAAATGGAATGTCTTTTTAAAGACAAATTACCCTTTTTTTTCTTTGAAAAGTTTCTAGTCAAATAAATACATCTCCAAGTTTTTTATTTTAATATTTGAATTAAAGATAGAAAATGTTGACTTGATGGAAGGTACACCTTTAGGGACACCTGAGTGGCCCAGTGGGTTGAGCACCTGACTATTGATTTTGGCTCAGGTCGAGATCTCACAGGCGTGAGATTAAGCCTGCATTGGGCTCTGCACTGACAGCATGGAGCCTGCTTGGAATTCTCTTTCTTTCTCTCTCTCTGCCCCTTCCCTGATTTCTCTCTCTCTCTCTTTTTCTCTCAAAATAAATAAACATTTTTAAAAATTACACAAAATTTAGATTAAAAAAGAACTAGATGTTTGGAATATGTTAAATAAAACAACTGTGCTATTTTCAGCATATATGAAATTCCTGGAAAGTTTCACAGAATACTTTTCACTACCTGTGGGGCAGTTAAAAGTCAAAGGAATCTCATTTTCCTTTTATGCTCCTATGCACTGTTGGAACTCTTTCTTAGGATTTTATGAATTTTTAACCTGCTTTAAAAAAAAAACATGCTCTGGGCTTTTTGTTTTCACTTTAGATATAATGTCTAGGGTAACTAAATCTACCTTTCATTAAATATAGCTAATATTCAAGTTTTCTAATGAAAAGCTTGTTGAATTACGATACTGGAATTGTTGCAGCCTCGGTCCCTTTCTTCCTCTCCTTCCTTCTTCCTTTTTCTCCTGCCTCTGAAATGGTTTTTCTACTTCAGTAACATCAGCTTTCCTAATCCCCCCAAGACCCATGCACCCAAACACTCATTTTCCCCCGAAGGCAGTGAGAACCAGAAATCAAACAACTGTCCCTCTTTCTTCTCTTTTAATCCTGATCTACTTTTGTCCCTCACACTCATATCAGTCAATTCTAGCAAATCTCTAGGTGAATCCTTAGTTGCTAATGCTGGTTATGCCCTTTCCGGTTAACAACGTAACTTGTTTTGTTCTCATTTCCACTGAATCAACTTACTGTTTAGCTGATTGGACAGTCCACCTTGATTATTTTAGTTTGGTTTGGTCTTTCTTGGAAAGAAGTAGCTCTGATTAATTTCTTCTTGCTGCTTAAACTTCTTCTGGCTGATTCACGTGATCCATAATTGACCTAGAAGTAACCACCTTGGATATGGTTTTATGTTGTAACATTATCCTGTAAACCTTATTCTTGGACTGACCATCAATTACTAGAAACAAAGAGGATTTAGGAGAATGAAATTAAAGGTCAATATGGAAATTCCATTAATAATTGAAAAATAGTTAAGTGATAAGGTGGAATCAAGAAAGTAGCCTTTTGACTTTTAATAAGCTTGTATAATTAATAGCATTATGGTATAATGAGTTAAAATATTTACATATGAAATAAAATACATACAATTTAAAACCAGAAGCCCACAAAAGAAAGTTACCCTCACCACAGTAATATTTTCTATATTCCTAACATTTCTCCATGTGCAATATTTTTAGGTAAAGTAAATAAACTATCATAATCTAGATATTTCCTTATATTTACATATTTTTCTAATTCTAAGCATTTTCCTGTATTACACATATTTTTCTTGTTGGTTGTTTTTTTTTTGTTTTGTTTTGTTTTGTTTTTGTTTTTGTTTTTAAAGTAAACTCTAGAGTAGAGATTCCAGTCCAGTAGAGATCAGGAGTCATATGCTCTAGGAACTAAACCAGGTCAGGTACCTGTCTTGTTTTTATTTGAAGAAAACCTGTATTCTTTCAAGTTGGCAGATGGTGACCATACCTACCCACTCTCCTCTTGGACACTGATGTTTTCATTTTCTTCACTAGCATAGCCTAATATTTCAGTTGTAAACTTTCAGTGCCCAGAGATCCCAAGGGGTCCACAAAGGTGCACTTTAATGATCCCATGCTAAGATTGCCCCTGGTTAACAGGTTTGTCCAATGAGCCCTCATTCTGATCTCTACTAATACCAAATTTAGATAATCTTATGATGCAGTGACAATAATAAGTGTCAGTTTAAGCTGCATTTTAAAGTCCACTTGTTTTCCAGAAGAATAAATTAAGTTTGCCTTGATAGACAAATCTTAATTAAAAGTAGAAATAAGACAGAAAATTTTGTGAAGAAAAATAATTCCATTATGAGTAACAGGCAAGAAAAGCTGAAATAAACTCACTTTGTATATGTTACAGAGAGATTTCTGGCTGCTTTTGTAGATAACTCTGGAACTGAAAAGTAGGGCAGATAAAAAAATTAAAACTTGATTTCTTTCTTCCCTTTGCCTTCCTACTTCCCCAAGTAAAATCACATTTTCTTCCATTTTTGTGCTATCTTCTTTTTCTTCAGTAATTCTTTGAATATCTTTTCTTCTAACCAATTAATTGCTTATATAAACCCAAAAGCTTTTCAATTCTTTGAAACTACATTTCTAAATTGTGTTATCTTTACATTTCTAAATTGTATTGTTTCAGATAGTTTTATGAGTTGCTTTGCTTTAAAAAATTTTTTCTCCTTTAAATTTCCTTTTTTAAATCTTTGACTCATATTTCAATGGAAATATGGTTTGTAAGTAAACATACATCAGAGTCACTCTTAACTTGAAGATAATCTTGTGTATTTTAACAAAAGCATAACACTTTTATCCCCTACCTCCCTTTTTTTAAAGGAATCAGCAGGCGGGGATCTTCAGTCTCCTTTAACACCAGAAAGTATCAATGGAACAGATGATGAAAGAGCACCTGACGTGACACAGAACTCAGAACCAAGGGCTGAACCAACTCAGAATGCATTGCCATTTTCACATAGGTACAGATTCAATTCAACCATCATGATTAAGTAAAATGTGTAAATATGGAAACTTACTTGGTTTTAGATAAATCTTGCAAAGTTACTACCCTGAGTGAAAATTCCAGGTCAGTCTTTTTTTTTTTTTTTTTTTTTTTTTCCTTTTTTACTTTTTTTGTTAACCTCAGAAAGGTTTTTATAATTTATAGTTTATGGATGGCTAGATGGACTGGAATGAACATTTCCTTTATGTAGAAAAAGGGCTACCTAGTTAATTGCAGCACAAATCACTTTTCAGTGAAACAATATCTTATTATAATATCTCTTCTACTCTTTTTTTTTTTTTTTTTTACCACAGCCGTAAAAGGCCTCTTTGTTAACCTGGTTTCCACTTTCATCTGTGTTCTTGAGGGTTATACATTTTTTTAAAAAAACAGGCTTCCTACTCTGAAATTAAGCTTTACCGTACTCTTAGAGGTGATCTCACCATAGGATTTCACAGAAGGAAACAAGTTATTGTCACTTCTATTAGTGTTAATGTCAGATTTAGATTTTGCATATCAACTAACAGAAGATAAATCTTCACATACTTCTGAATTTTAAAAGAATTTGGTACTTGAAAAAGATACAATGTATCTTAAACGTGTTCTAAACCAGTTACATTAATTATTTGCTATTCTGTGGTATTTTTAGGATGTAGGGAGGTCTGTGGAACTGTAGCCTTGCAAATGTAAACAAAAACCTATTAGTCACTGTCTTAAAATTAATTTTCATCCTTTGGAAACTTTTGACTAGGTAATTTTAAATAAAGTTAAGAGATGCACAACATAGGAAAACTATTTTCTTTTCAAGACCACTTCTTAAAAAATCAAATTCTTTAGCAAATTCAGAAAAATTGTGAAGTGATAGCATCCAAACTCTTCCATGAGAATTCTAATTTCTATTGAATTTGTTGACTGTTAGAGGCAGCATAGATTATACATATCAGAGACAAACATTGAGAGACCTCATGGTCAGATTGAGGAAGAAGAAATTAGTTACAGGTTTTTTTTAAGAATGTGTGAGGAAAACTATTTGACTTTGAGGTATTCTAATTTTGTTCCTAAAAATGCAGTAATTTTGCATAAAACAGTAGACATATCTTATCATGGAGATCATGCTTTAACTATTGCAGTGTAAGCATATTCTCTTTTCTGTTGTTACAAACATTACTGAACACATGAAAAGTTTTGAGTTTCCTGAAGACTGCATTTTCACATTGATTTATAAAGTACACACTTCTTTTGAATATACAATTAGAATTAAAGAGCAATGTGATTAGTATGTAGATTTAAAAAAATGCCAAGGGAAGGAAAAATTTTATTCCTATTAAATTTAGCAGACCCATTTCAAAGACTTAAATGCACTGCATATAATTACAAACTTGATTTCTTTGGCTAACACTTAAATGAGCCATGTGCATTGAATACTGTAGCTTTTGGAAATAAGAACTTTTATATTTAACATTTGTAAAAAACTGTTTCTGCATTATACACCCCAAATTCTCAGAATGTTTGTTTTACTAATCCTTTGTACTTGAATTTACTAACTAGAATTAGTCATCTATTGATTTTCTCTGTTCCTGGGAGTCTAATAGGACTTACTTTGATTTGAAGATACAGCTTCTTTGGTAGAATCTATAGATTAGCCATGGAGATATTTTGAGTTCTGAAAAGAATTTAACAAGTCATTTTAAGCTTTTAATTATGTTAAAGGTATTAACACAATCTTATAGTTCTCCTGTTAGAGTATTTTAAATATTCTTTAGTTTATAAGATTTTTGAAGATTATTTTCTGAACTGGTTTGATTTCCACCTGAAATAGAAGACTGAATGTCTTATAGCCAATGTTAGAATCCCAAAATAACAGAAGAGACCTTAAAGATGGTATAAACCAAGATCTTCCAAACTGGTAGTTTGAAATCAATTTAGGTTATTCATGGCATTCTGAGAAATGAAACATAATAAAATAGGAAACATCAGAGTAAAATTCACGTTAAAAGTAGAAACTTTATTTTAGTCATATACAGATTTATGTGTGTGCTCTGGATCATGGTGTAAAACATCCAAGTTTGAAAATGTGTACCTTTGACACATGAGGAGACTAAATCACAGAGGTTAGGTGAGTTGTGCTAGGTCACGTTGTTCAGTAGTAAAAACTTTAGTAGTAGTACAGATCACCTTTTGACCCCAGTAGGTACAGCCGGTTAATAGTGTATTTTAGCTCCATTCCCATAACATGCACATTGTTGTCAGGAAGTTAATAACTTCCTGTCCTAGGAGAACTCTGTAGACATAGGATCAGTGTTTCATGAATTAGAAACACAAAGAATATTAAAGTAATCTTCACTTAAATCTGAAACTTGTAAGTGTTTACACTTGAAACACTTTTTTTTTTCCCGTGGCAAAGGAAGACAATTAAAGTCTATGGTTTTAAGGCTTATTTAGGCTATTTTGCCTTTTTTTCCTTATTTCAAGAGAAAAGAATGAACAAAAAATATTTTGCCAGCATTTCTCTGTTCTGCCGTCTTATTGCTACATAAGGAGCAAAACACTCGAATGTCTATGTCTATGTGTTGTCCTTTGTAAAGGAAGGATATGGGGAACAGTGATCTAGTTAGTCAAGTTAATTAAGAGTTGATGGTGTAATAGCACGTAGCAAGACAATTTGTGCTCTTAAAATTCAAACTGTATGCCTAAATCTCATGAATTAATTAACATACCAAAAGAAAGCCCTGATTTTCATTTGGTCCTGAAAATTTTAGTAATGTTGCTACAGTTGGCTCTTTACTCTCTGTAAGTTTTATGTACTTTTTAAAAAGTACTAGCTTTAAAGATATAAGCAAGATTTTTTTGTTCCTCTTTAAACTTATACAATTTTTCATATGTATTTGAAAGAATACTGTAATGAACTCCCATTAGTGCATCACCCAGCTTCAAGAATTATGAAAAAATGGCTAATCTCAATTCATTTCTATCCCTGCACACTCTTCCACTTTTGTATTATTTTTAAAACAAATCTCAGACATAATTTCATCCACAAATACTTTTTAAATTACTTTTTAGCTTTTTAAAAACTTATTTACGAGGGTAGTACAGTTTTTTATATTCTCCAATTCAGTGGCATTATCAGGTTACCTTGAATTATTTACTCTTTGATTTGTAATTATACTGCTGAACTAAATTTTGAAATGTATGGGCTGTTAAATACTCCTTAGTCAAGTGCTAAAGTACTGTTTTATGCCCTTGCCATAACCTATGCAAAAACATTCTCACTGAGTAAGTTTCAATAAATTAATAAATTTATAATGTATTTATTTAAATGCTTTTTTAAAGTTTAGGGTGTGTAAAAAAGGGAGTTTGTGAGGATAAAAATATTCACTAATTTCTTTGAGGAAATAGCATTACATTTTATCTAACTTGCTATATTTTCTTAAAATATTTTTTAACCTAAATGATAAAAATCATTTTGGGACTGAGCAGGTATACACTGACCAACTGAAGTGTTCAGGGCATCCTTTGAGACCTTAGTCTTGGATTAGCTATATACTAAATGAAGAGCTATATGCTAATAGACCAGCATATACAATTGGGTGAAGGTTTTGTTTTCTCCTTCCAGGGAGTTATTGTTTCTTCATAACATTGACTGTATAGAATTCTGAAATTACTTGTTAGCACTTAAGAAGAAGAAAATATAGGATTTGTTTTTTTAAGATTTAAAGCTGTTTAAAATTCTCTTGGAAATAGTTAATTTTATTAGTGTCCTGGTGTTACAACATAATACTGAAAACTAAAACTTTTTATTTTGTTCATTGTAAATTTATGCTCCCAAATATACAGGAATATGTTGATAAATAAGTGCTGTTACCATATTTCTGAGAGTCCAGAACAGACATACACATGCATTAGTAGTTCGTGAAACTATTTTCATAGTGACGAATTTTAATAACGTTTTGGTTATCTTAATGGAAAAAAGATTCTTTTAAGCACTGATTATATTTACATTCTTTTAATGTTTCAATAATATATTCTTATGGTGCTGCCAGAACTTCTACATTTTGGGGGTACTGCATGTATCTTCTGTTAAAGAGATTTTTCTGCCACTTTGTGTGTTTCCAACAGATACTCATTAAAGGATGTATGCAGAAATATCACTCTTTAGTACATTGATTTTGCTTTAAATCAGTATAACTATAATTTTACTCAAATTTATGGAATCTGGGTGGGTTCATTTCATTCCTATTTAATAGATTAATTCATCCATTATCAGAGTTTCAGAAAGCTACTATTTTAAAACTGATGAGGGATTTTTGTACAGTTTCAAAAACTAAATTTCATTGGAAATGTTACACACAGTTTTACTTATATGTTAGAATTGTTAAGAAGTGCTTTATCTTGAATCAAATACAGTTTGTACTTACTCGAAAGATGATAGAAACAAGAAAAAAGTTTTGAGTTCTGGGGTTCTATACTCTCCACAGCTGTGCCTTCTGTCTCCCCCTCTAATGGATAGTAGGCAAAATTTACAAGATTTTAGTTGGGAACTAAAATAGATATAATTTCTGTGGCTGACTCTTGTTTGGATAAGATTTTGTGTGTATGGGGCGCCTGGGTGGTTCAGTCGGTTAAGCATCTATCTGACTTCAGCTCAGGTCATGATCTCGCAGTTCCATGAGTTTGAGCCCCGCGTCGGGCTCTGTGCTGACGGCTCAGAGTCTGGAGCCTGCTTCAGATTCTGTCTCCCACTCTCTCTGCCCTTCCCCTGCTCATGCTCTGTCTCTGTCTCAAAAATAAATAAAAATATTTAAAAAAAATTTTTTTTAAGATTTTGTGTGTAAAACTGGGACTTGAGTTCACAAGAAGTGCTTTATCATGAATATAATTATAGATGAAAATTTAAGTTGTAGGATTTCCCTTATAGTAACAGTAAAAATGACATAATTATTGTTATTTTTCCACCATTGAACCTCAAAATTTAGAGTAGGTTTTTTAAAAATTAACTAAGACAGATTATGAAAGATTGTAACTTAACAATTTAGAAATGTCAGAATTTCCTTTACCTTGATTGTGAACAGGTAGCATTTTATAAGAGGTGCTATAGTAATTCAGTAATAGATACAATTTACATTCTCTGGGAAGTGAGAAACAATGTATGTATTTTTGAATAACAGGCAATAAAAAAATAGAGTTTAGTGACCCGAAGTGTTTATTAGCTTTCTAAATAAGTATACTTAAATTTTTACTTTGCGTTTTTCAAGAACTAATCCTTATTCTCTTCTAACGTCTTCTAAAATATTTTGAAGAAAATGTGGAAATTTGCTGAAGCATTTTTTCAGGTATTAACACTTAATACAGGTTATTTGTAAGAAGAAAAATACTATTTATATGAGACAAAGACATTACTAATTCACCTCCATCAGGAATTAGTCCCTTCTCCTTCTTCCCCCTACCAGTATCATTAATGGGAAAGAATGTTTACCAGTCCATTCCAGTGATTGTGAGCTTCTATTTTCAAAATTACTAGCTGAAGTTAGAGGTGTGGTTATTCACAATGGGACAGATTGATCCTAGATTAACTATGATCTCTTCCCTGTAGAGGGCTTTTAAATTTCCTTTTATTGTTTCATTTCTGTTTTTAAAAGACCATAGTGGAGATTCTGTTGGAAGGGAGGTATGTGATATGGATAGTTCTGTTCTAGGACTTAGAGGAAAATGTTCTTTGAATTTGGCTTCCCATTTTCCCTCTTATTAGAGAAGTAAGGGACAAGATCAAGATGTGTACAGAGGCAGAGGTCAAACAGGCTATGTAAATGTGTGACACTTGTGGTGTGGAAGAAATGGTGAGGTCTGTAGTAAAGTGAAGTGTGCAAGGTTCATCTGAAGGTAATAAAGTTTTTAAAAAATAAGGTCACACAGAGGGGTGGGGACTAGATGACCCATCCGGTTTCTAGTCTACACTTTCCAGAGGAAACTTTGATTTACGAATGGTTTAACTCATGGGAAGAATTTTAAGCAATTTCTAGCTAGTAATATTTGTTGTTGTAATAACTTATAAACTCTTGGTGGAGGTATTTGGGAGGATATATGTGCAGATGAATCCTGGGTATGTCCTCTTTGGTGACATATTACTCTGACAGGTGTTCGTTCACAAACAAAAATCACACAGTTTCAGTGGCATGGTATATATATAGACCACTCCATGGTCATCAGATGAGGCTTCCTCAGCCTCATCATCCTGTGCTTCTGTTCCTGTTGCCCCAAATTGCTTGCAGTTCTCCATATAGCAGCAACCATGCTGTTTCTCATCTGCAAGTCTTTGCTTCCTTGTTTTGGGAATGTCCTTCCTTCTCTTTGCAATGGCCTTGTACCCACAGTCCATACTGCCTGCCACCCACCTCTGCCTTTAATTCAGCCACCGACTGTTTGACCCCTACATATCCTTCAAGCTTCAGTACCACTGCCTCCAGTAAACCTTACTCTGGTGCCCTCATGTTGAATTACATGTCCTCCTCTATTAAATCTCTATTACCTCCTAACTTAATATGTGGAGGTTAACATGAAATTATCAGTTTCTCCTGCGGCAGGGATTGTGTTTTATCCATTTGTATTCCTGGTGTTTAGCATGGTAGACAGTCAGTAAATATGAATGCAACAGTTTCCCTTACAAAAATTGAGTACATGCATTGAATACCCTTGGTAGGGCTTCAGTCAACTGAAGTTACACCTACAGGTTCAGAAAACTTTGAAACTAAAATATAAAACTAGCTATATTCTTTGAAATTCAGTCACTCTTAACAAATTTAAGTCTTGAGTTTAACTGACTTAGTCTAATTTTCTTCGAAATCTCCTAGTTTGTATAAAGAAATTTTAAAAATAGTGTGTTAATAAACAATGTTCTTAAGTACCTGAATAACGTGAAAGATGCTAAAATGCTTTATTGTAACAGAATAATTTTTTATCCTTTTGATAATAATTTTTCTTTTTATCTAAAAAGCACCGCAGAATGTTTCAGTGATGTATTTTTTTTGTAAAATTAGGCAATACTTATATTCTTTGTTTTTAAAACCAGTTGTGACCCAAATGTGTTTTTTAAAAATTTCATCTCTTACAAAGGTCAACACAAGCACTTATTATTTGACACAAAGAAGTGAATTTCAGGACTATTGATTTTTTTTTAAATTAAGAATTGTACTATGTACATTTCACAGAAGTAAAGATTGAGAGAATACATTTCATATGGCAATAAGCTCACAGTACACTGAAAAGTATTGTAGGTAGTCATGCCCTAGGGACTAACCTTACTTATAGGGTATATAAAATGTATATATGACTAACCAGTTAAATAAATGTACATTTTTATTTTCCATCATTTTGCCATTTTCCTCTGACAATTTAACTTGGCCGTGTATCCAGTGGAAACAAGAGAGTTAATTTTTATGACTGGACTAAACTGAAGTCTAAACGTCGATATTAGAACTTTGGAGATGGAGCGCTGGGTGGCTCAGTCGGTCAAGCGTCCGGCTTTGGCTCAGGTCATGATCTCGCGGTTTGTAAGTCTGAGCCCAACGTCAGGCTCTGTGCTGACAGCTCAGAGCCTGGAGCCTGCTTTGGATTCTGTGTCTCCTTCTCTCTCTGCCCCTCTCCTCCTTGCGCTCTCTCTCTCAAAAATAAACAAACAAATAGAACTTTGGAGGTAGAAGGAACTTTATATTACATAGTCTACCCACGTCATTTTACAGAAGTGGAAGCGAGTCCAGGGAAGGGGTATGCAGCATCAGTGTTTGCTAATGGCTAGATTAGAACAGAGAGGTCTCCAAAGACATTGATCATTAGGGTCCATCCTGGTTGAGGCAGCACTCCTGCTGCTAAACTCCAAGAGGGTTTGTTTTCTGTGTCACATTTCAAGATACTTTTCATCTGGATATTTGTCATTGTTCAACCCATATTTACCATTACTTGTTAAATTCATCTACTAGATTCTTAGCTTGTGGAGTAAGTCTTACTGGCTTGCATTTCTTGGTGTCTCATATAGTTTCAAGCCATTTAGATATGTAATAGATAAATTAGTGAATTTGTTGTGCAAATAAATGTGTGTTTTTACCATTACTGAGATGACAGAGAAGTTGGTACATCTTGATCATTACCAAGAAAAATACACCATATACTAGACAGGGCCGACAAAGATATTAATATAAAGAATAATTAGTTTAACCTTTTAAATTCTAACAGGATCCACTTAGCTATTAATATTACCATCAGTAATTTTAGTAACTACTTTATTGAGGTATAATTCACACACTTAGCCATTTACCTATATAAAGTGTACAATTCAGGAGGTATTTAGTATATTTTGTAGAGTTGTGCAGCCAATACCACAGTCAATTTTAAAACATTTTCATCATCTCCCCAAAAGCCCTGTACCCATTAGCAGTTACTTTCTTTTTCCCTTTCATGTACTCTCCCTCCTTCCCCCAACCCAAGGCAATCACTGATTTTCTGTCTCTGTAGATTTGCCCATTCTAGATAGTCTGTATCAATAGAATTATATATCTGGTCTTTTGTGACTGAATTCTTTACTGAGAATGAGTTTTTCAAGGTTCATCCGCATTGTAGAATGTATCAATATTTCATTTCCTTTTATTGCTGGATGATACTCCATTGTGCGGATATACTAGACTTTATTAATCCACTCATTAGTTGGTAGACATTTGTGTTGTTTTCACTTTTTGAACGTTACACCATTGTTATGAATAATGCTCCTGTGAATATTTGTGTACAGGTTTTTGTGTGGCTATATGTTTTCAGTTCTCCACATAAACTGTACAACTAGAATTGTTGGGTCATATGGTAATTTGCTGTTTAACCTTTAGAGGAGCTGCCAAACTGTTTTTGCAAAAGCAGCTGCGCCATTTACACCAGCAGTGTATAAGGGTTCCAGTTTCTTTACATTATCAGAAACACTTGGTATTAGATGTCTTTTTGATTATAGCTATCCTAGTAGGTGTTAAATGCTATCTCATTATGGTTTCAAATTGTACATATTTCCCTGATAGCTAATATTATTGGGTATCTTTTCGTGTGCTTGTTGGCCACTTGTATATCTTCTTTGGAGAAATGGCTACTCAGATCCTTTGTCCATTTTCAGTTGGGTTGTTTGGTCTATCTTTGTTGTTGGGTTGTAATTCTTTATATATTCCGGATATAGAAACCCCTGATCAGATAATGATTTGCAGATATTCCCTCCAATTCTGTAGGTTGCCTTTTCCCCTTCTTCTTTTTTTTTTTAATTTTTTAAAAAATTTATTTATTTTTGTTTTTGTTTTGTTTTTTTTTTTTTCAACGTTTTTTATTTATTTTTGGGACAGAGAGAGACAGAGCATGAACGGGGGAGGGGCAGAGAGAGAGGGAGACACAACCGGAAACAGGCTCCAGGCTCCGAGCCATCAGCCCAGAGCCTGACGCGGGGCTTGAACTCACGGACCGCGAGATCGTGACCTGGCTGAAGCCGGACGCTTAACCGACTGCGCCACCCAGGCGCCCCAAAAATTTATTTATTTTTGAAAGAGCATGAAAGGGAGGGGCAGAAAGAGAGGGAGACGCAGAATCTGAAGCAGGCTTCAGGCTCTGAGCTGTCAGCACAGAGCCTGCTGTGGGGCTCAGACCCACAAACTATGAGATCATGAGCCGAAGTCGGATGTTTAACCAACTGAGCCACCCAGGTGCCCCTGTCTTTTCCCCTTCTTGATTGTGTCCTTTGCAACACAAAAGCTTTACATTTTAATTAAGTCTAATTTACCTACTTTGTTCCATTTCTTACACTTTCGTGTCACATCTAAGAAACCGTGGTGTAATTCAAGGTAATGAAGGTTTACACGTGTTTTTTTCTGAGCGTTTTACAGTCTGAATTCTTACATTTAGGCTAATTTTTGAGTTATTTTTTTCTGTACATTGTGAGATAGAGGCTCCACTTCATTCTTTTGCCTGTGGATATCCACTTGTCCTGGCACTGTTGAACAGATCATTCTTGTCTTATTGAATTGTCTTGGCATCCTTGTCAAAAATCAGTTGACTGTACATTTGAGGGTTTATTTTTGAACTCTGAATTCTAACACACTGATCTATCTATTTAGGTTTATTCTTCCTTTTCAAGATTGCTTCAACTATTCTGAGACCCTAGAATTTCTGCATAAGTTTTCGGATCAGCCTGTGAGTTTCTGTAAAGAGGCCCATTGGAATTTTGATAGGAATTGCCTTGAATCTGTAGAACAATTTCATGGGTCATCTTAATGTGAAGTCTATCAGTCAGTGAACCTGGGATGTTTTCCTATTTATTTACCTCTGCAATTTCTTTCAATAGTGTTGTTTAGTTTTCAGAATGTAATTTTTACGTTTCTTTTGTTAGATGTATTCCTAAATATTGTTTTTTTGATGCTGTTATTGAAATTATTTTCTTAATTTCACTTTCTAATTGTTCATTCCTAGTATATAGAAATAAGATCGTTTTTATACAGTGATCTTGTGTCCCATAAACTTGTGAAACACATAATTTTAATAGTTTCTAGTAACTTCCTTAGGATGTTTATATACAAAATCATGTCATCTGCAAATATAGATAATAACATTTCTTCTTTCCCATCTAGATTTTATTTCATATTCTTGACTAATTGCCCTGTCTAGAACCTCCAGTATATGCTGAATAGAAGGGACAAGAGTGGACATCCTTGTCTTGTTCATTATCTTAGGGGGGGAATCTTTAAGTTTTTTATCATTAAGTATGACAGTATCTACAGATTTTTCATAGATGCTCTTTATATTCCTAGTTTTTTGACGTTTTTTTCCATTGATACTCTAGTTGGTTAGTGATTTCCTCCCCTTAGTTGGTAGCTTTAGAAATCTGTGCTTTGACAAATACAGCAATATGCTTTCCTTGTGTTTATCTCTTAAACGGTAATTGATAGTTTCTTTAACTGATAAAAGAACTTAATGGAGAGGAAGAATTCCTTTATAAAACTGTTAATATTTTTTATTTTATTTTTTTAAGTTTCTTTATTTTGAGATTGAGAGTGAAAGAGAGAGTGCGTGCCTGAGTTGGGGAGGGGCAGAGAGAGATGGAGAGAGAGAGAATCCCAAGCAGCCCCACACTGCCAGTGCCGCTGGAGCCCAATGTGGGGCTGAAACTCACGAACCTCAAGATCATAAGCTGAGCTGAAATCAAGAGCTTAACTAACTGAGCCACCCAGGTTCCCCTATCGATATTTTTTAAAAGCACATCACTAGGCTTTAGTTTTTCTATCTAAAATTATGAAACCTTCCAGTTTTCTAGCTTTTTATCTTTCCAAAGTATGTGGAGCAGCTTTTATGAATGGTGGTAGTAGGGGTACATTTACTTCCTTATCTGATTTTTGAGTGACTTTTTTCTTCATTGATTTTTTATATTAAGATAATTAGTAAAGGGGCACCTGGGTGGCTCAGTCGGTTAAGCGTCCGACTTCAACTCAGGTCGTGATCTCGTGGTCTGTGAGTTCGAGCCCCACATCGGGCTCTGGGCTGACAGCTCAGAGCCTGGAGCCTGCTTCAGATTCTGTGTCTCCCTCTCTCTCTGCCCCTCCCCTGTTCATGCTCTGTCTCTCTCTGTCTCAAAAATAAATAAACGTTAAAAAAAAATAATAAAAATAAATAAAATAATTAGTAAAAATATGCCCTATTCATTTATTTTTGTTTCATTGATTCTTTTATTTTTCTTTTCAAATTTTTATTTAAATTCCAGTTAGTTAACATACAGTGCAATATTGGTTTCAGGAATAGAATTCACTGATTCATCACTTACATACAACACCCAGTGCTCATCATACCAAGTGCCCTCCTTAATACCTATCACCCATCTTGCCCATGCCCCACACTCCTCCCTCCATCAACCCTCAGTTCTCTATCTTTAAGATTCTCTTATGGTTTGTTTTCCACTCTCTCTTTTTTTTTTTCCCCTTCCCATATGTTCATCTGTTTTGTTTCTTAAATTCCACATGAATGAATGAAATAATTTGGTATTTGTCATTCTCTGACAGACTTATTTCATTTAGCATTATATACTCTGTCTCCATCCACATTGTTGCAAATGGCAAGCTTTCATTCTCTTTGATGGCTGAGTAATAGTCCATTGTACATGTATACCATATCTTCTGTATCCATTCATCAATCAATGGACATTTGGGCTCTCTCCATAGTTTGGCTATTGTTGATAATGCTTCTATAAACATCAGGGTGCGTGTACCCGTTAGATTCTGTACTTTTGTATCCTTTGGGTAAATATCTAGTAGTTCTATTTTTAACTTTTTGAGGAACCTCCATACTGTTTTTTCCAGAGTGGCTTTACCAGTTTGCATTCCCACCAACAGTGCAAGAAGGTTCCCCTGTCTCCACATCCTCGCCAACACTTGTTATTTCTTGTGTTGTTAATTTTAACCATTCTGTCCCGTGTGAAGTGGTATCTCATTGTGGTTTTGATTTGCATTTCACTGATGATTAGGTATGTTGAGCATCTTTTCTTTTAGCCATCTGGACATCTTTGGAAAAATATCTATTGGGGCACTTGGGTGGCTCAGTTGATTAAGCGTCTGACTCTCGACTTCGCCTCAGGTCATGATCTCATGGTTCATGAGATTGAGCCTTGCATCGGGCTTTGTGCTGACAGCATGGAGCCTGCTTGGGATCCTCTCTCTTCCTCTCTCTCCCTTTCTCTCTGTCCCTCCCCCACTTGTGTGCACGTTCTGTTTCTCAAAATAAATAAATAAACATTATCTTTAAAGAAAAGTGCCGGGTGCCTGGGTGGCTCAGTCGTTAAGCGTCCAACTTCAGCTCAGGTCAGGACCTCACGGTTCATGGGTTCGAGCCCTGCATCGGGCTCTGTGCTGACAGCTCAGAGCCTGGAGCCTGCTTCAGATTCTGTGTCTCCCTCTCTCTCTCCTCCTCCCCCACTCACACTCTGTCTCTCAAAAATAAATAAACATTAAAAAAAAATTTTACAAAAGAAAAGTGTTGGAGCACCTGGGTGGCTCAGTTGGTTGAACGTTCAACTTCAGCTCAGGTCATGATCTTATGGTTCGCAAGTTTGAGCCCCACGTCAGGCTCTGTGCTGACAGCTCAGAGCCTGGAGCCTGCTTCAGATTCTGTGTCTCCCTCTCTTTCTGCCCTTCTCCCACTCATGCTGTGTCTCTCTCTCTCAAAAATAAATAAACATTAAAAAAAAAACTGGAAGAAGAAGAAAAATGTCTGTTCATGTCTTCTCATTTTTTTTAACTGGATGATTTGTTTTTTGGGTGTTGAGTTTGATAAGTTCTTTATAGAGTTTGGATATTAACCCTTTATCAGATATGTCATTTGCAGATACCTTCTCCCATTCTGCATGCTGCCTTTCAGTTTTGTTGATTGTTTCCTTCGCCATGCAGAAGATTTTTATCTTGATGAAGTCTCAATAATTCGTCTTGGCTTTTGTTTCCCTTTTCTATGGCGAGGTGTCTGATAAGAAGTTGCTCCGGCTAAGGTCAAAGAGGTTTCTACTTGTGTTCTCCTCTAGGATTTTGATGGTTTCCTGTCTCAAATTTAGGTCTTTACCCACTTTGAACTTATTTTTGTGTATGGTGTAAGAAAGTGGCCCAGTTTCATTCTCCTGCATGCTGTCCAGTTTTCCCAACACCATTTGTTGAAGAGACTGCCTTTTTTCCATTGAATATTCTTTCCTGCTTTGTCAAAGATGAGTTGACCATATAGTTTTGAGTCCATTTATGGGTTTTCTATTCTGTTCCATTGATCTGTGTGTCTGTTTTTGTGGCAGTACCATACTGTCTTGATGATTAAAGCTTTGTAATATACCTTGAAGTCCACAATCATGATGCCTCCAGATTTGCTTTTCTTTTTCAGGATTATTTTGGACTTTCGGGATTTTTTGTGGTTCCATACAGATTTTAGGAATGTTTGTTCCAGCTGTGTGCAAAATGCTAGTGGTATTTTAATAGGGATTGCATTAAATGTGTCGATTGCTTTGGGTAGCATAGATATTTTAACAATGCTTATTCTTCCAATCCATGAGCATGGAATGTTTTTCCCTCTCTTTGTGTCCTCTTCAGTTTCTTTCATAAATGTTCTGTAGTTTTCAGAGTTGAGATCTTTTACCTCTTTGGTTAGGTTTATTCCTAGGTATCGAATGGCTTTTGGTGCAATTGTAAATGGATCAATTCCTTGATTCTTTCTCTGCTGCTTCATTGTTGGTGTTTAGAAACGCAGCAGATTTCTGTACATTGATTTTATTTCCTTTGATTTTGCTGAATTCATGTATTAATTAGTTCTAATAATTCTTTGGTGGAGTCTTTCAGGTTTTCTACATAGAGTATCTTGTCTGCAAATAGTGAAAGTTTGACTTCCTCCTTGTAGATTTTATTTCTTTTTGTTATTTGATTACTGAGGCTAAGACTTCCACTACTATATTAAATAGTAATGGTGAGAGAGGACATCACTGTCTGTAGGGGAAAAGCTTTCTGTTTTCCTCCATTGAGGGTGCTATTAGCTGTGAGTTTTTTGTATATGGCCTTCCTGATGTTGAGGTATGTTCCTTCTATCCCTACTTTGTTGAGGGTTTTTATTAAGAATGGATGCTGTGTTTTGTCAAATGCTTTTTCTGCGTCTTCTGAGAGGATCATATGGTTCTTATCCTTCTATTATTAATGTGATGTATCACGTTGATTGATTTGTGAATATTGAACCAGCCCTGCAACCCAGGAATAAATCCCATTTGATCATGGTGAATAATTCTTTTAATGTACCGTTGGATTCAGTTTGCTAGTATCTTCTTCAGAATTTTTGTGTCCATGTTCATTGGGGATATTGTCCTGTAATTCTTTTTAGTGGGTTCTTTGGTTTTGGAATCAAGGTAATGTTGGCCTTGTAGAAGAGGTTTAGAATTTTTCCTTTCATTTCCATTTTTTTGAAACAATTTGAAAAGAATAGGTATTAACTCTTCTTTAAATGTCTGATAAAATTCCCCTGCAAAGCCATGTGGCCCTGGACTTTTGTTTGTTGGGAGATTTTTGATTACTGATTCAGTTTTTTAGCTGGTTATGGGTTTGTTGAAATCTATTTCTTCTGTTTCAGTTTGGTAGTTTGTATGTTTTTAGGAATTTGTCCATTTCTTCAAGATTGCCTACTTTGTTGACATATAATTTCTCATAATATTCTCTTATAATTGTATTTCTGTGATGTTGATTGTGATCTCTCCTCTTTCATTCATGATTTTATCTGTTTGGGTCCTTTCTCTTTTCTTTTTGATAAGTCTGGCTAGAGGTTTATTAATTATTAATTGTTTCTAAGAACCAGCTCTTAGTTTCATTGATGTGTTTTGTTTATTCATTTATTTCTATATCACTTATTTTTGTTCTAGTCTTTATTATTTCCATTCTTTTGCTGGCTTTAGGCTTTTTTTTTTTTTTTAATTTTTTTTCTTTTAACGTTTATTTTTGAGACAGAGAGAGACAGAGCATGAACGGGGGAGGGTCAGAGAGAAAGGGAGACACAGAATCTGAAACAGGCTCCAGGCTCTGAGCTGTCAGCACAGAGTCCGACGCGGGGCTCGAACTCACGGACCGCAAGATCATGACCTGAGCCGAAGTCGGACGCCCAACCGACTGAGCCACCCAGGCGCCCCGCTGGCTTTAGGCTTTTATTGCTGTTCCTCTTCTCGCTCCTTTAGGTGTGAGGTTAGGTGGTATACTTATTATTTCCCTTCTTCTGATGGTTTTAGGCTTTATTTCCTGTTCCTTTTCAAGTTTTATAGGGTTGTGGTTTGAAAATAATGTGTGGTATGGTCTCAGTCTTTTTGTACTTGTCGAGGGCTGATTTGTGACCCAGTATGTGATCTGTTCTGGAAAATGTTTCAAGTGCATTCAAAACGAATGTGTATTCTGCTGCTTTAGGATGAAATGTTCTGAATATGCTGTGAAGTCCGTCCCACCCCATGTGTCATTCAAAGCCATTGTTTCCTTGTTGATTTTCTGCTTCACTGATGTGTCCATTGTTGTAAGTGGGGAGTTAAAGTCCCCTGCTACTATTGTATTATCAATGAGTTTCTTTATGTTTGTGATTAATTGATTTAAATATTTGGGTGCTGCCACATTGGGGACATAAATATTTACAATTGTTAGGTCTTCTGCATGGATAGACCCCTTAATTATGATGTAATGCCCTTCGACATCTCTTATTACAGTCTTTGTTTTAAAATCTAGTTTGTCTATAGCTACTCTAGCTTTTTTTTGACATGCATTAGCATGCTACATGATTCTCCATCCCTTCACTTTCAATCTGCTGGTGTCTTTAGGTCTAAAATGAGTTATAGGCAGCATGTAGATGGATCTTGGGTTTTTTTGTTTTTGTTTTTGTTTTTATCCATTGTGATACCCTATGTCTTTTGATTGGCGCTTTTAATCCATTTATATTCAGAGTGATTGTTGATAGATATGAATTTAGTGCCTTTGTGTTACCTGTAAAGCTGGCATTTCTGGTGATGTTCTCTGTTCCTCTCTAGTCTTTGTTGGTTTTGGTCTTTTTTTCCCCCCACTCAGTCCCCTTTAGTATTTCTTGCAGGGCTGGTTTAGTGGTAACAAACTCATTTAGTTTTTGTCTGGAAAACTCTTTATCTCTTCCTCTATTCTGAATGACAGCCTTGCTGAATAAAGTATTCTTGGCTACATTTTTTCCCATTCAGCACGTTGAATATATCCTGCTATTCCCTTCTGGCCTGCCAAGTTTCTGTGGACAAATCTGCGTCAAATCTGATCTCTCTTCCCTTGTAGGTTAAAGACTTTTTTTTCTTGGTTGCTTTTAGGATTCTTTCCTTTTTCTGTGTATTTTGTGAATTTGACTAGATGTTTAGGTGATGGCCAGTTTTGTTTTTTTTTTTTTTTTTAATTAAATGGAAGTTCTCTCTACTCCTTGGATTTCAGTGTATGTGTCCTTTCCCGGAATAGGGAAGTTTTTAGCCACAATTTGCTCAAATAAGCCTTCTGCTCCTTTTTCTCTTCATCTTTTGGGACTCCTGTGATATGAATATTATGTTTTAAGAAGTTGCTGAATTCCCTAAGTCTACCTTTGTGATCTAATACCTTTGTTTCCCTCTTCAGCTTCATTATTTTCGTATTTTTTTCTTCTCTATCACTGATTTGTTCCTCTGCTTTATCCATCCTCATTGTTATGAGGGTTTGCATCTCAGTTTTCACATTTTTAATTTCAGCCTGACTAGATTTTCATTCTTGTACCTCTGCCCAAAGTGATTCTTTGGTGGCTTCTGTGTTTTTTTCAAGCCCAGCTTTAATTCTAGTTCAGACATCTTACTTATACCTATATTGATTAAATCCCTGGCCGTAATTTCTACTTTCTGTTCTTTTTTTCTTTTTTTTAAGGTTTATTCTTTGTTTTTGAGAGAGAAAGAGCGAGAGAGCGCGTACTGGAAAGCAAGCAGGGGAGGGTCAGAGGGAAGGAGAGAATCCCAAGCAGGCTCTGCAGTGTCAGCAAAGAGCCCAGTATGGAACTTGAACTCACAAACCGTGAGATCATGACCTGAGGTGAAATCAAGAATCAGACAACTGAGCCACCCAGTTGCCCCTCTACTTTCTGTTCTTTCTTTTGGGGTGAATTCCTCCATGTTGTCATTTTGTCCAGGGGTAAAACAAAAACAAAGACAAAAGCAACTAGCTCCTAAGTGTGTTTTGGTCTGCTTGGTAAAAGAAGCTAGATCCAGAAAATAACAGGAAAAAATATATAGTTTATACTTTAAATAGTAAAAATAAATAATAAAAAATAAAAAGGAAGCTGGATCCTATTTCCTTAGAGCTAAAGCCTTGTAGCACCCTATAATCAGTAGACTTGGTATCTGCCAGTGATTTTTGCTGGTCTTCTGGAAGAAGGGCTCTTGTGCTGTTTCTCAGGTCTTCTTGCCCTAGTGGAGATGCTGTCTGCAGGGTGTGTCGGGGCAGGGCTTGGTGTAACGGCTCCAGTCTCTACTTGGTGGCTCTGTTTAGCTCACTGAGGTGGGTCAGTGCTGGTGGGCAGAGGGTGAAAATGACTTTGCCATGCTCTCTTGCCTCCAGAGCCGGGAGCTCGTGCCCACCACTCCTCAGGAAGCCCTCACAGAAGAGCAGTCACCCCTCCTGTGTCCCTGGATTCTGTCAGATCCCCACCTTCACCCTGTATCCAAGCTGTCTGCCTGGCAGGCTGCATAGCCCTCCTGTGTTTTATCTCAGATGTGGCTGTGTTTCAAACTTCTGAACTTTAGAGACCCCCACAGTCTAACCCTGTGCTTATCCCCAGGGGGAGGGTCTCCCCCACACTGGCCGGTGCCAGTCTGTCCTAGAAAACGGTGGCACAGCGGTTCAGAGTTTATGGTAAATCACAGCACAAAGTCAGCACCTAGGTTTGCTGCCCTCAGCTGGTGTCTTTGTTCCTATGCTGATGAGCAGGGCATCTCAATGGTGCCTGCCAGGTCTTTTGCCCCTGAGGAAACCATATCACCTCTACCAAATGCACTTTGAAGCAGAGGAACTCTTCCTCCATGTGACCCAGGGGATCCTTAAACCACACTGCCTGCTACCTGGTCTCTGCCCTCCTTCCCCACCAGAGCACTGCCAGGCCTAACCCTGGCAGTAGCCTGGACTTCCCAAACTTCAGACTCTGCATTCTGCTATGATAAAAAACTTGCAATATTTAAACCCTCTCCTGTTTCCCAGTCAGTAGTTTTAGGGAAGAATTTTTTGTGTGTAATCCCCTGCACGTGTTTTCATAATTTTTCTCTTTCTCTCTCGCTCCTCTCTTGCTCCCTCCCCTGTGCAACTGCTGTGCCTCTTTTCTCCCTCATATCAACACCACAGTTGTTATCTTCCACAAGGTAGTCATTTTTTCTGCTTGTAGATTTGCAGCTTTGTTCTCTGAGTCCTCAGATCAATTTCTTGGGTGTCTAGAATGATTTGATATTTATGTTGCTATGTTCTAGGGAGGAGGTAAGCTAAGGGTTGTCCTACTCTTCCACCATCTAAACCCTTCCTTTTTTATAAAAGATTAAGTATTTTCAAAAAGGTAGTAGGTAGGGGCGCTTGGGTGGCCCAGTCAGTTAAGTGTCCAACTTTGGTTCAGGTCATGAGCTCAAAGTTTGTGAGTTTGAGCCCCCTGTTGGGCTGTGGTGCTGACAGCTCAGAGCCTGGAGCCTGCTTCAGATTCTATCTCTCCCTCTCTCTCTGCCCCTCCCCCACTTGTGCGCACGCACGCGCGCTCTCTCTCTCTCTTTCTCTCTCTCTCTCTCTCTTTCTCTCTCAAAAATAAATTTAAAACATTAAAAAAACATAAAAAGAGATACTGGATAAATCATAACATTATTTTAGTGAATATAAAGCATGTTCTTTCTGTGAATAGAAATAGACATTAAAAATTATTCATTTCACATAACTCTGATTTCTAGTGTGATTATTACTCCATAAGAGTCATCAGATATATTTCCTTATTGCATCATAGAAATGTTAGTTTATGATTATCTTAAATCATCTGTTATGTGATCAATACTTGTTTTGTGTCAGTAGTGTTCTTCCTGGTTTATAACATAGTGCAGGTGTTTGTGGATGCGTGTAGTCTAAGTGAGTTTTGGGCTTATTTGTACATTAACCTTTAAGCAACATAGGGATGTTATAATCATATTATGGGACACTTTAAAGGCTGCCTATGCATATAAATTAGAAAATTAAGTCACAAGCTAAATGAAGCCAAATTTTTTCAGTCTTTGTTACCTTGGGTACCAAAGAGGGTCTTTATGTTTTGCTTCAATTTTTGATTTTCACCAGTAGAAATTCTTCATGATAATTAATAAGAAACCTTAAACATAAGCATAGAAAGAATTTTTCTTCATAGTAGTCTTGGAGTCTATAACATGAAATGAATCAAAAAGCATTTAATAAAAGAGTCTTTAGAAAGTATATTTAATCCTTTGGCTTAATAGTTTCTTGTGATTAGATCATTCTAGGGTATGCTTTACTCACAAACTAAGTTACTATTAAAGAGACCACCTAAGGCCTCTCTGGCTCTATGAAATAATAGATTTTTTTCTTTGGATATATAGAAAATGAATATTGATATTTATTAAATTATGTGAAGAACGATATCACTGGGTATTATCTGAGTCCAAGGAACACTGGGATTATATAATATGCCTGCTGGATAGTTTTTTTTTATAAAGTCAGAAAAGATCAGTTCTCCAAGTTGGATTTTTTCTTCTGTGAAGAAAGCCAATTTTCCTTGGCTGACTGATGATTTCTGTGGCCATCTTTAGTTTTGGAGCTTAGTGGAGTCACCATTTCCTGTGGAAGAAGAAGTTCTGCAGTTTATCCAATAGAAACCACGCAAAGAGCCCCTGACTGAGAGAGCCTAACTAACATGGAAGAAACATGACAGTTTTAAGATACCTAATCTTCACAGTTTCGACTTTGAAGAGTCCAAAGAAGTGGAACCTTTAAAGAAGATACTTGACTGTTAGAATTCCTTTTTATTCTTAGATAGCATTTAAGATATTTCCATATAGCAGAAGAAAGAAATGTTTTTTTTTCCTTTGGCAAAATCCTATTATATGGGCATACCTTGTTTTATTGGAGTTTGCTTTATTGCACTTACTAGATAACCCTTTTCTTTTTTTTTTTTTTACAAATTGAAGGTCTGTGGCAACCCTAATTGAACAAGTCCATTTGGCACTGTTTTTTCAACAGCATTTGCTCACGTCATGCATCTTTGTAATATTTTGGTAATTCTCTCAATATTTCAAACTTTTCATCATTATTATTTGAATTTCTGCAATCTCATGATCAAATTTTAACGGTTGAGAAGTTGCTTCTTATGGATGAGTAAAGAAAGTGGTTTCTTGAGATGGAATCTACTCCTGGAGAAGATGCTGTGAAGATTATTCAAGTGACACCAAAGGATTTAGAGTATGACATAAACTAAGTGATAAAGCAACAGCAGGGTTTGAGAGGACTGACTCCAATTTTGAAAGAAGTTCTATGCGTAAATGCTATCAAACAATATCACAAGCTACAGAGAATTTGTTGGTGAAAGGAAGAGTCAGTTACTACAGCCGACTTTGTTGCCTCATTTTAAGAAATTGCCACAGCCACCCCAACCTTCAGCACCAACCACCCTGATCAGTCAGCAGCCATCAACATTGAGGCAAGACCCTCTACTAGCAAAAAGATTGCAATTTTCTGGAAAGCTCAGATGATAGTTAGCATTTTTTAGCAATAAAGTATTTCTTAACTGAGATATGTACAATTTTTTAGACATACTGCTATGGTTCACTTAACAGACTACAGTATAGTGTAAACATAACTTTTATATGCCCTGAGACACACACAAAAAAACTCATTTGACTCACTTTATTGTGATAGTCACTTTATTGTGGTGGTCTGAAACTGAATCCTCAGTATCTCCAAGGTATGCCTGTCCTGTGCTCCACTTAATTTTTGGAAGACTTAAGAGCCCTTCATGAGGAAAAATTCCTGTTTCTTGAGAATCCCAATAGCTACTATTCCTGATACAAAAGAATGGAAAAGAAGTAACCTAACTTGTGAAATAGAACTGTTTATAGATGTCATTTCCTTAAGACTTAACATAGCCATTTTCCTACATGTAATCTGTTACTCCTGTCTTGGTCCATTTCTTTTGTTGTCATATATGAAAACTTTACTCCTCACCTCACAGGGATGTTGTGAGGCAAATTTTAAATGTTCCTAAGAAAAGTGTAGAATTAATAACTCTTGACTGTTTCTTTGTTGGTAGTTTCTATAATTATAAAATTTTGTTTATTTTTCAATTTACAAGTGTTTTTTATAGTTATAAATGGATAGTAGGTATATTAAAATGGAAGTAAGATAATGAAATTGTAATTGATTTATCAATGAGCATCCTTGTATAATTTAAATGAAATGTTGCACTGATTTTATTTTTAAAAGAGCTTTTATATCATTTTAATTAAAGAAAAGCTAAAGTAAGTGTCTCGTTTCCCCTTTTATTTGAGATCTAGTTATTCATACCTCTTAGAAAAAAGGTAACCCAATTCATTAAATGCTAATGAAAAGAAAATGAAAACTACAATGAAATAGATACAAGTTTAACAAAAAAGTGAAAATCTTGAAACAAAGTTGAAGCTTAAAGATGCCTAGAATTAGCTTTGTTAAAAGCTGAGTAAGCTCTGTGTTTAGATAGAGGTGAAAATTTACTAACACTTTGATTAAAAATAAGATCATTATGATAATAGAAATTTGAGGGGCGCCTGGGTGGCTCAGTTGGTTAGGCGTCCAACTTTGGCTCAGGTCATGATCTCATAGTTCGTGAGTTCAAGCCCCTACCCGGGTTCTGTGCTGACAGCTCAGAGCCTGGAGTCTGCTTCGGATTCTGTGTGTGTGTGTGTGTGTGTGTGTGTGTGTGCGCCCCTCCCCCACTCACAGTCTGTCTCTGTCAAAAATAAATAAACATAAAAAAAAGAAATTTGATAAGCACTTGCTTCATATGACAGCAAAAGAGTCAGAAAGAAAATTTGCATTAAGGAAAATGAGTTAAAATTCATGCATAGAAAATTCTTGATAGCCTGCACAATTTGGTTTCATCTGTACAATTCTATTTTCGTGACATATTTTGGGAAGTAATTATATAATGTTTTCTTTTTCGCATAAATCAACCCGAGTTTTGCAAGCCAAAGCTTAGTTACAGCACATGAATTATCAGTTAGTTAATGGCTCCCAGAGTGAAGGTTTAAAATCATTATCAAATGTCTACTTCTGCTTTGTTCTTACTATCATAGAATCAAAAGACAAGTTAATTCAAAGTGAATTTAGGGATTCAAGTTTATAATCTTTATTTGTAAACAAATAACTTGGGAAATATTTTCTAAATTACCATATTATTTAAATGCTTGTTTTGTAATTTATTCTATATGCTTTAAAAAGGAGAATGGATATATAGTCCTAGGTTAAAAATGCTGGGATTAAGAAAGCACTTGACATTGCAGTGTTGTATTTTTGTATGCCTCACTTTCAAAACATGTAATAGCTTTAGATGAGCCTTTCACACTTGTCTCTGCCAGTCTGCTCCTAGTGTCATGTGTACCACAGAATTCACTTATGTTGTGTAATTTATTTAACTTCTGTAGGGGTGGGAACTATACAAGGGACTTTTTGTTGTTGTTCTTTATTTTTGAGAGAAAGAGAAAGACAGACAAAGGGTGAGTGGGGGAGGGACAGAGGGAGACGGAGACACAGAATCTGAAGCAGGCTCTAGACTCTGAGCTGTTAGTACAGACCCCAATGCAGGGCTCGAACCCATAAACATGAGATCATGACCTGAGCCGAAGTTGGATGCCCAACCGAGCCACCCAGGCGCCCCAGAACTTTTCTTTAGCTAACTCAGTTTGTCCCTGTAATTCTTCCCCCTTTTAATAGTTTCATAGTTTGCTCTCATTTAAGATTTATGTAGTAGATATGCATTCATATCTGATAGGAATGGTATAAATTGGTTCATTGTGTATTATTGAGCAATGGTATAAAGTGTATCATTCTTTGTCTAGTTTAATGCTCATATGTTTGATTACTGCAGCAAGAATAATACTTTGAAAATTCTAACCTCAGAGTAATGAGAAAAATTCGATGTGAACAGTGAGCTAGTTTGAGGGTAATAATGAAATTATTGATAACGTTTTATGGATAATAAGCACTTATAAAAATAGAGCCCCTTTCAAAATAATTCTGGGAGCGCCTGAGTGTCTCAGTCAGTTAAGCATCCCAACTTCAGCTCAGATCATGATCTCATGGTTCGTGGCTTCGAGCCCCTCATTGGGCTCTGCACTGAAAGTGTGGAACCTTCTTGGGATTTTGTCTTCTTCTGTCTCTGCCCCTGTCCCCTTCTCCCTCTCTCTTTCTCTCAAAATAAATAAATTAAACAAAAAAACAAGAAAACTAAAATTAAAAAATAATTACAATTCTGAACCTGACTTCCATTGCCCCTACATATTTTTTGACACCAAAAATGGAATCTAATACTGATATGATAGCATTTAATATGTCTACTCTTCTAACCAGTCTGTCACAGGAAGCACATATTAAAAGTTGGTGACCATGTACCACAGAAATAATGGAGAAATACAACAGTATTAGTCATTATCTTAACAGTATTATTACTTATCTGATCTTTAAAATTTAGAAGGGCTATGTTGTATCAGTGCCATTTTACTATGAAAACGGTTTGTAGAATGAATGCATGCTGAGCTTGATGTAATTCGATAGAGAATAATTTCGTGGGAGGAACTATGAATAACATAATGGTTTTGAGATCATTGTATTGATTTCTAAAAATAAAATACATTCTTATCATCCTATCCCTCTCAGAAATAGAGGGGTGAACTTGGATTTTCCTGGCTGTCCTACCAGCAGTATTCATTTTAGGCGAATTACATCAACTCTCTAAGCTGGTTTCGTCATCTGTAAAGTAAAAGAGAGGAGTAAATAATGATTTCTAATGCTCTTTCTCTTGATTATCTTAAGTGATCTTGCCTTAGTCCAGGAAATAAGAAAGATGTCCTCTTGTGATCTCCTGTGGCTGGGCAGCATTAAAAACATTGATAATGTTACTCTGCTACATAAAAGAATCTATTCTACAAGTCAAATTAGCTATCTCTGTCTTAAGTAGAACATTAGGAAAAAGCAGTATAGTATCCTATGCTTTTGTGTTATGTGCACACATAACTAACATTATCTAACTTCCTTCCAGATGGCATTATAGATTCAAAATATGTGATCAGTCCATCAGTTATTACTTTTCAACAGTAGATTCATTTAAAATTAGAGCACTAGCATAGGAGACAGCCATAATATCATACTGTCATAGAATGGATTATTGTAATGGGATACATTTTTGAACTATAATGCCATCTAATAGCTAGACTTAGATTGAAACCCGTAATGATAATTAAACCTTTTATACTTGGGAATGGAATTTAGCAGTATTAAATCATAAACACCAAACTGAAAGAAACTTGCTATATGTAGTCCCTCACTTTGAAACCTGCAGGTTTCAACCCCAGGAAAATGGTGTAGTCTGATATGCTGTCTTGGGAAAGTAAAATGTAAGAATTTAATAAGTGATCTATTGCTGTTGCTGTACCTGGAAATAATAGCACAGGCTTTGAGCACCTCAAATCTTGTTGTTGGATGTCCTACCTGTGAGTCATACCTCACAGTCTAATATAAGTTCTAAACTAATTTATAGGAAGAAAACATTATACTCCAAAAAGCCAGAGAAGACTACTCCTTGCTTTTAACTCACTGAAGTTCAGTGATACCAATTGAGAGAGAAAGATCATCTTTGTTCTTTTGTATTCATTTTTCTTCCTGAAGAGATCATCTTGTGATAGTCTGTTTATTTCAGTTCAGAACTCTGAATGCCAGGCTGTGTGCACTATTCTTAGTACTTCTAAAGATTAGGTGATATAGTATATATGGAAATCTATTCATTAAAGGGCCTAGGTGGCTTTATACTTAAAACTATGTTTTTATAATTTTTAATTTTTTAATCTATTTTCTTTTACACTTGTCTCATGAGAAGATGAACAGATATAATTTTGTTGTTTTCAGAAAACAAACTTGAGGTGTAAGGAGGTTAGAGAATTTTTCTAAAACCTGCAGACACCAGAATTAGAATTTGACTCTAACCTTTGCCTTTTCTCCCCCAGTCTTCCCCTAATCTATCTTGAAGACATTTTAGTCTTCTTATGGAAACCAAACTTGGAAGAGAGGGTAGTTGACAAAATTCAGTCATTATTTGCCACAAAAAATAGCTTATGAATCTTTAAATGTGTGGTTGAAATTCACCAATAAGTAGTAGCTCTGTAGGCATTTCATTTATTTGAGAACATGTTATTATTGAGGTTAAGTCGATATGGTCATGTTGATATTAAAGTTACTTACATTGACAACCATCTTAACAAGGTTTGGTGGGTAAGTTTGTGTGTGTAGTCCTAGAATTCTTGCTTGTAGAGCCTGCAGGAAGGGAAAATATTTAGGTAATCAGATTTGAATAATTTGTATTTATAATTTGTACAGGAATTTGTATTGTATGTTTACCGTGTACTTATACATTATATGCTTTCTTTGCTCTTAAGTCTATTGATCTAGTAATGTAGTAAAGAATACAATCTGAGTGTTGACCAAGTAGCTGGCTAACGTGTTAATTCTCCTTAGAGCTAAGCTTTATGTTTCCAGAACCATCATGGCATGAAGAAACATTTGAAACCCTTCTCCTATGAGTTCTCAGACCTGCATGGAATGGTCCTGACAACTTAGCATCTAGAGAGTGCCCCGTAACAATAGTCATTTCTTGAGAACATCTAGATGAAACTTGTAAACAGCTGCAAAGATAATTTGCAAATTTGATCATAGTCTCTGAATAGTTAAAAAGTAGATTCTGAATTTTATTTGAAGGTGAAGAGGTTAAAAGTAGCTCTACTATAAACCTGTGATACTAAAAACACAGCCAGAGGCTCAGAGCACCTGGAAGGCACAGTGACCTTTGTGAAGTGTTTATATGTACGTATATATACATGTATTATCACCTGGATTAGAAATCATTAAACTAAAAATTATATGTGTAAAATCACAAGAGCCACACACAAAAACAATGTGTGGTCAAGCTAAGCATGACCAGCTGTTTCTGGCAGTTATCCACATATAGGTTCATTTTAATACTCACTTGTTCAAAATCAAGAATTTATTGAGCATGTCTGTGAGCGAGGACAAAGTGAGTAAGATTGCCCTTGAAGAGTTTTGTGAGGCAGAAATATAAGCACTTATGGTAATGATCCCTGGGGTGCTCTGTAAGCCACAAAGAGCCCCATCTCTCTCCATTGCTACTAAAAACTCTCACTAATCTCAGATCTCACACTTCACTTTCTTTTGACCAATTTGAGTGCCAGGCACTGTGGATGCATCATTGAACAGGAGAGCGTTTTACTTCTCATGGTATTTAAACTTAAGTAGTAGGGGAGTAAGAAAAATAACTACTTAAATAACAGCATAATTACTGTTATGAAGAGTATCATGAAAGAAGAGATCAAAGGGAAAAGGAGAGGGCATGTAGTGGTATGGCTGGTTCAGAAGAGTAGGCCTCCTTGAGGACCACACATCACTCCTCCTTCCAGAGAAAAGAAGTTGGCCTAGGAGAGAAGGAGGGGCATCTGCTTGGGCCTTAAAGCTCCTAGGTGTTTAGTGATTTCATCTGAGGTCATGGTAATGACAAAGGAAAGACATGCTAGAGAAGGGGGAGCCTGGATGGCTCAGTTGAGCATCTGACTCTTGATTTCAGCTTAGGTCATGATCTCACAGTTCGTGGATTCGAGCCCCACGTTGGGCTCTCTGCTGACAACACAGAGCCTCTTAGGTTTCTCTCTCTGTCCTCCCGCCCTCTCTCTCAAAATAAATAAATAAACTTAAAAAAAAAAAAAAAAAACCTAGAGAAAGACTGGCCTGGAAGAAAGTAAGGAGAAAAGTTTTACTTTGTAGCTTTGAGAGCAAAGGGATAGAAAGAAATCAAGATGTTTCTAGTCCACTAGCTTGTAAGCCTTTTGAGAATAAGAACCATGCTTATTTGCCCTTGACATTGTCTGGTAGAGTGCTTGATACATAGATGTGCAATGAATATTTGATGAATCAGGTGACTGGTTAATTGTTCCTTATATATTTGATTTCTTTTTTCTTTTTCTTTTTTTTTGACAGTTAAGGTAGAAATTCCTTTGAGGATAAGAAAAATGTCATATAGGGGTGTCTGGGTGACTCAGTCAATTAAGCATCCAACTCGTGATTTCTGCTCAGGTCATGATCCCAGGGTTGTGAGATCAAGTCCCACATCAGGCTCTGTGTTGAGCTTGGAGCCTGCTTGGGATTCTCTGTTTCCCCTCTTTCTCTGCCCCTCCCCTGCTCACACATACTGTCTCTCAAAATAAGTACGCATTTGGAAAAAAGAAAAAAGAAAATGTCATATACATTTATATATATCTCAAAAATATTAGACTCATAAAAGTAATAAATGCTATTGACTTAGCACTGATTGCTTGAAATAAATTCAAAAATTGTACAAACTGAGAGCCTCTTTAGTTATCCAATAAGCATTAAAATGCTAGCATAACATGACTAAATAAATTAGAAATGAAAATCTTAATGTATTGATAGAAAATAGACTAGCATGTCTTTGATTATTTTATCTTTTTTTTTTTCAAATAGAACCCAAGAGCCAGAATATATAAATGCCCAAATTTTATAAAAATTGTTATATGGTTCTCAGTTGCTAAAAATTTTAAGGAAGAAGTACTTCTGATTGTTATAAATCCAGAATATCATTTAGCACTGTCTGCTAAGATCTTCTATGAGTATAGTGCTAAATGGTATCCGTAAATAGAGTTGAAAATAATCTAAAATAATTTTTTCCCTTCTTGAATCTATTCACTTTTACAAAAAGGCATCTGAAAGAGTTAACTATACTCTGAAAATATCACCATTTAAAAAATTTTTTTTTAAAAATCTTTATTTTTGAGAGAGACAGAGCGTGAGTAGGGGAGGAGCAAAGAGAGAGAGGAAGACACAGAATCCAAATCAAGCTCCAAGCTCTGAGCTGTCAGTACAGAGCCTGATGCAAGGCTCAAACTCAGAAGCTGTGAGATCATGACCTGAGCCGAAGTCGGATGCCCAACCACCTGAGCCTCCCAGGCACCCCTGAAAAGATCACCATTTTTAAGTTGCATATGTAGTTGCCACAAGTCATGTCACTGTAATATAATTCTTGAAAAAACTTAGCATAGAAGATAGCTTTCCAGATCTGTATTTCAAGAGTCTCTCCAGTTTTTGTTTTGTTTTGTTTTGTTTTTGTAGTTTTGAGAGATGTTTGAAAACAGCATTGTGTAAGTGTAAGGTATACAATGTGTCGACTTGATATACTTACATATTGAGACATGATTACCACCATAGCATTAGCTAACTTAACCTGTGTTTTGTCACATATTTACCATTTCCTTTTTTGTGGTGAGAACATTTAACATAATACTCTGTTAACAACTTTTAAGTATAGAATACAATATTATCAACTATAATCACTATGCTATATATTAGATCCACAGAATTTATTCATTGAATGAATAGCTGAAGGTTGTACTCTTTAACCAACATCTCAATCCCCCCCCCCCATCCCTAGTTAACCACTAGTCTATTTCTATGCTTTTTTTTTTTTTTAATTCCGCATATAAGTGGTATCATACAGCATTTACATTTCTGTCTCTGACTTAATCCATTTATCAAAATGCCCTCAGGGCCCATCCATGTTGTTGCAGGCAGGATGTCTTTCTCGTAGCTGAATAGTATTCCATTGTGTGTGTGTGTGTGTGTGTGTGTGCGTGCGTGTACATGTCTTTATCCATTCATCCACTGATAGACACTTAGGTTTTTTCCATATGCTGGCTTTTGTGAATAATCCTGTATTGGACATGTACTAAGTACTTAATTTCTTTTGTATAAGTCAGTGACAACAACAGATATAATTTAACTGTTGAATGGTGGGAAAAAAAATCACCAGTCATTACAAGCTCATAAAAAAGGACAGTTATATAAGGAGTTCACTGATATGGGTGAATTTAATGTATCTGATAAAAACTCTCAAACTTGGCATATGTGATTGAGGTAGTTTTCTGAAAGCTGTTAGTAAACCCAGTAAACCTTAGAAGCATATTCTAGTACTAAGAGCCTAGTTTTAGTGGCATGTGCATTCATTTGTATAAAACTGCTTAGTAGGTATTAATAGAAGGGTGTGAAGTAGTTCCACACATATTCACATTTATGTGTTATAAAATTATTTACTTTTCATGTAAATGTAAGCAAAACATGAGGTCATCCATCTCTGTAATATAAAGTTTTTGGTTTTGACTAGTGACGTGTATGTCTAGTATTTTCATATCCTCGAAAAGAAATGCAAAGATCCCACTTTATTTTGTTTTTGAAGGTTTTTTTTTTTCATTTTTTTGTTTATTTTTGAGAGAGAGAGAAATAGAGCACAAGTGGGGGAGGAGCAGAGAGAGAGGGAGACACAGAATCTGAAGCAGGCTTCAGGCTCTGAGCTGTCAGCACAGAGCCCAACATAGGGTTCGAACTAACGGACTGTGAGATCATGACCTGAGCTGAAGTCAGACGTTTAACTGACCAAGTCACCTAGGCATCTACAGAGAGACATCCTTATTTGTAACCATTCTCCACTCTGAAATATGTTGTGCACATTTTGCTATAATGTTGAAGGCCTTTCGAGCAACAACTTAAATCTGTTCAATTCTATACTTCATAAGACTGTCAGAGTGACATTTTCATTTCTGATCAATTTAATCTGATTATCACTGACTTTTACTCATATTCTAAACTAATGAAAAGTGATCAATTATTTTTCAGTGATCCTTGCATAGCATTGTCAACACCTTTATATATGACTACGTATAGTCAGTTGCAGATTCTTTCTAAAGTAATAGAGGAATAGCACATGTAAGAAACGACTATATAGTTGGAAAAATCTTTTTTTTAATGTTTATTTATTTTGAGAGAGAGAGAGCATGGGGGGAGAGGCAGAGAGAAGGGAGAGAGAGAATCCCTAGCAGGCTCCATGCTGTCAATGCGGAGCCTGACGTGGAACTCAGTCTCACAAACCATGTGATTGTGATCTGAGCCTAAATCAAGAGTGTGATGCTTAACCAACTGAGCCACCCAGGAGCCCTTAGTTGGAAAACGCTTAAGGCAGGAATCTTAATTCAGGTCCTAGCTTTATTGTTGTTATACGGAAGACAGAAAGTTTCCAGAAAGTTTAAGGAGGAAAAGTTTAAGTTTTCCTCCTTAAAGTTCTGTTAAAGCATTTTGGATTGTTATCTAGGTTATTTAAAAAAAGTTTTTTTTAACGTTTTTATTTATTTTTGAAGGAGAGCGAGAGAGAGAGAGAGACAGCATGAGTGGGGGAGGAGCAGAGAGAGAGAGGGAGACACAGAATTCGAAGCAGGCTCCAGGCTCTAAGCTATCAGCACAGAACCCGATGTGGGGCTCGAACTCACAAACTGTGAGATCATGACCTGAGCCGAAGTCGGACGCTTAACTGACTGAGCCACCCAGGCGCCCCTCTCTGGGTTATTTAATTTGGGTTAATTAATTCATTGCTTAAGCTTGGTATAAATTAAGCCCAAGTCAGTGGTCTTGAATCATAGATGATAGCTTCACACCAAGAAGAACTTTTAAAGTCGCAGATTTAAAAGAGGATATTTGATCAAGGAGACCTAAATTGGGGTGGATATGCTCAAGTCTGTCACTGTTAGTAGGAAAACAACACGAAGGAAATACCCTGCTGACCAAGATGTCAGTTGTGTCATCATCTTAAAGCTAACGTGATGGCTTGCTGACATAATCTGGAGCTGAAGTAAAGCCAGTCTTCATTACTGTGGCCAGTAGAGTTGGTTCCCAGAGTTATAATAGACTTTTGCTTCCATGCAGGCTAATCAAGCAGACTTTGGGGCCGGGGGGAAGCCTTTATTGAGAATGGTAGTGGATTAACATGTTATTAATTCTGAGCTATATTCGTATATACTATATCTAGCCCTCCTTAAAGTTCATTTGCATAATGCTTTTGATCAGGGTCCTTGTACAAATTATTTATATAGTACATATATGCTTAAATAAATGAAGTTTGGTATGATGAACTGCTTCACCTAACACAATAATAGTTGCAATTAAAATTGTGTTCATGCTGTTAGTCAAACATTTGATTAATTTGAAGTTTTATCTTCTGATCCTGGCCTTCTCTTTTAAAAAAAAATGTAAACTGAAATCCAAAAGTTCTCTGATTCTGAATATCATATAGTGAGTGGTCAATTAGATTATTGATCACAACTGTTTTTTTAAAGAATGAAGTTTTTATGCCAGGAAATTAGAAAATAGAGATTTTAACTGTAAAATTATTCATATATTTCTACCCAACTTTAGCTTTGGCAAAATATGTTAATAGCATCTTTTTCATTCTTCCAATACTGAAAGTGATTTCTATTATTTATAATATTTCCCCCCAACAATACTAATATTGTGCTAAACAATTTTGGGGATGGGTTTTCCATACATGACGTGCTTTGCAAGGAAACAGACATCTTAGAAATCAAATTATGGATGGACAGATAAAAATACTTATTTCTGTCTTGAATACAGTATAATGATTATAATTCTGTTACCCTGTAAATAAAAGGACAGGCTTAAAAATAGTTGTACCCTTTGCAGAATGCAAAAGATAGATGTGTATTCATAAGAGATGAGAGAAACATAATTCTTAACTTAGTATGTAAGGCTGTTTCCCTGAAGATATCTCCCCAATAGGATAGTCTAACCTCATGCTCTGAATAAATTTTAAAGAAAGTTTTTAGTGACTGATCAGTTTGTATAAAAGGGAAACCCGCACAAATAGTAACTTGTATGAAAGTATCAGATACATAATTCACAGTATCTCCTTGAGTAAATTCTTTTCTCACAAACTAACAGTAGGCTCATTAAGTAGCTTTTTTCTTCCTACCCTTATATCCAGCACCCAACCCTCCAAATTCACACATGTAGAGAAAGTATTATTTACATTAGAATATTTAAAATGCCTGTAATGTAGTTTAAACCTTCCACAAATATCTTTGAGCGAGCAAATAGTGTCCACATCTCCTACCATAAGGAGAATGGGCTGCTTTAAATTTTCAAAGGGAATCTCTTCAGAGGTTTTAGAACATTGTGGGTAGGAACTTGCAGCAGGAGTAAAAAGTGGTCATAATATTGGGCCTCCTGTGATCCCTTCACCTTATATCTTCATTCCTTGGCCACAGGTTCCTTAAGGCACGGCAGAAACCACAGAAGTCACTATGTCAGGCAGGCAGTGCCATAAATGTTACAGAGCCTTCTTAGTGACTGCAGTTCTAGCATGTAGATATGCTTCTGTTACTGCTACGAGCACAATTATGGGAGCCAGGAGATTTCTAGAGATCTCTTTTTAGTGGGTTTATGGGTTCCTCCATTTTGGTGAATACAAATGGGGTAGAGCTAGACTTCTCATGCCTGCCAAAATCAAGTGGGAAACTCTGTAGGATGTTTTACTAGGTAAACCTGACGTAGTTCAGATTCAGATTTCATCTTCCATTCTCTCCTCACATAATCAGAAATTAACCGTGCTGTTTGTTTTCTCATTCCTCCATTATCTTGCAAAATTTATTCAGAGGTCTACGCCAGAGGTTTAAGCTTACTATGAATAATACATCTGTAATACCCAAGGATGATGACAAAACTCACTGAGTATATGCTTGAAATGGTTTTGATTTAAATGACACCTATTTAAGTTATTTATGTCACTAGACAAAAACATCTCCCTTAAAATATTTAATATTAAATCTTTTAGCTTTTTCATAGCTTACTGAAGATTCTTTCAAGATTCCTTATTGCATGTGCATATACAGAAGGTACTAATATTTGAGTGTCTTTTATGTGCTTTCTTCAAGGGTACTTTTATGTGGGCTGTTTGTTCTCAAAATCACCCAGTAAGCATAGTTAGTATTAACCATAAATTTACAGATGAGGAACCCAAGGCCTAATGAAGTTAGATAATGTACCAAAAGTCCCATAGCTAGCAAGTAGCTGGAGCCACAGTTTCAACGAAGTCAACTCCTCAGCCAGTGCTTTTTTTTCTTTCCTTTTTTTTTTTTTTTTTTTTTTTTTTGAGATAAAATTGACGTATAACATTTTATTAGTTTTAGGTGCACCCGAGCCTGTATTTTTAACCACTCTATCACACTGGTTCTTGTTTAATGTATACATTTAACAAAATTCTCTATTTCTTTTTAAAGACTGATAAAGGCATGGATTATATATTTTAAAGTAATTTGTTTCAGGTTAATTTTATAACTTGCTCAGAAAAGTCCATGATGTTTCATTTTCTTTACCAGAGCTAAGTAAACTTCTGTATTTTACCTAGTTTCAGATGCCTTTGATGATAAGACACATCATTATTTTATATACTACCAAGAAAAAACATTGTAGATTAAACTGAATATAACAGTTCTTTCAGACATCTGTTTAGACACAGATGTCACCACATCTATAACATTTTTGTACCTAGGTAATTAATATGTGGAATAAATGGCTTAAGATGTTCCTACGCTTTCATCATACTCAAAGTCCAGCTCTTCTGGTTCACTTTCTGACTATATGTCCACATTTTTCAACCCCTTTTGGGCTATCAGTAATGTTGGAGATAGAGTGTTTCTTTAAAAATTATGTCACTCTAACCTCTGAGAGTTTCTTCTAATCCACTAATCATTAAAAACTCTAATACATAATCCATTTCAGTTCTAAACACTATGTTTTCTGGAATGTGATTTCCAGTTCAGTACAGGGACTCTTTTTAGGAGCTTATTTATTTTTTTTTTAATGTTTATTTATCTTGAGAGAGAGAGGGCAGGGGAGGGAGAGAACTCCAAGCAGGCTGCATGCTGTCAATGCAGAGCCCAACATGAGGCTTGAACTCATGAACTGTGAGACCATAACCTGAGCTGATACCAAGAGTCAGATGCCTGCGACAGAGCCACTGAGACTGCTTATAAAATTTTATCAGCAAACATATCTTCATCTCTACCAGTAGCCATCAGTTTCTATTTTGTATGTTATCCAGATGTGGTAGGGTATGTGCAAAGATAATGGATTGTGGGGCACCTGGAGGGCTCAGTTGGTTGAACATCCAACTTCAGCTCAAGTCATGATCTCGTGGTTTGTGGGTTTGAGCCCCACATCAGGCTAGCTGCTGATGGCAGGGCTCGCTTCAGATCCTCTGGCCCCCTTTCTCTCTGCCCCTTCCCTGCTTGCACTCTCTCTCTCTCAAAAATAAATAGAACATTAAAATTTTTTTTAAAAAAGATGATGGATTGTAAGTTAGGAAGGAATCTGAGCTAGAAAGTAAGATTTGGGGGATTATCAAGGCATTAAATTGACAACAAGGGTCAGAAGAGGCCCCGTTTAGAAGCAGGTGCCAATAGATGGATAAGGAACAGAACAATGGGAACATCTGATAAGAGGACCCCAAGGACAAGGAAACCAATTACAGTAAGCTTTGAGAGACACCTTGGTAAGCATTCAGGCACATTGAGGTTTGCAGGTATATCTAGTAGAATAATACTTTAATTTACTAGATTATTTGCCTGGCAGAATCTGAAATCCTTACTCATAGAAGTCTTTTTCATAATAAATAATGTTTGTAAACAATGCAGAGTTACTCTCTTTTCTTCAAAGGGATACTTTCTTTCTGTAACAGGGTAACTTAAATTGTATTAAGAAACACAAATTTAGACCCCAAACTGTTGAAGAAAGCATTAGTTTCTTTTTTTTTTTTTAATTTTTTTTTTTTTTTATGTTTACTTATTTTTGAAAGAGAAACAGAGCATGAGCCGGGGAAGGGCAGAGAGAGAGGGAGACACAGAATCTGAAGCAGGCTCCAGGCTTTCGAGCTGTCAGCACAGAGCTGATGGGGGGATCAAACCCACGTGCGGTGAGATCATGATCTGAGTCGAAGTCAGATGCTTAACCTACTGAGCCACCCAAGCAGCCCTAAAGCATTAGTTTCTAAGTGGAACTTGCTTGGGGCAATAGGCCAGCATGAGAGCACCTAGTTCATGAAAGTGGCACACATGTACATTGAAGTCCAGGTTGTTTGTTTCTGAGCCCACGGGTGTGCAGGAAGAGTAAGGAGACAAACCAACAGGCTGTCCTTAGGGCCTTAGGGCAGTATTGGGGGTGCTTGAGTCACTCTGTTACTTTCATAGTGAGGGAGTAACCTCAATATCGTTACTGACAATTGTGTCCAGATTTGCCTATTGCAACCTATTTTTAAATCCCATTCTAAAAATTTATCTAGGGGCGACCTGGTGGCTCAAGTCACTTAAGCATCTGACTCTTGATTTCAGCTCAGGTCATAATCTCATGGTTCATGAGATTAAGCCCTGTGTTGGGCTTAGGGCTGACAGCCTGGAGCCTGCTTGGGATTCTCTCTCTCTCTCTCTCTCTCTCTCTCTCTCTCTCTGTCCCTCTCTCCCTCCCCAGCTCTCTGTCTCTCAAAATAAATAAGTACACATTAAAAAAAACAGCTTATCTGGATATTATTTATATTTCTACATAATTAGCATGCTTAAGAAGTATATGCATAGGGCTACCATTCTAGAGACTGATGGTGAATCTGGGCCCTGGGGGCATGGGGGAGAAGCATCTTTCTTAAATTCTATAACTGACCATTCACATACAGGATTTACTTCATAGATTAAATAAGTGCATTGCTCATGCATTAGACTCTTATTTGTTAAATAGTCTATTAATTAGATAGTACTTTTTCTTCTAGACTTTACATAACTAATTTTAATGAAGTTTACCACTTTTTGTAGAATTTGACTTTAGTTCAAGGAAACTTGTAAAATTACAGTTTAAAGAGCTATTTAAATGATGTCTTGGGTGTGTTTTGAACTCCTTCATCTGACTTGTAGATCTGAAGCCAACAGGAAACCGGCTGGTCCTTTTTGAAGGGAATTCTTACCAGTCACAGGAATAAAGAATTATTTTGCCCTTATTCCAGCAAACAGACATGAGATCATAGTGGTATTTCAATATCTCTTCTGACTCACTGGTGTCTCCAGCTAAACAATTTAGTGGTTTCTTTGTGAACAGTTTACTTAATGTGGAACTATCAAAACTGTACCTGTAAAAAAGGACCAAATTAGCAGCCAAAGATAGAGCCCTAACATTTTTTTAAATAAGTATTCCTAAAATGTAAGATGCTAAGCTTAAAGTTTTGCTATCAGCATTAATCCCAAGGTATTCATTACTGCTAAATCTGTCTAATGGGTTACTACTAAATCCGTCTAATAGGGGAGGAATGGGCTGGCTTAAAGTTCTAAGAAAATAAACGTTATTTTTTCAAAATTTGAAAAGTACGCGAAGTATTTAAAATTATACATGAGGGCTGAGCACTTCTGAGGTAATTGAGATAGCTCATACGTAGGACTTCTTTCAGGATACTTTTTAGAATTTATTACCCAAGTTGAAATTGTATAGGGTGTTCTAATATACTAGATGGTGAAGGGAATATATGAAAAAGCTATAAAGAGAAAACAGGGCAGATGGACAAAAATGAAAAACATATTTCCTAAATTGTGTTTCACACTGTGCTCTAGAAAGATAGATTACTGAAGAAGTGGCTCATAAAATGGAGGAAGCAAAAGCAAGAATGTTTGGAAAGATTCAGATTTACCAACAAAGTTAAAATTTTGGTTGATATTGCAAAATAGACTTAAAAACACATACTTAATTTGGAACCAAGTGTAAGACAATGCAGAAAGTATATTGAACTGCTCTCTCCTCTAGTAGTCACTTAAAGATTATTAGGTCTCATATTGTTATGGTTTAATGTATTCTCGTGCAATATGCTTCAGTGTATTTGGTATGGCCATTTTCTTCAACATTTACCTTGTTATTTAAACAAAATCAGCAGAACTTTGGGGCTCTGCAAAGAAGAAAAAGGTAAATGGGAGTCCATTGGACAGCTTATCTGTGGCCAGATCTCACTACTTAATATACTAGAGGCACAAGACATATTTAGGGAAATGAAGTAGACAAGTTTTATAGCATATTGAAACTTAGTACCTTCACCTTTTTCTATCCTGATCCAAAGGCTTTGTTTCAGTGTCTTACTGCCCAACACCAGTGTTTATTATGCCTCATCTATGTCCTATTCCTTTCCTATGTGTATCCCTGCCTCTATAATCCTACTTCTCCTATCTACTTCTTATCACCATCTACAGATGCCCACTCACCTCCTTCCTTTTTATTTTTGATTCTTTTATTATGTGTTTCCTGCCCACCCAGTCTCTTCCCATGCCAACAAATACAGACATGATTGGAGCTGCTTAGAGAACGTTCTACCAGTTTCAGACCCTTCCAGCTCTTACTGTTTGTAATCCTACAGTCACAGAAAGTGTATTTAAGAGTGCTTAGAAAGCTTTTTACTTTTCTTTTGGTAATGTGATAATTTTTTAATGGAAGTATAATTTATATATAGTAAAATTTACCCTTTCTGCTCTGCAATTTTAATCACTTCTGACACATTTATATAGTTGTGTAGGCACCAACACAAAGTCAAGTTCTATAATGCCCAGATTTCTCTCCTCCTCTTTGGTATAGTCAACTTCTATCCGTGCCCCCCAGCCACTGGCAACCAAGGATCTCTTTTCTGTCCCTATAGTGTCTTTTCCCTAATGTCATATAAATGGAAATCATACAATATGTTGTCTTTTTTTCCCTTTTAAAAAATTATGGTAAAATATATATAGCATAAAATTTATCGTCATAACCATTTTTATGTGTACAGTTCAATAGTGTAAAGTATATTCACATTGTTGCAGAATCAATCTATAGATTTTTTTTTTCATCTTGCAAAACTAAAGCTCTGTACCAATTAAACAGCAACTATCCATTCCTTTCTTCCCTCCAGCACCTGGCAACCACCCTTCTACTTTCTGTCTCTGAATTTGACTACTCTAGGTAACTTTTTAAGTGGAAGTGTATAATATTTGTCTTTTTGTGACTGGCTTAGTTCACTTAGCATAATATCCTCAAGGTTCATCCATGTTGTAGCATGTGCCACAATTTTTTTCTGTTTTAAGGCTTAATAATACTCCATTGCATGTATATCACATTTTGTTTATCCATCTGCCACTGGACACTTGGGTTGCTTCTATCTTTTGACTGTTGTGAATAATGCTACTGTGAGCATTGTTTTGCAAATATCTTTTAAATATATGCTGAGAAGTAGAATTACTAGATCACATGGTAATTTCATCCCTAATTTTTTGAGGAACTGCCATACTGTTTTTCACAGCAGCTGCACCATTTTATATTCCCACCAACAGTGTACAAGGGTTCCAATTTCTCTGAATCCTCACCAACGTTTGTTTTTTTTTGTTTTTTTGAGAGTAGTCATCCTAATGGATATGAAATGATGTCTCCTCATGGTTTTGATGTGTGTTTCTCTAATGACTAGTGATGTTGAGCATCTTTTCAAGCTCTTATTGGCCACTTGGATATCTTTGGAGAAACATCTCTTCAAGTCCTTTGCCCATTTTCTAATCAGATTATTTGGGTTTTGTTGTTGAATTGTACAAGTTCTTTATATATTCTACATATTAACTCTGTGATTTGGAAATATTTTTTCCTATTATGTAGGTTGTCTTTTCATTCTGCTAATTGTATCTTGATGCCCAAAAGGTTTTTTTGGTTTGTTTTTTTAATGTTTATTTTTGAGAGAGAGAGAGGGAGAAAGTGGGGGAGGAGCAGAGAGAGAGAGAGGGGACAGGGGATCTGAAGCTGGCTCTGTGCTGACAGCAGAGAACCCAATGTGGGATTCGAATTCACGAATCATGAGATCATGATCTGAGCCGAAGTCGAACCCCCAACCGAGCCACCCAGGTGTTCCTGATGCACAAAAGTTTTAAATTTTGCCATGGTTCAAATTTATCTTTTTTTAATTGCCTGTGCTTTTTATGTTATATCCAAGAAATCATTGCAAGTCCTTTGTCCTGGAGCTTTTCCCCTATGTTTTCTTTTTAAGAGATTTATAGTTTAACTCTTACACTTAGGTCACTCATCCATTTTTAGTTAAGTTTCATATACGGCATAAGACAGAGACCTAGCTGCTTTTGCATGTGGGTATTCAGTTTTCCCAGTATCATTTGTTGGAAAGACCATCCTTTCCACACTGAATGATCATGGCAATCATATATGTGAAACCCAATTGACCATATATGTGAGGCTTTATTTCTGGCCTCTATGTTCTATTCCATTGGTTTATATGTCTGTCTTTACGTCAGTACACACTGTTTTGATTATTGTAGTTTTGTATAAGTTTTGAAATCAGGAAATGTGAGCTCCAACTGTGTTCTTTTTTTTTTTTTTTTTTTTTAAGATTGTTTTGCAATTTGGAGTCCTCTGAAATGCCATATGAATTTTAGGATGAATTTTTCTATTTCTCAAATTACATTGTTGGGATTTTGACGGGATTACGTTGAATCTGTAGATCACTTGGGGTAGTATGGACATCTTCACAGTATTAAGTCTTCCAGTCTATGTACATGGAATGTTTTCCTGTTCATTTGTGTCTTCTTTGATTTCTTTCAGTGACCTTTTTTTAAAAAAAAAATATTTTTTTAATATTTATTTATTTTAGAGAGAGAGACACACACACACAGAGTACAAGTGGGGTAGGGGCAAAGAGAGGGAGACACAGAATCTGAAGCAGGCTCCAGGCTCTGAGCTGTCACCACAGAGCCCAACATGGGACTTGAACTCTCGGACTGCAAGGTTGTGACCTGAGCCAAAGTCGGACACTTAACCAACTGAACCATCCAGGCGCCCCACTTCCAGTGACCTTTTATAGTTTTAAGTGTACAAGTTTTTTATCCCCTTGTTTAAGTTCATTACTAAGTATTTTATAAGCATTTTATTCTATTGGATGCTATTATAAATGCAATTGTTTTATTAATTTCCTTTTCTGATTATTTGTTGTATATTAGAATTACATCTGGTTTTGTGTATTGATGCAACTTTGTTGAACTCATTTATTAACAGCCTGTTTGTGAAATCTTTAGGGTTTTCAACATAGAAATTATGTCTCCCGCAAACAGATAATTCTACTTTCTTTCCAATTTAGACACATGTCATTCATTTTTGTGCCTCCTTGTGCTACCTAGGACTTCCAGTACCATGTTGAATTTAGAGTGGTGAAAGTGAGCATCCTTGTCTGGTTTCTGATCTCAGAGGAAAAGGTTTCAGCTTTCACTTTTGACTCTGATGTTAGCTGTGTGATTTTCCTACATGGCCTTTTTATATTGGGTAGTTTCCTTCTATTCCTCATTTATTGGCTATTTTTATAATAAAAGGGTATTGAATTTTGTCAAATGGTTTTTCTACATCATTTGAGATGATCATGTGTTTTTTTATTCTATTAATGTGGTATATTACATTGATTTTTGTATGTTAAACTTTCCTTGCATCCCAGAGTCTCTTCATTTTTTTTTTTAAATTGGGTCTTTCAAAGAGAAGTTTGTAATTGTTATGAAATACCTTTTATCAATTTTTAATGGATCACACTTTTGGTGCTCTATCTAAGAAACTTTTGCCTAACCCATGTTGACAAGGATTTCTTCTTTTGTGGTCTCTTCTTGAAGGTTTATATTTTATAACAATTTTATATTTTCAGTTCATTTTTATATAGGATAGGAGATAGGACTCAAGATTTTCTTCTGTGTGTGTGTGTGTGGTTATCTAGTTGTTTTGGCACTATTGTTTAAAAGGCTATTCATTCTCCTTTGAACTGTCTTGGGATTTTTTATATAATCTTCGTTTAATTTTTTAATATTTTTTAATATTTATTTTTGAGACAGAGACCAAATGTGAGCAAGGGGAGGGGCAGAGAGGGGGGCGGGGGTGGGGAGAGAAAGTCACAGAATCCAAAGCAGGCTCCAGGCTCCAAGCTGTCAGCACAGAGCCTGATGTACGGCTTGAACTCAAAAACTGTGAGATCATGACTTGAGCCGAAGTCAGATGCTTAACTGACTAAGCCACCAGATGCCTCTATAATAATCTTCATTTTAATCATGTCCAGATATTTTCATTTTTTTGTAAGGATCCAAGTTCCTGTCTAAAGAACTTCCTTTATATTCCTGTAGTATGTTATCTGCTGGTAAGGAATTCCTTCAGCTTTTGTTATTTCACCTTCATTTAGAAAAGTATCATCCCTGTGTGTAGAATTCTGGGTTGACAATTGTTTTCTTTTGGCACTATCACACTGTTCTCTTATAGACTGCTTAGTTTGTGATGAGAAACTACTATAATTGTTACCTTTGTTCTATATATATGTTTTTGAGTTTTTTGGGTTTGTAGTTAAATGCCCTTTATAGTTTTTTGAAAATTGTCAGCCTTTGTCTCTTCACATATTTTTTCTGCTTTCTTCTCTTTTCTTTCTGGGATGCCAGTTACACATTTGTTAGAAAGTTTGATATTGTCCCCATGTCTTAGATACTCTGGTGGGTTTTTTGTTTATTTTTTTCTCTCTGTGTTCAGCTTGGCCAATTTTGATTGGTCAGTTGATACTAACTTATAGATTACAGGGGTGCCTGGGTGGCTCAGTCATTTGAGCGACCAACTTCACCTCAGGTCATGATCTCACAGTTGGTGGGTTCGGGCCCCACGGTGGGCTCTGTGCTAACAGGTCAGATCCTGGAGTCTTCTTTGGATTCTGTGTCTCCCCCTCTCTGTGCCCCTCCCCCGTGCACTTGCACACGGGCCCATTCTCTCTCTCTCTGCCAAAAATAAATAAAATTTTTTTTTTTAATTTCTAGATTACACAAAACAAGGCATTTGGTCAGGAATACTAACCTTTTCCTGAACAGGTCCTTTGTAAATACTCCAAGTCCCAGATCTGAATTTTATACATAAAATATCCTATATTTTGTATGCTTGATCAATTGATTTAAAACAGAAATCAAGAAACTGTAGGTTCTACTAATTAAAGCTAGTGTGAAATCCCGTCCCTAATGTGAGATTCAAAATAATTATATTTAAGAATTTTCTTAGTATTGAACACTTAATTATGATTTAATTGTTGTAACATTTACTATTCATTATATTCACCAACTTAATCCTAGGTGGGTTTTGTACTTAGCTCATAAGTCCATACCTTTACTTTTTCATTTAGGTAGTCAATGTGTTTACCTAAACACAAGCACCGAGCTGTGCTGGGAACTTGAAGGTTCGGTGGTGTAGCTAGAAAATACTTGTTGGAGAAGACCTGAATCCCTGAAAGAGAAGAATGCATTCTTATAGATTGATGCTGAATATGGAAAGTTTTGGGCAAAAATTCATAGAGAGGAAAATTAAAGTCTAATTGCAAGGAAGAAACTGTCACAGGAAAGCCAGCTGACTAGAACAGGAACTATAACCCATGGCTTCAATCCAGGAAATAGATTGGTACCACCAAGCAATTAAGTCTGAGTGTCCCACAATTTTAACTCAATTCTTAGACTGCCTGGAGGGAGCATCAGATCCCACATATCAAGGGCTCAGTCCCATAAGACTGCTGCTTCTTCAGATGCCAGGTTGCAAGTCCAGGTTGTTACCTGTGTTTTTGATTCACTGGCTATAAATTAGAGATAGCTACAACCCCCTCCCTAGTTCAGTTAATTTGCTAGAGTAGTTCACAGGACTCAAGAAACTGGCTTTGCTTACTCAATAACCAGTTTATTACAAAGGATATTAAAGGATGTGAATGAACAGCCAGATGAAATAATACATACAGCAATATCCTAACAACTGGAGCTTTTTCCCCTGTGGAGTTTGAGGCCTAGCACTTGAATGCTTTCTGGGTCACCAACATGGCAGCTCTTCTGGGTTTTTATGGAGGCTTCATTACATAGACATGATTGATAAACTCTTTGGCCATTGGTGACTGTTTCACTTTCAGCCCCTCTCTCTCTCCCTGGAGGTCAGAGGGTGGGAGTGAAAGTTTTAACCCTGTAATCAAGGTGGGTTCTTCCTGCCACCAGCCCTCACATCTTTAGGAGGTTTCTAAAAGTCACCTCATTAACATAAACTTAATTGTGGTTGAAAGGGGCTTGTTGTGAATAACAAGACATCCATTTCACTTTTATGGCTCTAAAGTAATTTCTGGGGCTGCAGACAAAAGACCAAATATAACAAAAGATGCCCCCAGGAGTTTTACATTTGCATATATCTAGTGTTTAAACTAGTTCAGTAAGATTTTAGTTAGATTAAAAGGTCTGTTTAAATAAAACTTTATAGGGAAAAAATGGTAGGTGGTTTTGAAAAAATCTGTAATTAAGTTAGAACAGGTGCATGCTTTACTCAGAAAACCTGAATTTGGAAAATCATTTCACAAAAGACCGAATAGAAAAGAGTTTTCTTTTCAAGGCTACAAGTGGGCTGTTAAATTAATAGCTTAGCTTATTGTTTGATTTTTATTCATTCATGTTTTGAGGAAATTTCAGTAAACTTTAGAAAATTTTAAAAACTTTTTATTTGAAACTAATTTTAGACTTACAGAAAACTTACAAAAACTATTTGGAGAATCTCTATGTACCCCTCACCCAACTTCTCTTAATGGTAGCATCTTACACAACCATAATAATTACCAAATTAATATAGACATGGTGCTACCAACTAAACTGCAGACCTCTTTTCACAATTGTCCTTTTCGGTTCTAGGAACCTATCCATGATCACATTTTGCATTTAATTATTTCTTCTTAATCTCCACCATTCTTTTTCTCAGTCTTTTGATACTTTTGAAGAATACCAACCAGTTATTTTGTAGACTGCCCCTCAGTTTGGGTTTATGATGTTTGCTCATGATTAGAATAAGGTTATGCATTTTTGACAAGAATACCGCAGAAATTATCTTGTATCTTTCCCTATGCATCATATGAGAGGGTTCATGATGCTGATACATTTTATTACTGGTGATGAGCTTTAGAAATTCTTGATGATAGATGCTATGATTTCTTTTATATATACATATTAAAATTATTATTAAGGGGGCGCCTGGGTGGCTCAGTTGGTTAAGCATCCAACTTTCAGTTCACAGCATGATCATGCAGTTTGTGAGTTCAAGCCCCGCATTGGGCTCTGTGCTGACAGCTCAGAGCCTGGAGCCTGCTTCAGATTCCTTGCCTCCCTCTCTCTCTGCCCCTTCCCCTCTCATGCTGTGTCTCTCTTACTCTCAAAAATAAATAATAAGACATTTAAATTTTTTAAAATTATTATTAAAAATACCAGTCCATCAAAGCATTTGTTTTGTAATGCAGATAATTTACCAAAAACCAAAATGCAGATTAGGGAAAGCTGTTATCATCACTAGTTAATTAATGGGATGAGGTCTGTAGAATTTCACTAAAAAAAGTAAATTGTTCAATGATAAGAAAAAAACACCTTTTTCTTTCAAATGAGGCAATTCTTTCTTCATTGGACAGTTAACAAAGGAATTATCAAAAGAAGAATCTTCCCGAGTAATAGAATTGTTTTTGTAGTAGAAAAATTGTCTTGGTTGAAGCAATTAACTTTGGATAACTTATCAAGTAGAACAATAAATGAGGAAATAGGTGATTGCTTTTAGGTTTTTTTGTTCTATGTGTAACACTGGAATTCTATCAAATTAAGTCATTAAGACCAGTTTCTGGGGTGTAGCCTATCATCATATCTGAAATAAATTTATTGCAACAAATTTTTTGTATTTTGGGCATTTCAAAATTATGAATAGCATGAAATAAATCAATAATAATTTCAGAGGAAATACTACATTACATGTCCCATACCTTATTGACATTGAATCATCCTCATATGTTTCAGAAAGGAATGAAATTGTGCTTCAGGCTTTGATATACTTAAAAAAATACAGCGTATTTGGTATAGCCGGTGTGGAAAACAGTATGGAGGCTCCTTAAAAATTAAAAATGGAGATACCATATGATCCTTCTGGGTCTTTACCCAAAGAAAATTCTAATTCTAAAAGATATATTTCACCTTTATGTTTATGGCACATTATTTACAATAGCCTAGATATGGAACACCCCAAGGTCCACCAGTAGATGAATGGATAATGGATGAAGAAAATATGGTGCATATATATACACAATGGAATCTTACTTACCCATAAAAAAGAATGAAATCTTGCCACTTGCCACAACATGTTTGGACCTAGAAAGTATTTTGCTATAAAATAAGCCAGAGAAAGAATACCATATAATTTAACTTATATGTGGAATTTAAAAAACAAAACAAACTTGGGACGCCTGGGTGGCTCAGTTAAACATCCGACTCTTTGTTTCTGCTCAGGTCATGACCTCACATTTCGTGAGTTCCAGCCCCACTCTGCACTGTCAGTGCAGAGCTTCAGATTCATTCTCCCCTCTTTCCACCCCTACCCCATTCATGCTCTCCCACTCTCTCAAAATAAATAAACTTAATTTAAAAAATCAAAATACAAAACAAACAAAAATAGACTCATAAGTACAGACAACAAACTGGTGGCTGCCAGAGAAAAGGGGAGTGAGGGGAAGTAGGTGATCAAGGGGATTAAGAGGTACAAACTTGTAGTTATAAAGTAAATAACAGGGATGAAAAGTACAGATTAGGAAATATAGTAAATAATGTAATAATAGCTTTGTATAGTGACACACAGTAACTGTATTTACCATGGTGAACATTTTGTGATATATATAATCATCAAATCACTATGTTATACACCAGAAACTAATATTGTATGTCAAAACTGTGTTTTTATGAAATAAAATTTTTAATGATATCTCCCTCAAATATACAGTAAATTATTAGGTTTTGCTGATAGGTATATCTGTATATACCTATATAGATAGATAGAGTGTTTATTCCTCAAAAGAGAATGAGTAGAAACTCTCCTGTAGATATCTGTAACCTGTCGTAATGAAAGTGGGAACTAGTTCACATTAAGCTTTCTTCACTTGCTAGGTTTTCTTCACTAGGAACATTTCATTGAAATAGTTTTTATACTTTTTGGATTATCTTTGAAGCATCCATGAACTGTAAAACTAATAGAACTGAGTCCTGCTGTCCCTTCAAAGTAACAATATTCAATGTAATTGATAATATTTTCTTTTATTTTAGTTCAGCAATCAGCAAACATTGGGAGGCTGAACTGGCTACCCTCAAAGGAAATAATGCCAAACTCACTGCAGCCCTGTTGGAGTCCACTGCCAACGTGAAACAATGGAAACAGCAACTAGCTGCATATCAAGAGGAAGCAGAACGTCTGCACAAGCGAGTAAGTTCAGAGCTGCTGCCATCCATAGGGATTTATGGCTAACAGACTTCACTGCTCAGCAGAGACTTACATGTAGTAGACTCAGTTCAAGGACATCTTTTGGAGATAATCGTTGGTTGTCAGAACATATAGATAGATGGTAGTATAAGTGGGTTTATTTAGTTAAGAAAAATATTTTCTATTCTGTCATTATCTGTGAAAACCTTGGTAAGTTATGTCTTTCTTTCTGCTCAGTAATCTCATCTGTAAAATAGAAATAATAATTGATACTGTGTAGAATTCCTGTGAAAATTAATTGAGAAAGTGAATTGACATTTAGTTGCACTGAGTTAATGATAGATGCTTTTATTATTTTATTTTTATTTTTTAAAAAAGGAACAGGAGTGCCTGGGTGGCTCAGTCGGTTAAGCGTCCAACTTCAGCGCTGGTCATGATCTCACAGTTTGTGAGTTTGAGCCCTGCGTGGGCCTCTGTGCTGACAGGCCTGAAGCCTGATTCAGATTTGTGCCTCCCTCTCTCTCTCTACCCCTTCCCCACTCATGCTCTGTCTCTCTCTCACTCTCTCAAAAATAAATAAAAACATTAAAAAAATATTTTTTTTAAAGAGCAACTTAAAATATCCAGGTAGGAAACGCTTTATAAAAGTTGGGAGGTGCCTGGGTGACTCATTTGGTTAAGAGGCCAACTTTAGCTCAGGTTATGTTCTCATGGTTCATGAGTTCGAGCCCCGCATCAGGTTGTCTACTGACAGCACAGAGCCCACTTCAGATCCTCTGTCCCCCTGTCCCCCACTCATGCTCACTCGATCTCTCTCTCTCTCTCTCTCTCTCTCTCGATCTGTCTCTCTCTCAAAAATAAACATGAAAAAAAATTTTAAGAAAAAATAGTCGGTTACACAGGTTTCCCCCACTATCCAAAAATAAAGCATTGCTGTGAAACCTTTCCTAAGCTCAAGTGGCATAAAGCAAAGAGTATCCCCTACTTTAAAGTTCACATCATATCACTTCACTTTTACAAAAGACCTACATTAGTGTCTGTTTTTGCTACTTGACAGAAATCTGAAGATGATTTTCAGTTTTACCAAAAAACAACATTACCTAGTATTACTAATCTAGGTCTTTCATAAAAGTGAAGTGGCATAAATGCAAGCTTTCAGAAAGTGGGGGAGCACCTGCATTTGAAATTCATATAGGAAAAGAAAATCAGAAACCCCAGTATAAGTAATATCAGAAGCCCAAACAATTACTTGTGAAGAATTTTTTTTGTGCTCAAAGCATTTACATTTACCCAACAGGAAGCAGATGCCACTAATTTCCTTTTTTAGAAAGGATGCCAAACAAGTGAACTTCATAGACAATAGGAAATTGTCTTACTACCAGAGCACAATTTAAGGAATGTAATAGGACCAGAATGACAAGGGAAATAATATAGAAATGGAATAGACACAGGGAGGGAGACTAAGAAACCTGAATAAATATCATCCTATTATATGTATAAAGGTTAACTTAAGAGGAAGAAGAAGAAGGTTCTTTAATGAGTATAGAATTTCCATTTAGCAAGATGAAAAACTTCTAGAGATCTTTTTCACAATGGTCTGAGTATACTTGTACACTTAAAAATGATAAAGATGATAAATTTAATTATGTGTTCTTTACCACAATAAAAAAAATTAACTCACAACAGTTAACTCATGAGCCAATAAATATTCATTGAAAAACTATCATATCTCCTTATTGAGTAATCCTTGCCCTTAAGGAATTTTTGGTTTAAATAATTAATTGAATTTTAAAGATTTAAGAAATGAAATCTTTCTGTTCACATGTTTATAATTTTCAGTGCTCTTCCTTCCTTTTTATAGATTTGATTTCCATCAAGGTATCCTTTCCCATTGGCCTGAATTAACTTTGCAATTTTGGCCAGGTATAAGGACAGCTTTTTGACTTAACTACAGGTTGCATTTTCCTATTTCTTCACATGTGTAGTCATTTTCAGTTGTGTGTATAGACATTAAAAATTAGATGTTATGCTGCCTATAGATGCTCTCATCTTATTCTGAATGATGTTTTTTATTTGAGCAAGCAGTTAAATGACTTACAGATTTCCTCGAATTTGTGGAGGTGTGGACTTACGCTTCATTATTAGAGTTGTTTTATTTTAATTTTGCCCTTAACCCTCTGGAGAATCCCCTAGTCCTGAGAAATCTTTATTTCTAAGGCGTAACCCTTCGGGTGCTTCAGTGGAAAGTTTGAGGTGATAACCAATGTCCTCTAATTTGGTGGGACTCAAACTTCAAACTGTTTTCTCTATGGTGAGCATGAGCACTACCACCTTAGCTCTTTCAGCCTTCCAGCTCCCCACACCCCACCATGCTGGACTCCTTGGATTCTTACCTGTGCATGTTTAGTTCAAGGGTTGACCAAAGACTTGGAAAAAGTCTCTATGCTTATTTGGGGCTTTCTTCATACAGTTCCCTCAATTTCTAACTGTTTCAGCTGTTCTAAGGAGTCCCCAAATCATCAGGCTCCTCAGGCTATCTTTTAGTCTTTTGCTCTATTTGGTCACTAACCAGGGCATTCAAGCAGTTGAATTTTACATTTCGTTCATGATTTGCCATTGTTATCTATGGGAAAGTTTTTTTAATAAAAACAACTCCATCATTATGAGAACTGGAATTCCCCGTAAGGAATTTATTACCTAATTGAACAAAGAAAACTAATAAACATTGAAGAATAAGGAAATAATTCCCAAGATTTTCAATACATTTCATTTTATGGACCACAGGACAGGAGAGCCTTGACAGATTGAGTAGATAGGAATGGCTTTCTGGTGAAAGTGCATGCTGAGCTGAGAGTAGAGGGTTTGATGAAGTCTGAATGGCCTCAGAGGTAAGAGAGGACATTCATATCCAGCAAGATGGGTACGAGAGTTGTTTATTCTTTCTTCAAGTTTTATTTATTTATTTTGAGAGAGAGCATGCACAAGCCAGGGAGGGGCAGAGAGGGAGAGAGAAGGAATCCCAAGTAGGCTTCTTGTTGTTAGCACAGAGTCTGGCACAGAGCTTGATCTCATGAACCATGAGACCATGACCTGAGCTGAAATCAAGAGTAGGATACTTAACCAACTGAACCACCCAGGCACACTGAGAGTGGTTTGTTCTTAGGACAAGGAGACTTGCCTGCTTTTAGTTGGAAAAGTGATATATCACATACTGTGAGTGTCTTGGATGATGAGGATAGTTAAGTAGTTTAGGACTGGTATATGCAAGACCTGAGGGTTAAGATTTGATGTAAAAAAAAAAAAAAACAAGAGCCTTTGAAAGACTTTGAATGGGGGAGTTAAAGATCACAGATGAATGTTAGTTTGCAGAAGAGGTAAAAATAGATTACAGTTAAGTCTTCTGGCAAGCCATTGCTGTTCTTTAGGCCTGGATGATAAGGGTCTGCACAAGGCTATTAGTACATGAATAGAAAGGACAAAAGTGTTAAGAAAGGTAGAGTGACATTTGTGGAGTGTAATTCGATATTTGGAAAACGTGAAAGAGAAGGATTTGCTGTGTTTCTTTAACAGTCTAGAATTCACTGCAGTCTAGTCACCCAAAATGTATGAGCTCCCGATGTATGTAAAGAGCTGTGATAGGAGGTGTATGTATGTTTTTATGTTGACTTCTGTCTCTTTTGACTGTCAAATCCAACAGTGTTGTTGGACAGGATAACTTTTAGGGACTCTGCCCTTCTCTGTTCTCTCAGAAAATACCAAGTGCTTATTAAAAATTAGGTAGCTCTTTGGGCCCTCAGTACATTGTTATTGACTAAAAAATGTTATCTTTTGCCACAGAGACATTATTGATATGAAGTCATTCTAGTAATAGAATGATTTAAGTTGTATTTTTAAGCATATCTTTTCTTCCAGATTCTCTTAACATTTTGGAAATGTATTTGAAAAATTTCTCACTTCTGCAAGGCCAGTTTTCAGAAGCCATGTTTAATTTGAAAGCTACAGATGGAAGGCAGATGGCTATATCTGATTTTGAATATGTTTTCATAGGAAATTTTTAAAGAAAACTTCATTATAGGGATTCTCTGCTATCATTAATCATTTAATTTTAAGTTTTCCTGATTTTGCCCATGACCAAGCCATATAAATAATTATTTCCCTAGTCTTTTTTCTTTGTCCTAGATTCGTGTCTTTAAAGAATCTATTCATTCTAAATAAGTGTCTTAATATTTCTGTTAATTGATTTTCATAAGTTCCTTCAGAATTCATGTTTTAACTATCAGGAGTTACTATATTTTCAGCAAGAAATCCTTGGAAGTAGTCATATAACTTACCTGTGTTCTCCTTTCATTCTAGGTGACTGAGCTTGAATGTGTTAGTAGCCAAGCAAATGCAGTGCATACCCATAAGACAGAATTAAATCAGACAATACAAGAACTAGAAGAGACGCTGAAAGTGAAGGAAGAGGTATTTGCTACTTTTTACTCATCTGTAATCTGGCTAACATATGTATACAAAATATTTGAGCTTATGTCAGATTTGCAGGTACTTTATGGCGTAAAGTAAGGTCGTGGGATGCTGTTTAGGGGTGTGAAATGTTTTTTTTTATTAATATTAAGCTTGTTCATATTTTCTCCTTCCTTATTTCTGCTGTTACGAACAATGATGAGGCAGTCAGACTGAGATGCTGCCTCTTGCCTTCTGTATGAGAGTTGCATTCATAAAATCAACAGAAAACCAGGAGAGGTTAAATGAATTTTATACGCTGTTGCTTTCTCTGGTTTCTGGTCAGAAGATTTAACATCCCAGGAAAGAATTATATCCACAACCTTAACATATTTCGATGGTTGTTTCTAAGCGGTGCTGTCTCAAAGCCCGCAAGTGTACTTGTTGCTTAAGATTATCATGTAGTAGACACCATACCCATAAAGACAAATCACCCCTCTAAAATTTAGTCAGTATAAAGGAATGTTTTTTTAATTATTTTTTTCCAGGGACTGGAACAATGATTTCAGGAAAAAATAAGACTTTCTCTTTCCTTGATTTAGTTTAAATATTGTGGCTAAAGACCTTGCTGTACTTTTTCTAGGAAATAGAAAGATTAAAACAAGAAATTGATAATGCCAGAGAATTACAAGAACAGAGAGACTCTTTGACTCAGAAACTCCAGGTGAGCTGTAATGACGTTTTGATTCATTTCTGCACAGCAAGGCATCACTCATTCTTTCACATAGTAATGACTTTTTTCTCTGAAATTTCATTTCGTAGGTTCTCAGTCCTTTTTCTTTTCCAGGACTTCTCATTCGGGCCTAATCTTTGATTTGTCAAAAATTACCTGATACCTTTATCTCGGTAGCATATGATCATCATAGATGGTCATTTATAAATTGTCTTCAGTAAATTATTTTAGAAATTTCTACTTTGTAACATAAAAAATACCCTGAATTTAAAGAGAATTTCTCAAATGGATTTCATTCACTTGAGAAGTTCTCATTTTTTTTAACACTGAACTACTTAGCATGAATTACAAAAGTAGTTGTGCCCTAATGGAAATCAAGTTAGTACTGTTTTTCTTCCTTTATACGAATTAATTTTACTCACTTTTTTTGCATAAGTAATATGTTTCTTGGCTCTCATTTACATATGTATATCCTGTGTCAGTGGTTAGGGAAGAATTTTAGAATTCATTATCAAAGTGCCCTGGCACCTCAGGTACTTTTACACCCCAGTGGTTAGCTGCCTCTATAAAGAGAGGTTAGGGCCACTTTAGAGTTGGGAGTAGAAATAAATGTATGTACAGAGTGAGGAATTTGGGCTGAGTGATGATGAGTGGGACCTGAAAGCCCAGTATTAAAAGGAGTACCATAATTATAATGAGAATGTCCAGCATTAATTGAGTGCTCACTTGCACCAGACACTGTGTTAAGCACTTTACTTATATTGTGCATTTATTCCATGTAACAGTCATAGGAGGAAACTGAGGCTTGTATAGGTTAACTTGTCCAATCTCTCTTTAGGCAAAGTTCTTTGACAGCGGAAATGGGTTCTTTATAGAGCATCAACTATTTCCCTCTCTCTCTCCCATCATTTGACTTTCAGCAGTCTGAGAAAAAGGAGGTGGTTTGTTTTGGTTAGCCCTATTAAATGTTGTTCCTACATTTTAATGATCTGTGTAAATTAGTGGTTGTCAACTGGGGGCAGTTTTGTGCCGCAGGGGACGTTTGACAATGTATGGAGACAGTTTTGATTTTCACAACTAGGACTGTACTATTGACATCTAGTAGGTGGAAGTCAAGGATGCTGCTAAACATCCAATTATCTGGCCCAAAATGTCAATAGTGTCAAGGTTGAGAAACCCTGGTGTAGAACTAAAAGATGAAGCATGGAATCAGGGCTAGAGGAGGTGGAAGAAATCAGTGTGGCTTTGCCATTTGTTCGTTTGTTTCGGGCTGTCGTTGTCTGAGTACTTGCTATGCTTCAGGCATTTTGCTAAGCACTTGTATACCATCGCTCTAATTCTCAACTAATTCTCACACTAACAAATGTGGTAACCCCATTTTCAAAGAGAAGGCAGCAGTTCGGGGGTGTTAACAAGTTTACAAGACACTGAGCTAGAAAGTAGTAAGGCCTAAATTTGTTTTGATTCCCAAGTCTCTGTTCTTTCTGTATTAGCACCTCACTGCTCCAGGCAGTCAAGTGGCCAAGACATTCCTGACAATTCTTTAAAAACATTTTTCCAGTTACATACACATTTACATTGTCCCAGAGAAACCAACAGGTGATTTTTCATATCAGACTTCTAAATGTATTTCATCATTGACTGAGCAGTAATTGAATTTTAAAGCTGGCTCCTGGAATAGTGAATATCAATGCTTACCTTTTCTTTCACCAAGTATCAAAAATGCTTATCAAAACAACCTACATGGAACAGGGCAGGGAAGCTTTCAGACCTTCGGATGTGCTGGTCCCTATTTGTTTTAGGTCTTGGCTCACGTGTTAATTTCTCCAACTTCTCAATTTAAGCACTGCTCTGCAAGGTCCTCCCAGCCCCCTACTCCCCCCACCCCAGGTACTCTTTGTAATATTACCATGTTTTATTTTCCTAGTAGCCATTGTCAGTATCTGAAATGATTTTATTTATTTTTAAAATTTATTTTGGAATGATTTCAGATCAGAAAAACTTGCAAGAATAATACAAAAATTTTTTTCATAGACCTTTCACCCACATTTCCCAAATGTTAACATTTTTTGCTGTATTTGTTTTACCATTCTGGAACTCTGTGTATGTATATACATACATACATACATACATACATACATACATATGTGTGTATACATACATACATATGTGTGTATACATACATACATATATACACTTCTATGTGTATGTATATATATACATACACATATATCTTTTTCCTGAAATCTTTGAAAATACGTTTAAGATACAGTATCTCTCTCTCTCTATTTTTTTTTTAATGCTTTATTTATTTTTGAGAGAGACAGAGACAGAATATGAGTGGGTTAGGGGCAGAGAGAGAGGGAGACACAGAATCGGAAGCAAGCTCCAGGCTCCGACTGTCAGCACAGAGCCCGACACGGGGCTCGAACTCACAGACCGCGAGATCATGACCTGAGCCGAAGTAGGACGCTGAACCGACTCTGCCACCCAAGCGCCCCAAGATACAGTATCTCTTTACCTCTAAACACTTCAGTGTGTATTTTATAAGAGTAAGGACAGTTTCTTCTATAACCATCAAAAATTATGTATCTACAGACCTTACTCAAATTCCCATAATTGTCTTAATAATCTCCTTTATAGCAAAATTTAAAAATTGTTTTTCTGGTCCAGGATTTATTCCAGAATCACATATTGCATTTAGTTTTCATGTATATTTATTTTGATGTTTGAATTGTCCCACATTTGGCCAGTTGAAACCCCTTCCAGCTTCTGGTTCCTTTTGATATGACACTCTAATTCTTTAAAGAATTTCTTTATGTTTTAGTACAACATAATCCAGGCTCATCTTGTATTTTTTCAACAGCCTTGGAATTCCAATAGCCTTGGAATTAGCTATTTCTTCAAGGAGAAATTTCTTTTAGCAAAGATTGATATTTAGAAGCCAAAACCTGAGTACTAGATAAGCTTCTTGTTATTAAGTTGGCATTGTTTCTTTTCCATCTTAATAAACAGAGCTAGAAGTACACACATACCACATTATGTCCATTTCAGGTACGTATATATGTCTTTTAAACTGAATTCTTACCCATACCTCCCACTGTAGTCTAATACTATGAAGTTCATTTTAGCCTTTTCCTTATTCATATCTGTAACTTGTTTACCCAACACCAAGAAACCTGGAGGCACCTGGGTGGCTCACTCAGTTAAGCACCTGGCTCTTGATTTTGGCTTAGGTCATGATCCCACAGTTCTTAAGTTCGAGCCCCGTGTCGGACTCCGCATTGACATTGTGGAGCCTGCTTGGGATTCTCTCTCTCTCTCCCTTTCTTTCTGTCCCTCCCCTGCTCACACTCTCTCTCTGTCTCTCAAAATAAATAAATTAATTTTAAAAAATACTGAGAAACCTGCTTCTTATTACCCACAGTATATTTACTTACTTTTTTAATCTCAGAAAGCACAGAAAATAGTTGTTGAATTACTAAATAAAACCACTGCAAGAAAATACAAACAAACCCTTACCAACTAGAGATCAGTATAATTCTTTTTGTCCTTAGCCTATATCCAAAGTTTATTGGGTGAGTTCTTCCACTCCTCTGCAATTGGCTAGGTTCTTCATTTGAAACACATTTATGTTTATTTGTGTCATATTCCATTTTAAATGTATTTTATTTCCCATTCTTCTTCATTTTATAGCATGCATTTAATGAGTATATGAAACATTAGTGTGGTTCCAAAAATCAGAACTATTCAGAAAGATGTCTTTAGAGAAGTATGAGCCCCTTCAGTCCAGACTAGCCTAGTTTCTGTCCCGTTCTTCCCACCCCCCGTATCCATCTGCCACCCATCGGTAACCAGTCACATTAGTTTCTGGTTGATCCTTTCTCTGTTTCTTTTTACACAAATGAACAGATCTATTTGTTTACCCTCTCCTCCCCTTTTTTAAATGATATCATCCACTAGATTATTCTTTTGCACTTTGCTTCTTTAACCTGAAACATATTGTAGAGATCACTCTGTCAGTTCATACAGATCTTGTTCATGTTTGTTACAGTTGTATAGTACTTCATTTCTATGTGTTGATAGTTTATTTAGCCACTCCTTTGTATGGGTATTTAGGCTATTTCCAGTGTTCTGCAACAATACTACAAGTAATGTTGTGCATAGGTATTTTGTTATCATTGGAGGTGTATATTCAGGATAGTTTTGTTTTGTTTTTTTTGTTTTTTTTTGTTTTTTTTGTTTTTTTTTAGTAATCTGTACACTCAACATGGGGCTTGAGCTCATTATGACCCCAAGATCAAGAGTCTCATGGTTGGGCACCTGAGTGGCTCAGTCAGTTAAGTGTCCAACTTCATCTCAGGTCATGATCCTGTGGTTTGTGAGTTCGAGTCCTACATCAGGCTCTGTGCTGACAGCTCAGAGCCTGGAGCCTGCTTTGGATCCTGTGTCTGTCTCTCTCTCTCTCTCTCTCTCTCTCTCTCTCTCTCTGCCCCTCCCCCATGCGCACACTCTCTCTCTCTCTCTCCCCCCCCCCCCCCCAAAATAAGTAAACACTAAAAAAACAAAAAAGAATCTCATGGTCTTCTGACTGAGCCACCCACAGGAAAGATTCTTAGAAGCAAGATTTCTTAGTGAGAAGATAAACACATAAGTAGTTTTGTTAAATATTGTCCAGTTTCCCTCCATAATGAATTGTGGCAGTGCTCACTCATACCACCAGCATGAGTGCATGTGTCTCCATAGCCTCACCAACAAAATGTGTTGTCATACTTCTTAATTGTGTGATAGGTGAAAAATGGTATCTCTTGTGTATCTCGTATTATTATGAGTCACATGAACTTCCTTCATAAGCTTAAAGATCTTTTCAGTATCTTTTTGTACATGTGTGGATTGGGTGTTCATGTCTTTTGCCTTTTCTCGATAGGATTTTTGGTCCTTTTTCAAGAGTTCTTTGTATTCAGGAGTTCTTTATATATCTGATTACATGTTACAAATATTTTCTCCCAGTTTGTTGTTTTTTTTACTTTTTCCAAGATAGTGTTGCTTTATGTAGTAGTCAGATTTCTTCCTTTCTTTACTTGCTTGTGGCTTGTGAATAATAGAGTTAGATAACTCTTCTAAACTCAGATGATATAGGAATTTATACATATTTCCCTCTAGTACTTACAAGGTTTCGTTTTTTACCTTTAGATCTTCGAGTACTTGGGGTTTATTTTTTTGTGTATGGTATGAGATGGGTATCCAATTCCATATTTTTCTAAATGCCTGTCCAGTTATCTCATTACCATTTATTTAAAACATCATTCTTTTTTCCAGAGATTGGAGATACTTGATTTCTATGCGTATTTTGATCTATTGCTGGACTTCCTGTTCTACCCCATTGGTCACTCTATTCATGTGTCAGTACCACACTGCATTAATTGTAGCAGCTTTAATGTCTGGGAAGGCCAGTTAATCTTCACAGCGTTTCTTCTTCTTCATTGCTTTTCTAAATATTCTTACATATTTATTTTATCATATGAACTTCAGTATTAACTTCAATACCAGTTTTTGTGTCAACTAAAAATGTAGCTCTATAAAAAAACTTTTATTGGGATTGCTTAAAATTTATTTAGGAGTGTTTTAAGGTTTTTGTGTGTTTTTGCATATTTCTTGTTTATCCATATTTTGTCTTTTTTTGTTTCAAATGGGATTTTTTCTATCATTGTATTTGATTATTGTGTGTATATGTTGAATTCTGTATGCTTATTTTATATGCTGCTACCTGACTGTTTTATTATTTGAGCTTGTTTTGTCATTTATTGCATTGATTCAGTAAGATTGTTTTGGTACGATAACACATAATTTGCAAACAGAGATAATTTTATTTATTTCTCCAATTCTTATGCCTCTGTTGATTTTTCTTGTCGAATTACACCTTAAAAACAGTAGTAAAGGGGCACCTCTGAGATTCAGTCGATTGAGTGTCCAACTCTTGATATGGGCTGGGGTCATGATCTCAGGGTCATGAGATTGAGCCCCATGTCTGTGCTGTCAGCACAGAGCCTGGTTACGATTCTCTCTGCCCCTTCCCCATTCACATGCTTGTACATGTGCTCTCTCTCTCTCAAAATAAATAAATAACCATTAAAAACAAAACAATGGTATAGTGTCAAACAGTAGTGGAGTTTATGGGCTTATTTTTGTCCCTTATCTTAGTGAAAATGCCTCTATTATTTTTCCATTAATAAAATGCTGGATTTAACACTAAAATATATTTTATCATATTATGAGACTGTCTTTCATTCCTGTTTTCTTGGCTGTTTTTACCAAAAATTTTGTTAATGGCTTTTTTTAAGTATCTTTGGAGGTAGCCATAATTCCCTCCCTAGATCTATTAATATGTTTTGTTTTATTAATAGATTTTCTAATACCAAACCACCCTTGCATTACTGGAATTACCGTTATCTATGATATATTATTCTCTTAATGTGGTTTTAGATTTTCATCTTTTATTATTTATAATTTTTACATGATACTCATTTGTAATATTGGTCTGTAATTTTCTTCCTTTGTGGGGAAGCTGTATTTATAAGATTTAGGTATCAAGGTTATACTTTATACAAAGTTATACTTCAGGAGTACCTGGGTGGCTCGGTTGAGCATCTGATTCTTGATTTCAGCTCAGGTCACAATCCCATGTTCAGATGCTCAACCGACTGAGCCACCCAGGTGCCCCTTAAAAAACAATTTTTTGGGGGGATGCCTGGGTGGCTCAGTTGGTTGAGTGTCCTGACTTCGGCTCAGGTCATAATCTCACAGTTCGTGAGTTTGAGCCCCGCGTCAGGCTCTGTGCAGACAGCTCGGAGCCTGGAACCTGCTTCGGATTCTGTGTCTCCCTCTCTCTCTCTGTCCCTCCCCAGCTTGCACTCTGTCTCTCCTTCTCTCAAAAATAAATAAACATTAAAAAAAATTTTAAAGAAAATTTTTTTAAAGTTATACTTCAGTTATACTTCATACACTTTCTTCATTTTCTGTGCTATGCGTCATGGATGTCATATTGCAACTATCGGATCTTTGAGCATTTAATAAAACTCTCCTTTGACACCATCGGGGCCTGGTGCATTTTTTGTGTAGTTCCTGGATTATTCTGTCTTCTGTAGCTATTGGACTGTTTAAGTTTTCCATCTAGCTTTCATATATTCAGCAAGAACTCTTATTTTATATAGTTGTTCATTATCCTTTTCTTCTTGATTAAGTAAAGTTAAGCAATGGTATGTCCATTTCGTTAAATTAAAAAAAAAACTTTTTTTAATGTTTATTTGCTTTTGAGAGAGACAGAGTATGAGCAGAGGAATGGCAGAAAGAGAGGGAGACACAGAATCTGAAGGAGGCTCCAGACTCCAAGCTGTCAGCACAGAGCCTGACGTGGGGCTCAAATTCACAAACTGTGAGATCATGACCTGAGCCAAAGTCAGATGCTTAACCAACTGAGCCACCCAGGCATCCCTAAAAAAAAATGTTTTTTAATGTTTGTTTATTTTTGAGAGAGAGAGAGAGAGGGAGAGAGAGATAGAGATAGAGATAAAGTGCGAGTAAGGAAGGGTCAGAAAGAGGAGACACAGAATCTAAAGCAGGCTCCAGGCTCTGAGCTGTTCGCACAGAGCCCAGTGCGGGGCTTGAACTCACAAACTGTGAGATCATGACCCGAGCTGAAGTCGGATGTTTAACCAACTGAGCTAACCAGGCACCCCTATTTTGTTAAATTATTTTAAAAATATTTGGCTTGGTTCATCAGTGTCACTGCCTTTCTTTCCTCTACCTTATGAATTTCTCCTTTTATCTTTACTATTTCTGCTTCATGCTTTATTTTGGTTGACTTTTTATTCTTTTTCTAGCATTTTAAGAAGAGAATTTAATTCCTTTATTTTTATTCTTTCACTTTTATTTATACATGTGTAAGGCTATAGATTTTCCTCTGTTGCTTTAAAGTGTATTCCATAGATTCTGGTATTTAGTATTTTCATTATCATTATTTCCTGAAATTCTGTAATTTTGGTTTTATTTACCTTGCATGCAAGAGATGTTTAAAAGAAGGTGCTTTAGGGGTGCCTGGGTGACTCAGTTAATTAAGCATTTTGACTCTTGATTTTGGCTCAAGTCATGATCTCACAGTTTGTGAGTTGAAGCCCCATTTCAGGGATTGGGGATTCTCTCCCTCCTCACTCTGTACCTATCCCCAGCTCATGCTCGCTTGCTTGCTTTCTCTCTCTCTCTCTCTCTCTCTCAGAATAAATAAATAAGCATTACAAAAAATAAAGGGATGCCTGGGTGGTTCTCTCAGGTGAGTGTCTGACTCTTGATTTCAGCTCAGATCAAGATCTCACAGTTTTTGAGTTCGAGCCCTGCATCAGGCTCTGCTCTGAAAGTGCAAAGCCTGCTTGGGATTCTCTCCCTCCTCTCTCTGTGCACCCATCCCACCGCCCATCACTCACTTGTGTGCTCAGTTGTGCACACTTTCTCTCTCTCTCTCTCTCTCTCTCAGAATAAATAAACATTACAAAAAATAAAGGGGCAGAGTAAATTCTGTCGGTTAAGTGTCCAACTCTTGATTTCAGCTCAGGTCATGATCTCACAATTAATGAGTTTGAACCCCACATTGGGCTTTGTGTAGAGCCTGCTTGGGATTCTCTCTGCCCCTCCCCTCCCCCCAAAGAAGTAAATAAACTTTAAAAAAATAAAAAATAAATAGAATAAAGTGCTTTTATTTCCTGGTGGAAGGACTTTAGTTTTTTGATTTAGTTACTAAGTTCTAGTTTTAGTGCATTGTAATCACAAGGGTTTGTAGATTTTTTTTGTTTGTTTTATTTATTTATTTAAATAATCTTGACACCCACCATGGGGCTTGAATCACGAACCGTGACTCCTCCAGCTGAGTCAGCCAGGCACCCATATATAATTTCTACTTTACATAATTCACTACACTTTGTTGTATATTCTCATTTATGGTCAGTTTTTATGAATGTTCTTTGTTGATTTTGTATCTTATCTCTTGTATTCTTACCTTTTCTTTGTTCCACTTAATCTGTCCTATATTGAGAGTGGCATAGTAAAGTCTGTTTTCAATGTGTTTTTATCTGTGTCTCCTTACAACTCCTGTAATTTCTACTTATTGTGAAGTTAGTTGCTGTGTTTCTTGGTACATAAACATCATGGGTATATCTTTATTGTGAGTTTTGACTTTTAGCATTAAAGTCCTTCCTTTGCCAGTATCAAAATTCCTCATTATTCTGAAACCATCTCCATTTTTTTGGCTTTCTTAAGTGAATTTCTCAGTGGAAGGACCATTCTATTTTATGATTTTGTTTTCAGTTACTAGTCTTACTGCATTGTGATCACAGAGTAATTTTTGTAACATTGATACTTAGTGTAACTTAATACTACTTTTTTATGACCTAATGTAAAGTCAGTTTTTGTGAATGCTTCTTGTGTGTTGTGTACATATAGTCAGATAGTGCTTTGTGAGCCAAGCTATATTTTTTTTCCTTTTACTAGGTAACTCATTCATATTTATCGATATGATATTTTTAAAAAAAAATTTATGTTTATTTTTGAGAGAGAGAAAGTGTGTGTGAGTCGGGAGAGGCAGAGAGAGAAGGAAACATGGAATCTGAAGCAGGCTCCAGGCTCTGAGCTGTCAGCACAGAGCCCAGAGTGGGGCCTGAACCCATGAGCTGTGAGATCATGACCTGAGCCTAAGTTGTACACTCAACCAACTAAGCCACCCAGGTGCCCCTTATTGATAATGATTTTTATGTTTGGTTTCAACTTGTCATCATTATTTTATATAATAGTGTTCGTGTATTATGTTAATTTGAATTTTCTTTTACCCTGTATGTGTTCTTTGCCTTTTTGTATCTTTGATATTTAAGATCGTCTTAACTTTGTTGTAGTGGTTACCTTTAGACTTAAACCTTTTTAAAATATTCCTAGTCACCTGTGTTCATATTTAAATTTTCATAATCTGGTTTGTTTGTTTTTAATGCTGTCTAACTTTGAACTATTATATATTCAGTAATTGCAAGCTTATTCTGCTTTTCTCTTTTCCTTTCCTTTTTTCTCCTAGTTTCTAATTGCATTATTTCTACTTTGTCAGAATAAGTAACATTTTGATTGATTGATTGATTGATTGATTGATTTACTTTAAAGAGAGAGCATACACATGCACACTCACATGAGCAGGGGAAGGGCAGAGAGAGAGAATCCCAAGCAGGCTCTCTGCCATCAGCATTGAGCCTGATGCAGGGCTCGAACCCACAAACCACAAGATTGTGGCTTGAGCCTAAATCATGAGTTGGACACCCAACCAACTGGGCCACCCAGGCACCCCTAGTAACATTTTTATATTATTTTTTAACCATCATCCATCCTTGTTTTATTCTTTGATATATATTACATATAGTACATGGTCCTTTCTTTGAAGTTTCCACAATAATCTGTTGGTTGGATGAAGTTTATCTTTAGTGGATGGTTCCCAAAGAGCTCATGGTTTTAAGCTGTTTTTTTTAAAAGACTTAGTACTTGAGTGACAGGTAGATATAAAATCCTTGGTTTGTAATTTTCTTTCTTTGAGTTTCTTGAAAATGCCACTCCATTATTACCTTGTTTTTATGTCTCTTTTGAGAAATCTATTCCAGTCTAGATGCCTGGCCTTGGAAGTTTAGAACCCATTCTGTTTGTATGCCCTGAGGATTTTTCCTTTATATTTAAAATCTAATAGTTTTACTAAGATAATTCTGAGAATTGATTGTTGAGGGTCAGTTTTCTCAGGTACTTGGTGGGCCCTTTTATTTTTTTTTTTTATTTTTATTTTTTTTTAATATATGAAATTTATTGTCAAATTGGTTTCCATACAACACCCAGTGCTCATCCCAAAAGGTGCCCTCCTCAATATCCATCACCCACCCTCCCCTCCCTCCCACCCCCCATCAACCCTCAGTTTGTTCTCAGTTTTTAAGAGTCTCTTAGGCTTTGGCTCTCTTCCACTCTAACCTCTTTTTTTTTTTTTTCCCTTCCCCTCCCCCATGGGTTTCTGTTAAGTTTCTCAGGATCCACATAAGAGTGAAAACATATGGTATCTGTCTTTCTCTGTATGGCTTATTTCACTTAGCATCACACTCTCCAGTTCCATCCACGTTGCTACAAAGGGCTATATTTCGTTCTTTCTCATTGCCCTGTAGTACTCCATTGTGTATATAAACCACAATTTCTTTATTCATTCATCAGTTGATGGACATTTAGGCTCTTTCCATAATTTGGCTATTGTTGAGAGTGCTGCTATAAACATTGGGGTACAAGTGCCCCTATGCCTCAGTACTCCTGTATCCCTTGGGTAAATTCCTAGCAGTGCTATTGCTGGGTCATAGGGTAGGTCTATTTTTAATTTTCTGAGGAACCTCCACACTGCTTTCCAGAGCGGCTGCACCAATTTGCATTCTGGTGGGCCCTTTTAATTTGTAGATTCAGGTCTGCCTTTATTTCCAGGAAGTTTTCTTGTGTAAAAGTTTTAAATATTAACTTTGTCTTATTGGGGTGTTTTCTTCTTCAGGAGCTCTAGTGATATGTAACTGGATTGGATTTTTTTGTCTTCTGTTTCAACCACTTTCTCTCTGATTTTTTTTTATATAAATGTTTATTTGAGAGAGAGAGAGAGAGAATACGGGCAGGGCACAGACAGAGAGAGAGGGAAAGAGAGGATATGAAGCAGGCTCCAGGCTCCAAGCTGACAGTGGAAATCCCAGTGTTGGAGCTTGAGCTCATGAACTGTGAGATCATGACCTGAGCTGAAGTCGGACACTTAACTGACTTAAACCACCCAGCCACCCCACATTCCCTTGAATGTTGAAAAATAATAATTGAATAAACTGTATTTTTTTTGCAAATGTATTTTTTATTTTATAATTCAGTCTTTATTTCTGATGTGATTTTGCCTTTTTCTTCTGTTTCTATCAAGCTTTAATCACTCCTCATTTTTTTTTTTTTTGATTTTTTGGCCCATTTCTGTTTTTTGTGTTTAATATCTGACTCAGGCTCTATTTTGAATGCTTGACAGTATTTAAAGTTTATTTTGGGTGTAATGTCTACACCCAACATGAAGCTCAAACTCATGACCCTAAGATCAAGAATCCCATGCTCTTTCCCTTTTTTAAAAAAAAATATTTTTTCAAGTTTATTTACTTATTTTGAGAGAGAGGGAGAGAACAAGCACAAGCCAGGAAGAGGGAGAGAGAATCCCAAAGAGGCTCAACACTATTGGCGCAGAGCCCAACTTGGGCCTCAAACTCACAAACCATGAGATCATGACCTGAGCCGAAATCAAGAGTTGGACACTTAACTGACTGAGCTACCTTTGTGCCCAAGAGTCCCATGCTCTTCTGACTGAGCCAGCCAGGTGCGCTGTTTGATGATATTTAATTTCGAGTGGAGTCTTCTGTTTTCTTGTGCTTCATAGTTGGTTTTTTGTGGGGACTTGTATTTTCATTCAGTGAAGTGTCTAGAGTTTCATTTTCTGTTTTCATCTTACTATAGTTTCTGTAGATGAAGATATGTCACATCTTTGTATTTGGTGGACTGAGTGGCAGTTTTGGGTAGTTTACAAATTCTTAGTTAAAAACCACTCACTTTTTGGGAGACAGGTAAGAGAGAAAGCTTGGGAAATGTCTTTGCTGGAAATTGAAGTTTGTATTGTTCTATTTCTTCATGACCTGAGATGCAAGTCAGATGCCTAACCGACTGTGTCACCCAGGAGCCTCTGTAAAAAATTGTTTTAATCACTCTAGTGTTTAGGCTCTATATCTAACACAGAGAGTGACCTTCTACCCATTAAGATTTTGTACTTTTTTTTTTTATATTTATTTATTGCTAAGGGAGAGAGAAAGAGGGAGAGAGAGAACCTCAAGCAGGCTCTACACTGTCAGCACCGAACCCAACATGGGGTTCGAACTCACCAACCATGAGATCATAACCTGAGCTGAAATCAAGGACCAGATGCTTAACCATCTGAGCCACCCAGACACCCCTTTATACTTTGAATTATTGCCCTTTAAAACATTCGAAGGGCCTCCATTGCTTTACCAGGACTGAACCAGGTCTGGATGCCCCTAGCACATGGTTACCTGTCAGGGAAGGAGAAGAGGAAATTAGTAGCACACAAGTGGTTATAAGTAGAAGAATAAGTTAGGAGTGAGAATAAACGGCAAGAAGAGGCTTGGAAAACATGGACATAAGGTGGACTACTGGGAAGTGCCCACAAACCAGGGCTCCAATTGCCTTGTGTTGGCCCATGTGCACAGCGTTGGCCATTCTTGCTCTAGGATTATATTCTCTGCTTCAGAATAGACCAGCACTGTCAGCACTGTATTGGATCCCTTTTGTTACCTGCCTGCTAACATTCCTCCAATCAGAGAAATGGTTGAGAGTATGAAACTCTGTCTAGAGAGAACAATGCAATTTTAATAGCTGAGGAAATTTGGTGTTTTGCATGCTTCCATTGAAAATGTTTGGATGTTTCATTGATTGGCAAGGAGAACAAAGAAGGCTTTCATTTTAAGGAAGGCTTTAGAGGGCATAATGGGTGGTGCCTGGTGAAGTGGGTGTTTTCTAGTGAATGACATTTGGTCTATTTTTATAGTTGGAAACATTCTACTCTTAAGCTTATTGTTTAAGCAAGCAAGAGAGCATACTGTGCAATCATGAGTGGAATTTTTACATTTGATCCCAGGCTCTTTTTTCTCCCTCATAGTTTGGAGCCTCCATGAATGTGCCTATGAATTTATAAGTATTTTATTGGTTTCAGATCCTGCTCTCAGTTTACTTATCTTCTCTTTGTGGATTATTCAAAGGAAAAAGATTAGAAACATACTGGGAAATATCTAACAGTAAATGCTTTTTTTTTTTTTTTAACTTTTTTTTAATGTTTGTTTATTTTTGAGAGAGAGACAGAGCATGAGCAGGGGAGGGGCAGAGAGACAGGGAGACACAGAATCTGAAGCAGACTCAGGCTCTGAGCTGTCGGCACAGAGCCCAACGTCGGGCTCCAACCACAAACCGTGAGATCATGACCTGAGCCAAAGTCGGACGCTTAACCAACTGAGCCACCCAGGTGCCGCTCATCAGTAAATGCTTTAATATTAGATTGGGATTTCTTAAATTCTTCATTTATAACTCATTTGAGCTGCTGTATTACTTTATTATATTTTCCCAGGTTCTTGCAGCTCCTCTGTGACTCTTGCTTAGGCCTTTCTCTTAGTTATTTCTGTCAGAGCAAGTGAACATTTATGTTCAGAATCCTAGATCAGGATTACCTTCTTCTGTGTATTCAAGCCAAATTCCCAGTTATTTTTCTCAAAAGTTGAATTTTTACAGGTATTGTAAGAGAAGTAAATACAGGGGTGCCTGGGTGGCTCAGTTCGTTGAGCGTCCGACTTCGGCTCAGGTCATGATCTCACACTCCATGAGTTCGAGCCCCACGTCAGGCTCTGTGCTGATAGCTCAGAGCCTGGAGCCTGCTTCAGATTCTGTGTCTCCCTCTCTCTCTGCCCCTCCCCTGCTCATGCTCTGTCTCTCTGTGTCTCAAAAAAATAAATAAAAACATTAAAAAAATTAAAAAAAAAAGAGAAGTAAATATAAAAAGTAAAAATACCCATAATCCTAACAACTGCAACCATTTCCTATTATGTACAGTAATTTCCAGTGCTTGTCCTCATGCCTACCAATTTTTGTCTATTTGCACTCTGCTGCTTGGTATTGTTTTTTTCATTTAACATTTACCGGATTCTTTCAAAAATTAAAAAAAAAATGTTCCACCACCCTTTAGACTTGCTGTAATTTTTTTAGAGATTTACATTTAAATGATGCTTTAACACTTGAAACATAATGTTTTCTCGGGCTGATTCATATTGTATTATTAACACCAAAATTTTGTCTTTGTTCCATATAATTTATATATGTAAATATAATTTGTGTCAATCACTTAATTCCTCTCAGATGTAAAAGTGAGCTTTCCTGGGGGCGCGTCGGTGGCTCAGTTGGTTAAGCGTCAGACTTCAGCTCAGGTAGTGATCCCATAGTTTGTGGAATCGAGCCCTGTGTTGGGCTCTGTGCTGACAGCTCAGAGCCTGGAGCTTGCTTCAGATTCTGTATCTCCCTCTCTCTATCCCTCTCCTGCTTATGCTCTGTCTCTGTCTCTCAAAAATAAATAAACTTTAAAAAAATTTAAGGGGCGCCTGGGTGGCTCACTTGGTTAAGTGTTCGACTTTGGCTCAGGTCACGATCTCACAGTCCATGGATTCAAGCCCTGCTCTGTGCTGACAGCTCACAGACTGGAGCCTGCTTTGGATTCTGTGTCTTTCTCTCCCTCCCCCTCTTTCTCTCTCTCTCTCTCTCTCTCTCTCTCTCTCTCTGCCTCTCCCCTGCTTGTGTTCTCTTTCTCAAAAATAAATAACATTTGAAAAATTTAAAAAGTGAGGTTTCCTGGGGCGCCTAGGTGGCTTAGTCAGTTAAGCTTTCCAACTCTTGATCTCTGGGTTGTGAATTGAAGTCCTGTGTTGGACACCATGCTGGGTGTGGAACCTACTTTAAAAAAAAAAAAAAAATGAGCTTTCCAGAAAGAATATATAACTTTCTATGAATTGCTTATCTGAATAGCTTATTTAAAGTGTAATAGTCTGTTTTCTGCCGTTTTTCTCATTTAGAATTTTTAACCAAATTTAAGTCTCTAGCTCACTATATCCTTTTATTTTTTAGAGTCACTTATTATATTCGTTATGCTCAGGAACATTTTTAGAGCGGTAATAACTTCTAATTTTTAAGTATGCTGGACTTCATTCTGTTTTTTAAAAAAAAATTGTCATGTACCTTTACTTCCCTTTTGTTGTTTTCTCTTCTTTCCATGATTTGCAGTATATTGGAATGTCAGCTTTCTAATTCTCTCATATGTATACTTATTACACGTCTTGACTATAGTTTTTAGCCCTTGAGCTGTTTGCTCTGCCACCTCGATCCATTTGATAGGCAAAACAAAGAATAATGAACATGCTCAGGGGTTCCTAACACCACATTTTAGGAAGTTGTTGTCTTCCCACAATCTTTCTCAGGAATTGCCAATGAGGAGAAAAAAATTTGTCTTTTTCTCTGTTTGCTTTCACCTGAGTGTGTTCGCAATTGTGCAATAAGAAGAATAGGCAGGCAGAAATTGACATGAGATGTAGCTAATCCACAAAATGGGTCTTTAATCCTATCTAAGTATTTGAAGTGCCTGAAGGGTTGCCTAGCACAAAGTAAGCAATCAGCAAGTTTTTGTCGGGTGGATGGATGGATTCATGAACAAGCCTGTCCATAAAATGCATGGATTTCTCAGATGGCAAAATTCTAAAAATCTCTTTAAATGGTACTACCTTGAGATTCAGAAACTCATCCTCCTACTCGTCCAAGTGCATTAACTACCAGAATATTAGTAATAACAAAAGTTATATTGCTTTCTAAGTCATGAACTGACCTGTGTATATATATCACACTTTTGTTTCTAAAGGAAGTAGAAATTCGGAACAAAGACCTGGAGGGACAGCTGTCTGACTTAGAGCAACGTCTGGAGAAAAGTCAGAATGAACAAGAAGCTTTTCGCAATAACCTGAAGACACTCTTAGAAATTCTTGATGGAAAAATATTTGAACTAACAGAGTTACGAGATAACTTGGCCAAGCTACTAGAATGCAGCTAAGAAAAGTTAAATTTCAGTGCCAATTGATTAAAAAATACACTGTCTCTCTTCATAGGACTGTTTGGGCTCTGCATCAAGATCGCACAAAAAAATTGAATATCATTCCTCCTCCAGGAGGATGATCTTTTGAAAATTGGAATTGTATATTTCAGTGTAAATTTTAGAATTCAGCTTGTAGCTAGTTGGGGAAAAAAAAAGAGATGAAAACTTGAACTACAAATTACCTCCATGTATATTATTGGCCATAGTTAACTAGAAAGTTATAAATAGACACTTAATGCAATCTTTTTTTTCTGATATTAGCCAATGGGAGAATTAACAATGTCTGGGTCACATCCCCTTTTTGTGTTCAACACAGTGAAGGTTATCTGCTTCTTAAATTAATTTATTTATGATATCTAAAGCTGTGTTTTGTGCAAAAACTTAGTGATGAAAGCCCTGTCTTCTGTTGTAATCTGAATAATTTCTCAGGATATTTTTGCACTGCTAAGAAGCAGTGCCATTACCAATTAATTCTTGCCAGGAGTGAGAGAGAGCTGTATCTTTAATTGAAACATACTTAACTAGAACTGGGTGTATAGAGTTCTTCCCTTTTTTTATACTGGAAGATATTTCACTCGGTGACCACTCTGGTACACTCTGGTGTTCTTTAATCTTGTCTGCTGTATAGTTTACTTTTCCACATTGATTCCATGTATTTATGAGAAGATATTGTCTCCCATTTTATTACACATTTTAAAGCCAACTAACGAAGGCAGCTGAGTCCCTCAGAAATTTTTCTTTTTAAATTTCTAATAAATTTGACACACAGTACTGAAATACAGCAGCCCGTCATTGACGGTCTGGTCTAGCAATGTTAAGTATATTTACAGAATATGCAGTTACATTTATTTATATATTTTGCAAGAAATCTTTTCTGAATGATCAATGCATTTCAATTTACAAATAATAATGGTTACTGGGGAACTGTTTATTATAGATCATTTTAAGGTGTATAGCAATTTTAAAGGGGATCCATTTCCATCAAACAGCCAATCAGAGGACTGTGGGGGTTGGAGCCGTGTACTCTGTCTGGGTCTTCACATCAACCACATCTCTAGTCAAACCTCACAAGGCAATATTCTGAACTGTTAACTAGGCATTTCAAAACAAGAATTCAACAGGCTCTTCTCAATGAACAAGTTTTAATGTTGTTTTGATGTAATTTTAAAAGACTTTTAGCAAACATGCATTTCTTTCTATATTTCTTTGAAGAAGCTATTTTAAAAGTGAGCCAAGTGCTGTCTAGTCTGCTTATGGAGTTAGGAATGCATCAGAGTCCATATATCTTTGCTGTACAATGCCTGTGATGTTGAGGAGGGTTCTTTTTTAAAGTGTATGCTTGAGTATCTGACTCTGTGGAGTCTACGAATGCACTGACTTTGTTTGTACCCCAAAACAATTGAATTGTTAAGTACAAAATTAAGCTAATTAATCGATTTGTAACCATTTTTTCACACAACAACGCAACACTAGACAATTTTGTTTTATATATGTATGTGTATGTATGTAAATACATACATATTAATTTATATTAGAGTGAAAAATAAATGGTTTGTTTCTAAAGTTAGTTTCTAAAGTGAGTTTTCAGGTGTCTCTGAAAAGTTTATATCAGACACTTAATCATCATGTATTATATGTGCTATAACATCATGTAAGTTACCTCCATCTATTTTAGGATATTTTCCTCACCTGTTTATTATAGGGAGGATAATTTAGGTACACAAGCTCAGAGCTGAGATATTTCTCTGATAAATCAGGTAATAAAATTATTTGATTGATGGAATTTTGAAGTAGATGTGATTTTATCCATCAGTTTCTGAGTAATAAAGAGCACCAGATTTTAATTTAAATAGGGGATTTAACACTAGGGATCAGGGAATTTAGTTATGAAGAGTTAAAAATTAAAAAAAAAAAACAGTATAAGCTATTGAAATGGTAAGTGAATTATTTTAATGATGTAATAAGATATTTTTAAATTTTGACATCGTTGTCATTTAATGGGAAAATAACTCACCAAAATGTCTCCACTTGAGTTGTACTGATACGTGAGACATGTGTGTAATTCAATATATACATATACCCATATGTATATACAGAAAATTATTTTTAATATTTTCCTACTGATAAGAAATTTAAAATTGGAAATTTTGTGAGTTTTTTCCTTGTCCAATAAGGCCTAATTTTTTTTCTTTTTTTAGGGATTTAACAACTTGAGGGCTGCACCTTTAAATTCCCAGATTGTCTTTAGACGTGTACAGTATATGGGATAAGGTGGACACAAGTGCACATATAAATAAAATCTTCTTAGTAAGACTGTTTTCAGTATTAATTTACAGTAGGAGAGTATCTAGAAATCGTCATCTACAAGTCATAATTAGGTTGTGTGCCTACTGTAGTTTTCTCCATTTCTGTATTGTAGAAATAAAAGTTTGCATATTAAAATTTGATTTTTCCCAGAGACAAGTATTATATGATGTATCTATATTTAGATCAAATTGTGGTAATATATTTATCAGAAAATGATGCTGGGGACTGTAGCCTGAACATGGACTTGAAGTGACACAGAAAAGGAGAGCAGAGATCGATCCCATTGTGTATAAGTTACTATATGATAATTATGAATTCTTGTACAAAAAACAACTGAAAAAAAGGAAAAACAAAAATACAGTTTTTATTTTGAAATACATTTGTTGTTCTCTGGAGAATGTACTTTATCTTCTTTTTCCTTCAGTCTTTTACAGATACTTTTTAAAAGGCATTTTAGTGATGGCAGCATTTGCTCAACTCCTACAGGTGCTACTGGATTTCACATTTAGTGTGTTATGTTGTGAAATCCTAACTTTGACATAAACGGTTTTATGAGTATCTCCCTGCCTGGAAAATTAGTTTTTGTTTCTCCTCTCTCTCCTTCTCTCCCTCTTTGTCTCTCGCTCCTTCTCTCGCGCTCTTTTCTCCCTTTCTTTCTGCAGATTAAAAAAAGTTCATGAAGTTACATCCGTCCTTGTCCTCACAGAAGAGCTTCAGCCCTCTCATGGATTTCATGTTTTGCTCTCATTTAACTGCCGGGAAGCAATTAGAGGAAAAGCTTGCAGGTTTTTTTTTCAAGTGGAAATAAAAGGGACACTCGAAATTAAACTACCACCTTTTAAAGCTCCTTTTCTGCCCTGTTAAAATTAAATGTCTTCTCTCACATGTGTGCTCTGGCCTTCCATGTTTGTGTTTAACTGTGGAGTGAGCATCTCAGCTGCTTTCTCCCTGCAGACCTGGTTTTCTGTCTGTTCTGGAAGGGACACTGGCCAGAGGCAAAACTTGTTTGGTGGCAGTGTTTTGTTTTTTAAGAAATTGTGTCGTTTATTGTGTATCAAATGATTTTACCAATCCCGATAAGCTGTGCGTGAAGTCCTGGAATAGTCTTCATTGAATTTTTGTCTTCTTCATGTTTAGCTCTGTTTCCTTACCATTCATAAGGTAAATTAATTTATATAAAATCTTGAGGAAGCTTTCAGGTAAGAAGTAGTTCAGAATGACATGTTTAAAAAAATTTTTTTTTCTCAAGTAGGATGCTGTACTATAGTAAGTATTGGTTGAGAAGATAATTTTCAAATGAGAGAATATTTTTTAAACTACTAGAAAAGGATAATTTTAGAATGGAAGCAGGTGAATCATTCACCCTACTTTAGATTGTGAAATGCATTTTTTCCAACCTAAAATTGGACCTTACATTTTGACAACAGTTTTTCTTTATGGGAAATTGATATGTACATGTCACAGAAATGTAAGCATCATTATTGAATTAAAGAAATGGTTTGTTGTTGTTCATATATTACCTAGTAAAATAGCTAACAATTTTATCCAAGAAAAAAACCTCAAAACTCAAATCAGCACTGCACTGCCTAGTGATTTCTGCTTCACTAGATAGAAAAGAAACATTTGAAGTTATTTTTACCCAAAACAGGTGACCCAGGTAGAGAAATTGCATCTATGCTAGAATAGGGAAAAGGCCACGAGCTCCCAGTTTATTTCTGGTCAATTCTCTGATCTCATTAAGGTCCCTTCTATCCTTTGGATGAAAGAACACATTCCAGCAGGTGGCAGGAGCTTATCTGGAGGAGGAGAGGATATTTTTTGAGAAAGCGGGGCCAGCAAAGAGTGGGAGCGTGCTGCCCTCAGTCTTTATCTATCTAAGGCAGGTCAGGCTAGCCAGAGACATTGTCGTTTTTCACTAAACAAGTTGGGGTTGCCTTAATGAATTTTAAGGGCTTTCAGAAGATCCTGTCATTTGTACTGTCAGCATTTATAACCTAACAGAAGACACCTCTCATTCAGAACTCACCATTCTGTGAATTCTGACCAACTTTTGCCAATTCTTTTCACATCAGGGGCGCCCAGGTGGCTCAGTCGGTTGAGTGCCCGACTTCGGCCCAGGTCATGATCTCACAGTCTGTGAGTTCAAGCCCCGCATCGGGCTCTGTGCTGACAGCTCAGAGCCTGGAGCCTGCTTCAGATTCTGTGTCTCCCTCTCTCTCTGCCCCATCCCCACTCATGCTCTGTCTCTCTCTGTCTTAAAAATAAATAAAACATTAAAAAAAATTTTTTTAATTCTTTTCACATCAGATCTACCCAGGGATAGAAATAGTACTCTGCTTTCTCCTAGTAACACCAAATTAAGATGATAATGAGTACCTAATAGATGCAAAATTAAGCCCATTTCTGTACCACAGGAAAATGTCTTTTGTGAGTATTTTTTCCACCAAAAGTCAAGGTTTTATCTTGTTATCTATGTTTTATAACTATGCTACTATATATGCATGTATAGTAAGTTCTTATCTACATGACTTGTGTGTAGGACTTATTTGATTGTTACACCTTAAATGGAATGACTGTTTGATAAAACATGGCCAGAAAGCAGGTGCTCTTGAAGTAAATGATTTCTCAACAACCTCAGTGTGAAGTGGAACAGAAAGGAGTGTTTGTTGAATCTGTGCCATGTGACGGACACTGTACTAACTGTTTGACATTTCATTTCTATGTATAGGGGCCCTTGCAGGGGTGTTCCTTTGCGAGGGGGATGAGGGAAAGAAAGGGAAGAGGCTCAGATGATTTCACCTGCTGGGTTGCTACAGAGATCAGTCTGGTCGTCCAGTACGCCAGTCAGAAGGTGGAGATCTTGTTCATGTTTCTGGTACAGTTTTTCCCTCTAGCTTGACTGCCTTGTTTCTAGAATATCTGCTAGGGTACTTCTTAACTGTATATTTTATATTTCCTCCTTTTGAACTTTGTCCTTCAGCCTCCGTTGGTGTTTACAGTGCTTGCTATCACTTGGTTGCAAATGGTACTTTGCCGATCATATTTATGCAGTGTGTTTTAGTTCCAATTTTTTTTAACTTAAAAACTTCAGATAATCCAAGGACAGTGCGCTTGTTATGCAGAGTTCCAGTCAATAAAATTTAAGTAGGAACTATTTATAACTATCTATAAAGACCTTGGGAGGACCATTCATCTCTTAAATTCCTTAGTGAAATAAGCTGTAAACCTGTAAAACTCATCCCCCAAGACTAAACACTAGTTCAGCAGGATGTGGGTTTTGCAGTCAGTGTTAGTTAGGTGACTTTGTGGTCAATTCTGGTTGCACAGAAGTCAAGGCGGCTCCAGGTTGATCACATCATTAGATCAGCTGCAGAAGTACCTCATGGCCTAGATTTTAGGTGATACCGATGGAATCATACGATATTTGTCTTTTTTGTGTCTGGCTTATTTATTTGACTTAGCATAAACTTTTCAAGGCTTATCCATATTGTGGCATATATCAGAATTTCACCCCATTGTATGGATATACCACATTTTGTTTCCATTCATCTGTTGATAGACTCTTGGGTCATTTCTACCTTTTGGCTGTTGTGAATGATTCTTCAATGAACCTTCATTTATGAATTGTTTGGGTCCCTGCTTTCATTTATTTGGGTATATGCGTAGGAATGGAATTGCTGGACAATATGGTAATTTTACGTTTAACTCTTTGAGGTAGGATTGGGTTTCAGTTGTGTTAATTTCAAAGACTCAGAGTAAAATGCCATCTCACTGGAAATCAAGCTGTGGGGTCAGTGTTTGTTAACAGACCTGTAAGTGATCCCTCGATACCTCACTTAGGCCTTTTACTCTCTAACCTAGAATATTTATTGAGTACAGACTATGTCCTATGCCCCATTTTGGAATAGAGACCAGAGAGAGAGTCTCCTAATCCAGTGTAGGATACAGACAGTTACTTCACAGTATGCAAGTGCTGTCATAAAGGAGAGCACTATTGGGGCGCCTGAGTGGCTCAGTCGGTTGAGCATCCGACTTGAGCTCAGGTCATGATCTCATGGCTTGTGAGTTCAAGCCCCGCATCGGGGTCTGTGCTGACAGCTCAGAGCCTGGAGCCTGCTTCAGATTATGTCTCTGTCTCTACCCCTCCCCCACTCATGCTCTGTGTCTCTCTCAAGAATAAATAAACATTAAAAAATAAAACAAAACAAAAAGGAGAGCGCTATTATGAGGGATCCCAGAGAGAAGAGGAGTTGTGAAGTCTTTCCCAAAAGACTGAAGATTCCTGACTGAATCTTGAAGAAGGCGTAGGAGCTAGCTGGTTGAAGAAGGGGTAAAATTGCAGAGAACTTCAGAGTATGTCATGTGCAAAGGCCCAGAGAGATGAAAGCATTGAGACATTGAGAAAATTAGAATGGGTTAGTGAACTGAAACACAGGATGTTAGGGAAGGAGATATAGCAAGATGGTGGTAGAGAAGGCGGCAAAGGGTAGATCAGTAAAGTCTTTGTAAGTCATATGGAAGATTCGGATTTTATTCAGAAAGTAATACAGAGATAGTGAAGGATTTTTTTGTAAACAAGTGATGTAATAAAAAATATGTTCTGAGGGTACCTGGGTGGTTCACTCAGTTAAGCGTCCAACTCTTGATTATGGCTCAGGTCATGATCTCACCATTGGTGAGATCGAGCCTCACATCAGGCTCTCTGCTGAGAGCTTGGCGACTGCTTGAGATTCTCTCTCCCTCTCTATCCCTTCCCCCACTCGTGTGTGTGTTCTCTCTCTCAAATAAATAAACATTAAGTGTGTGTATATATATATATACACTTAATGTGTATATACATATACACTTAATGTGTATATGTGTATATATATATATATATATATATATATACATATACATATTTAACATTTATATATGTTCTATAAGTCTAGGCAATTAGGGAAATCCCAGCATTCTCTTGAAAGGCTGCAGTATGGCAGTGACAATGGAAATGGAGAAGATGGAATGGATTCAGAGGGCATTTAGGAGGTAGAATCAGTAGGACTTCTTGCCTAATGTAGATGGCAAGGAAAAGCAAAGAATGCAGGATGACTGCTAGATCTCTTGAGTTGACCAGCCTCATTTACTGAGAGTAAATTCAAGATGTGGAGGGGCTTAGTTTGGGTGGAGGCAAGGAGGCAAGACAAAGCAAGATGAATGATGAGTTAATTTTGTTTTGAGTTTAAGGTGCCAGTGGACTAGCCAGATGGAGATGTGAGTCTGGATGGAGCTTAGAAGAAATATATGAACTGGAGATCGATGCTTGGGAGCTGTCAGCATATGTAATGGTAACTGAGGGCGTGAGAAATGAGAACACAAGATAGAAGAGTCACTTCGGGGCAGGTGCAGCACAAAAGCTTGGGAAAGAGACAAGCAATGGCCAGGAGGGGTGAGTGGATACACAAAGAGTAGGGACTCATGGAAGCCTAGAGGAGAGTTTCAAAAAGTCAGATTTCACACAAAAACAAAGCAACTCATGTCTTAAGGCATTGATATTCAAACTGTGTTGAAACCCTTTGTTAACATTTAACTTGTAAATATATTTTAACTGAAAAAAAGTAAAAACCGACCAACTCAAATATGTCGCTTACAACATGTTAAAACATGGAAATCCAGCAGACGTCATTACCGGGTTAACTGTTTTTGTGCAAAGGCCACAGTAAGGCCATCTCGCTACATTGAAGAGCATCTTTATATTTCAAGGTGAGTTATTAAATAACTCCATTTCCTAGTGTGAATTAGGACTTTTTTGATACTTTGCAACTGAAACAAATACAGAAATAGGGTCTACTAACCTCACGTCACTGTTCCATAAACCCAGTCTCAAGTGCTTGTTGTTTATGAAAATAACTTCACTTTTCTTACTGACTTATTGATTCAATTAAATGTCATGCACCACCTTTTCTGTTACTGTGTTGGTTTTCCATGTAGCTGTTGTTTCCAAAAGGTGGTTGCGATAGAGGGCCACAGATAAAAGGAGGTAGACACTTTCCTAGTAGAACTTGGCTTATTTTTCTGTGACTCCCTTGCCTCTCCTCAAAGTCAAGTTCTAGGGGCTGAAATGTATTTCCTGCATCTTGTTTAACGTATTATTTGGATGCTTAACTCATTACTAGGAACAGGTGATTTTGTGTTTGCATTGCTTTGGGAAGTTTAGAGAGTTAATACTTAGGTTATCTTAAATGACCTTTATTCTTTTTTTCATACTGATTCGTAAGTAACTGTATACAAATTATCTCTGGTAGACACGATCTTAAACAATGACAACAACAACACTCTGTGTATTTGGTTTCAGACTGCGGTATGGTGTTTGACTTTTATTTCTGGTTTAAGTTAAAATTAGCTTGAATTCCTTGAGTAGACACAGCTTGCACTACCTGGGCAACAAATGAGCATGTTAGACATTCCAGGAAGAAAAGAGGAGCTACTGTTTTTCACATATGGCTCCAAGTGATCCATAAGATTTGCAAATCATTTGTGCATTGTGAAATAAATTCTAACTTTTAAACCATTTTTGTTCATATTTTTCTATTTACTGATTAATCTTGGTCTCCTTTAGCAGAACCCTTATTTTAGAGTATACTCTGCATTGAAATCCCATGGTATATTTCAAAGTATAAAGCATAGAACTTCATGATCTGTGGCACATGGCCATCTCACAACAGTCAACGACAAATTTTCACAACAGTGTCATGACCTAAATGTTACTGTTCTCCCCGCTTTGTAGATTTTACAGAGCCTGAGATTCCGCAACATTAAGTGATTGGCCAAGTCCAGAGGCCACCAAGGAGTAGAATACAGACCCTGTACCTGCTAACCCTGTACCCATCCCACTCCATCATGCCCAAACTATGAACTGCAGACCTTTTTTAAAACGACAGGTACAAAAGTTTATCAATTCCTGGTATTTAACAACCTGTCACTTAATGAGAAAAATCGTTCATTTTCCGTTTAACAATGGTATAATGTCTCTGAATATTTATGTCTCTGCTTTCTCCTTTTGTAGAAAAAAAACTTTAATTATTCTACTCATTCATATATGCTTTCTTTTTGCAAACATTTTTAATAGTACAGTAGAAAAAGAAAAAGAACGGATGTAACATTCTTAATAAGAGTAAAACAAAAATCACCCTTGATCTGTCAATTCCTTCCCTAGAAATTATGTCCTTTTAGCATATTTATATGCCTTTATATATAATATTTATGTGCTTATAGAAATATCTAATTGTTTGGGGGGTAGGGGGCACATAAATTCTATTACTGCATCTTGCTCTATAATTTGCTGGGGGTTTTTTAATCTCTTTGGAAGCTCCATCCAAGTACATACGGTTTTTAACTTCTTCAGAGTGTTCCATTTTATGGATATATCACAGTTTAAGCATTTCCATTTTTTTTCTTTCCTTTTTCACACTACCCTCTTGTTCTTGACCTGGAGGCTACTTTATTAAGCACAGTATTAGGGGTATTAAAGATTGGTTAGTGCTCAGTTACCCCATAATGCCTTCTATAGCACCAGTCAAAATGAACTTTAAGTGAATAAATTTTCTTAAAAACGAAAACTCAAAAAAAAAAAAAAAGACTTAACTGGTCTTGATAAAATTATTTCTAAATTACACTATAAGCAACACCTAGCAACGTGCTTAGAACATAGCAGTCACTCGATAAACGTGTGGAATGACTAAACACGCTTACTGTCTTAGAAAAGAGGGGACACCTAACAGAAACTAACCTTTGCTTAGTGACTTGGTCCACCAGCTCTTGTACACAGTGTCCCCATCTGGGGTGCCTGGAGGACCATCAGGGGTGTATAGGGAGTTTAAAATGCAAGGTGCTGTGCTCTGTAGTCCTCAAAGTAGAGAAGAAGGGGACAGGACTAAAAAGGAAAGGAGAAATACAGAGATACTTAAACTGGTATTTCCACGGGGCTCCTGGGTGGCTCAGTCGGTTGAGCGTCTGACTTCGGCTCAGGTCATGATCTCACAGCTTGTGAGTTCGAGCCCCGCGTCAGTCTCTGTGCCGACAGCTCAGAAGAGCCTGGAGCCTGCTTCAGATTCTGTGCCTCCCTCTCGTCTGCCCAACCCACTGGCATCCTGTCTCTGTCTCTCTCAAAAATAAGTAAACATTAAAAAAAAAAATTATTAAAAAAAAAAACTGGTTATTTCCAGGCAATGCCTCCCTCTTATGCCAAGAGCCTTTTGTCACCTTGATGGTGGCTTTGCAGAAGATGCTGCCTGTTAGCTGTTGATTCAAACTTTTTGTGAGTACCTACAGTGCCACAGGTCACTGTACTAAGCACAAGGAACAGAAAGGTGATAATTCACAGTCCTTACCCTCAAGACAGAGGAAGCAGACGTGTTAATTGATAGGTACAATGAGCTAGTAAGACTGAACGGAGCCATAGCTTCTGGTGAATAGACAGGAGAAGTTGGGCATTGTCACTGAGGGGGTCGCATTTGAGCTGAGATAAAGATGAATACATGTCCCCTTTGACAAAGATTCAGATGGATCTTTGGATGTATGAGGAGCCTAGGGGAAAGGGCACATCACAAAGAGCCACACACACCAATTTAGCCTAACACCCTGGCGGACCCATCAGTGGCTTAGCTAGGAATCCAGAGCAGATGAGGTGGGCACATTCCAGACCGCAACCTTGTCTTGGGTTCTCAGCAGTTCTGACTTCTCCTAAAGGGAGTGGATGGCACTGAAACCTTGGATGAGGAAAGTAACATGATGACTAGATTCACATTTTAGAGAAAGTAAATCACTCTGGCCACAGTATCAAGAATAAATTTAAGACTATGTGAGATGAAGGAGGTGTTAACTTTATTGTGGTAATCATTTCACAATAAATACGTATATCAAATCATCACATTGCACACCTTAAATTTACACAATGTTGTATGTAAAAGATATTTCAATAAAGCTGGGGAAAATGGATTAAAGGTTCTGCAAGACCAGATTCAGAATTCAGGATGACTGTTTTTTTTTTTTTTTAATTGTGGCAATCCAGGTAAGAGCAAACAAAAACTGGAAATGATGCCAGAAGAGGAACTGAATATGAGAGAGACTCAAGAGGTATCTAATGGGAAGATATTTTGAAATTCTAAATTTCTGTTTTTGTGGCATTTATTGCTTCGTTTCCCTTCCTCCCACCCCCCAATTCAGGCAAACAAATGCCTTCTATTCCCTGGCCCTCAGGATTGGGTTGTTACTGCAGTAATGACAATCATTTCTTATTTAAAAAAATTTTTTTTTAATGTTTATTTGTTTTTGAGAGAGAGCATGAGCAGGGGAGGGCAGAGAGAGAGAGGGAGACACAGAATCCGAAGCAGGCTCCAGGTTCCGAGCTCCAAGCTGTCAGCACAGAGCCCAACGCGGGGCTCAAACTCAGGAACCACGAGATCATGACCTAAGCCAAAGTCGGACACTTAACTGAGCCACCCCAGTGCCCCAATGACAGTCATTTCTCTTCTTTTGAATTTCTGCACTCACATGAGGTTCTTATGGGACAGGGAAGTGGAATTGAAGGGAACAAGATAATGAGAAGGTAGCAAGTACCCCTAAGAAGGGGCCCTGGACACTGCTCCTTCCCTTCAACACACCAGCCTTAGATCAGAGGTTGGAGGGTAAACAAATGACCCCCCAACAGGATGGAGGATTGGAGACCCATGCCTCAGTTTCCAGGTTTGCCTACAGAAGAATTCCCCTGGGCCAGGACGATGGAGCAGCTGCTGAGGAGAAATGATGTGGTGTGTCCACTAAGAGAGTCCCCAACAAGTTTGTTGGAGCTCAAAGAAAGTGCCTGAAAAGTCTCCCTGCCCCAACTTCAGCATGTGAAGAAGCAACTGAGGAAGAAGCCTGTGAACTGGGAGAACGGGTCACCTGTGTGGATCTGGCACCAAAGATCAGATGGACCTCTCCGTGGATTCTGGTGCAGAAGGCTCTCAAAACAAATGCCAGCATGGATAGAAGTGGATCGAGAACCAGAACCTGCCACTTTCCTAGCCCCTTGAGTACTTTGACACTTTATGGAACTCACTTGGATCCCTAGGAAGGAAGTGGTAGGAAGGGAAACCTTAACTGGCTGATTTTATCTTGAGTTGACAAAAGCAATGTTTCTGCTGCCAGGCAGAATACCATTTAGAATAAAATTGAGAACAAAATTATTTGGTACCCTGCTCATGGCCTGTGAGCATGTACTCATTACCAGTAGACTTTGCAGGACATGGTAACTGTTGGGAGGATTTCTAGGTTTCCAGATTTGGTGTGAAAAAAGATAAGTTCTGTTTTGGACATGTTGAGTTGGAGGTGCTTCTCCAGCATGGAGGCTAGAGAAATAAATTTGGAAGTTACCAGAAAACAGGCTGATGATGAAGCCATAGGCAGATGAACTCAAATAGAGGGTGAAAAAGACAGGCCCCGAGGGGTGCCTGGGTGGCTCAATAGGTGGAACATCTGACTCTTGATTTCAGCTCAGGTCATGATCTCGGGGTTTGTGAGTTCAAGCCCCGCGTAGGGCTCTGAGCTGGCAGCATGGAGCCTACTTGGGTTCTGTCTCTCTTGTCTTAAAAAAAAAAAAAAAAAAAAAAAGGCCCAGAGCCATAGGAAGCCCTGTCATTTACAGGGGCATGGAGAGAAAATGGAATTAGGAAAACCCTGTGAATAAAGGTCCAAGTAACGTAGAGAAGAACGAGCAGGTGACACCAGGTAATCAAATTGATAGGTATCTAATTTTATAGTGAATGGGATCCAGCCCCAAAAGAGTTCATGATTATAAACTAAAATTTTATGTGTTTGCTTTTTTTTTAAAGGCTACTATTTAAAAAAAATTTTTTTTAATTTTTTTTTTAACATTTATTTATTTTTGAGACAGAGAGAGACAGAGCATGAACGGGGGAGGGTCAGAGAGAGAGGGAGACACAGAATCTGAAACAGGATTCAGGCTCCGAGCTGTCAGCACAGAGCCCGATGCGGGGCTCGAACTCATGGGCTGCGAGATCATGTCCTGAGCTGAAGTCGGCCACTTAACTGACTGAGCCACCCAGGCGACCCTAAAAAAAATTTTTTTAACGTTTATTTTTGAGAGAGAGGGAGCATGAGCAGGGGAGGGGCAGAGAGAGAGAGGGAGACACCTGAAAGTAGGCTCCAGGCTCCAAGCTGTCAGCACAGAGCCTGACATGGAGCTTGAATCCATGAACCATGAGATCATGACCTGAGCTAAAGTCGAACACCTAACTGAGCCACCCCAGTGTTCCTAACCTAAAATTCTTTGTGACATCTCTCCTTATTGACCAGGAAATTATCTGCCTCATTTTCCAACATAAGACCATGTTCTTGTTGCTTGAGGATTCTGGGATTCTGACTACTGGAGCCTAATTTGTGTTGATACAGTTAAATCTTACCTCCCTAGTGTTCCTGCAGGATAGATTGAAGTTCATGTATGTTACGTCAATATGCTGCCGGGATTTTTTTTTTTTTTTTTTTTTTTATGTTTGGCTGTATAACCCAGTTAGCCTTTCAAGAAAAAATCTCCATCACAACTTGTTTTCCAAGATTAAGACGAAGCAAATTTGGGGGGAGCCTATGCTTCTTATTTCTGGGTAATGAAAACTACATAAATCCATTTCCGTATCACCCTGGCTACTAGGAAGCTGAAAAACAGGTTTTAGGCTTAATTGCTGTCGTGTTCCTCAGCTAGGAGTTCTCTTAGAATTTGGGGCTTTTTTTTTCTTCTTTTTGGACCTTTATTTTTTCCTGTTCCTAATTTTTGATCAGTCGTTTGGTCTTGTACTATCTGGTAGTACCTATATTTTTATAATCTACCTCAAATCTTTTATGAGTTTGGCAAGAAACAGAATAGCTAATTTAAAAATAAAGGACATGTCATAATTTTGCAGTTTCTTTTTTAACCTGTATCTCTAAGGCTGACCTTTGAGACCTTTGGTCTATGGTAGTAACCACGGTCTTCATTTTAGTTACAAAGTTCATTCTGATGAATAATTCAGAGAAGCTTCCCCCACTGCACACCCCATAGTCAACCTGTTTATCAACGGCAGTAGCAAAAATGAAACATTTGATTGCTTGATGATAGAGGTCATTTAAGGAAACGAGGTAACCCCAGTGAAGTGACACCAGACATCTTTCCTCTTTCATCTCTTAGCCCGCCTTACCTATCTTGGCTGTGTTTAGACATGTGTATTTAGAAATGTGGACAATCATCTTATAAGTCATTTGTATAAAATTTGCCTTCTCCAAATCCCATGTGAGAGATGATAACAAGCTTCTTGCTCTGTTGAAGTATCATGGGCAAGAACTCAAAAATAAATAATAATGTGTTTCCCTCTACTGTGCTTGGTTTATAACCTTGGACATGGTTTCACTTGCCACATCTTTGGGACTATCAGATCTTTTTAAGGTGCCAGGATCTACATTACCATCACCAGCCAGGAAGATACAACGCATCCCTCCTAAGTGAAGCGTGAACTATTGAATGGCACTTGGTTAAGACCAAATATTTCCCCCAAGACTCTGCCAGAGATTGCCCCCTGGGCCAGATACAGCCTCCTTCAGAGAGCGAAGCACACACCATGTGATCTTTCTTTTCCTCAACTGGTGTCAAAATTAATCATAGAGCCACGTTTACCAGGTTAGAATGGAGTTACCAATCACCATTGCTTTAATTCTCCCACTTTAGATGGCCCTGAGCCACCTGATTTGAAAGTTGGAGGAAATTGTCCTTTAAATAAAACTCATTGCAAGACTTAATGTAGCCTTGGTCTTCAGCCAATGTCTGCTAAATTCTAGCTCAGGTTCCAACAAAAAGAAAAGGTCCAAGCTGTCCTTTTGTCTGATGATTTTTTTGTCAAACCAAAATGTCTCAAACCTATAATTCTAGTCTTAATTGATTTCTAGGTTGAGTTCATTCTACTTGAAAGAACAAGAGCTACAGAGGAGGAGAACAGGAACTTTTATTAACCACAGAGCGTGTATTGGGCACAGCATGTACAAGATACAGAGTGGGTCCTTACAACAACCCTAGAAAAATGAGTGGATGAGCACCCGGAGACTCCAGGAAACCAGGGGTCACCCGGTACTATGTAACTGACAAAGGATGGAATCCAGTTTGAACTCCAGTGGGCTCCTATTTTTCTCCAAGAGGCATATTTTTCTGGGCCAACCTCAGCAATGAAACACAGAAAGATAATGGAAATCACGGAGTTGACTGCTCCCTGAGGAGGCTGTAACAAGAATGGAGCCAGGGGCCTGTTGGAGTCGCTAGGGCAATGTCCTTGGAAAAATTCCTGAATTGCTGACCATGATTCATTCATTTCCTTTCTTTTGCCTGGCTTATTTTTGCCTGGTCCCAAGACCGTGCTATAATTTTGGGGGTGAATTAAAAAAAGGCTAAGAATCTCTGTCGTACGCAAAGCTCCCGTCTAATGTCTTGATTCCCAAGATGCCTACTTCATGCATAATGGGGAAAACACCTACAAGAAAGTTGTGTGCAATGACCGAACTACATTCAAAGTACAATCTGCCATTGTGCCGAGGTAGGCTAATTCATGTGCACTCAAGAACCTCGGGGATAAGGTTTAGAAAACCAAAACCTGGGGTTCAGGAAGTTCAAAATGCTGACAGTAATGATAGTACTTGGTGCTCCCCAAAAGGAGTCCTCCTGTGCCTGTCTGTCTGGAAAGAGATCCAAGGTTTGTTGGAATTGGATCAAATAAAGAAGGGGTCGGTAAAGATGAAGCTGCTGACATACCCCCATTCCTCTACCTACAGAACCTTCTTAGCCTTCCCCATATACATTCTCCAGTAAAGAACTCCCTTCCACCTCGGCCTTGCTGGAATCCACAGATTTCAAAATGGAGATTTTGGTTCCATCCCTACCTCAATACTGAGATAGTTTTTGTTGCAGGCCGAAAGCAGGCAGTGTAATTTTGGGGCCACAAGATGTTGGGTTCCTCAAAGACAAGCAGCATGGAACAAATAGGGAAGCCACAGAATCACTTCTGAAATTCAATTTAATCTTCAAGCTGTAAAACCCACTGCAATAATGGTGAGGGCTTTTGTCTTCTCTGAATAGCCTAAGATTCCTTTGAGAAAACTGACAAATTTGTAAATGTGGTAAAGATAACATTTTCAATAAGCTTTTATTTCTTCCTCTTCATTATGTGGTACAAAGGATCCTAAAATTCCATTCCAATTCTTTTCACTTTGTGAAAAATGGTCACACCAAGAAACACTTGACCAGTATATTCTTTTTGTATAACAAATTCTCTTCTCAAAGTTTTTTTTTTTTTTTTCTGAGAGGAATAAAAATAATTTTATTTGCCGTTGGGTTTAGTTCTTTCTAATGACATTTTTCCTTTAAGTATGCCTTTTCTGACTTACCTGATTGCAGTGTTGATTGCAACACTTAGTGTCAGTAGTGTCCCATCTAAAATAAGCTTTGCTGTTACTGCTAAAGAAGATCTGATAAATATCCTTCTAAGAGTCGTGCATATGGGAATGCAAGCTGGTGCAGCCACTCTGGAAAACATGGAGGTTCCTCAAAAAACTAAAAATAGAAAAAAAACAAAAAACTAAAACTAGAACTACCCTATGACCCAGCAATTGCACTGCAAGACATTTATCCAAGGCATACAGGTGTACTGTTTCGAAGGGACACGTGCACCCCCATGTTTATAGCAGCACTATCAACAATAGCCAAAGTATGGAAAGAGCCCAAATGTCCATCGATGGATGAATGGAGAAAGAAAATGTGGTGTGTGTGTGTGTGTGTGTGTGTGTGTGTGTGTATATATATATATATATATATATGTGTGTGTATGTATATATATATATATATATATATATATATAATGGAGTATTATTTGGCAATCAAAAAGAATGAAATCTTGCCATTTGCAACTACATGGATGGAACTGGAGGGTATTATGCTAAGTGAAATTAGAGAAAGACAAATATATGACTTCACTCATATGAGGACTTGAAGAGACAAAACAGCTGAACATAAGGGAAGGGAAACAAATAATATAAAAACAGGGAGGGGGACAGAACAGAAGAGACTCATAAATATGGAGAACAAACTGAGGGTTATGGGAGGGGTTGTGGGGGGGGTGGGCTAAATGGGTAAGGGGCACTAAGGAATCTATTCCTGAAATCATTGTTGCACTATATGCTAACTAATTTGGATGTAAATTTAAAAACAATTAAAATTTTTTAAAAGAGTACTATAGATAAAAAGAGTCATGCATAATAATATTGACAATGGAAAGCAAACATGAATTGATTTTTTAAAATTTTATTGATTTAAGTAACCTCTACATCAAGTGTGGACCTTGAATTCATAACCCCAAGATTGGGAGTTGCATTCTCCCTGAACTGAGCCCCCCAAGTGCCCCCATGAATTGATATTTTAATTAGAATTTTGTTTTGCTTATGTTTTGGATTAAGAAAGAGATGTGGTCAGTTAATGATTCTATTCTATTGTTTTATTGCAAACAAGACTGAGAAAGGGAACAAGTATTTCCACACTGGATTCTTCTTGAATGAATTCAAGCGAAGTTTCATCAAAATGAAAAACTGCCAAGTAGCTTTGCATTTGGTAAAGGTGTGAGATTGCATCCACAGAGGTGCTGATTTGCTCCTCCTCCAGAAGGACCAGCCCTTTGAATGTGCAGTGCTGGCCTCAGGGGGAGTGTCTGCACATGTCTGTTAAGTCCCAGGGACTTGAGGGGTTTTGTCAGAAGCTTATGCTAAACACTATTTTTTCCCACCGGATTCTAGGTAGAGAAACTATGTCATCCAGTGTAGATGACTAGATCATTTCTGAAAAATTTTTTAAAATATTTATTTATTTTTGAAAGAGAGAGAACATGAGTTGTAGAGGAGCAGAGAGAGGGAGACACAGAATATGAAGCAGGCTCCAAGCTCCGAGCTGTTGGCACAGAGCCCGACACAGGGCTCGAACCCACGAACCATAAGGTCATGATCTGAGCCAAAGTCAGATACTTAAACCGACTGAGCCACCCAGGCACTCCATAGATCTTTTCTAACTGACAGTCCACAAGCCTAACATTGTGAGCCAGCTCCCAGCTGTGCAGCTCTTCTCGACATTTCCTTCTGTGAAGAACCCTGTGTTCTCGTGTTTGCCCTGTAGTGTTCTTGACACTTGTGATTTGCCAGAATCTTTACCCTACCTTGCAGCTCTGTTTTTGGTGGGCGCCTTTATCTCCTCAGGCCTCAAGGTCCTCCTCTCCAGATGAGGGATAGGATCTATGACCTATTCCAACCTCTTCCATCTCTAGAATATTCAATACATAAAGAGAAGGACTGAGTTAAGAACCAATGCCTTTAAAGTAACTGGGAAGTTTCTCTCATCTGAGGGCTAAGGGGCACTTGGCAATCACTTATTGTTGTCTCAAAATTTTGTGAACTTTCCTTAAACATACACTTATGTTCTAGCCTTTCTTCTAGCTATTGACTCCAGAGAAATAAAAACATGTCCAAAGACTTGCACATGAATCTTTAGGTTAATATTATCTATTCACTTTTTTATTGAAGTACAGTTAACACAACTACATTACTTTCAGTTGTACAACATAGTGATTCAACAAGTCTGTACGTCAATGCTGTGCTCACCCCAAGTGTATCCAGCATATGTCACCACGCCATTACAGTATCATCGACTACATTCCCTGTGCTGTGCCATTTGCTCTCGTGACTTATTTCATAGCTGGAAGCCTGTATCTCCCACTTCCCTTCATCCATTTTCTTCATCCCTCACCCTCACCTTCTGGCTACCACTCAGTTTATTCTCTGTTTTTATGGGTTTATTTCTGCTTTTTGTTCATTTGTGTTTTAGAGTCCATATATAAGTGAAATCATACGGTATTTTTCTTTGACTTATTTCACTTAGTATAATACCCCCGAGGTCCGTCCACGTTGTCTCAAATGGCAAGATCTCATCCTTTGTTATGGCTGCACAATATTCTATTGCGTGTATGTGAATGAGTGTGTGTGTGTGTGTGTGTGTGTGTGTGCCATATCTTTATCCATTCATCTATTGGTGGACACTTGGGTTGCTTCCATGTGGGTTGGATATAGTAAATGTTGCAATGATAGGGTGCATATATCTTTTCAGATTAGTGTTATTGTAGTCTTTGGGTAAATACCTCAGTGGAATTACTGGATCATGGGTATTTCCATTTTTAATTTCTTGAGGGACCTCCATACCGTCTTCCACAGTGGCTGCACCAACTTACATTCCCACCAACAGTGCACAGGGGTTCCTTTTCCTCCTCTTTCTTGCCAACACTTGTTGTTTCTTGTGTTTTTGATTTTAGCCATTCTGAAAGTGTGAAGTGATAACGTATTAGGGTTTTCGTTTGTATTTCCTTGATAATTACTGATGTTGGACATGTTTTTCATGTGTCTGTTGGCCACCTGTATATCTTCTTTAGAAACATGTGTATTCAGGTCCTTTGCCCATTTTTAATTGAATTATTTGGGGCAGGGGGGTTAGTGTTGAGTTGTGTAAGTTCTTTATATATTTTGGATGTTAATTCTTTATCAGATATGTCATTTGCAAATATTTTCTCCCATTCAGTATGTTATCTTTTCGTTTTGTTGATGGTTTCCTTCGCTGAACTTGCGCGTGAATATTTACTCACAATAGCCCCAAACTGGAAACAACCTAAATGCCCATTAACAGATGAATGAATAAACAACATGTAGTGTATCCATACAATATACTACTATTTCGCAATAAAAAGGAACAAACTACTGATACATGAAACATGAAAGAATCTCATTCTGCTGAATGAAAGAAGCCAGACACAAGGATACAGGCTGTATGAGTCCATTTATGTAAAATTCTAGAGAATGCAAACTATTATAGTGACAAAAAGCATTTCACTTGCTGCCTGTGGACGGCAGAAGACAAGGGCTCTTTTGGTGGTGAACGAGATGTTCTGTGCTGTGACTAGGATGGTAGTTTCATGGGTGTCCACAACTGCCAACATTCATCAAATTGCACACTTTAAACGGACAGAACTTATATGTAAACCATTTCTCGAGGGTACTGAGGAAAAATTTTTGTAAGCTCTTGACTGTTAAATCTGAGGCTTGAAGAAAATACTTACTGGGCAACGGAGAAGTTTTGTGGGGCTATGACATCACAAAAGGGTTAATAATCTTAAACATTCCGGAAAGCCCTTTAATTTCTGGGCAGCGCATATGAATTTGTCGTGCAAAAATTTTACCTTCTGGTTTCCGGTGAGCCTCAGACAAAGGACTGCCTTGAGGACTTAGCAGGGCCCTGGGCTGGATGAGCCAGCCTGCTCTTTCTCCAGCCTTGTGCAGATTCCTGAGAGCCAGCTGGCTCAGCAAACAAAGGCCAGGTCTCCTGTCTTTTTAGCATGTCAGGCTTCTTAAGACCGATTTTCCTTCCCTCCGCCTGAGGTGGTATGTGTCCACCTGGGGAGATTCCGTTCCACTTTTTTGAAACTAGAAAGCTGTAGGCCACATTCTTCCTTTATAGGCCACCTGGAGCGACCTATTTTAGTTGGCTCCACTTACAGAATCACAGGATGTGAGAAAGAACTTGAGAGATCGTCCTGGCCAACATCCCAAAGGAGGAAACGGAAGTCCAGAGAAGGTTAGTGACTGGCATAGGCTCACACAGCCAGGGCAGGACTATCAATTACTGTCTTCCCAGGTGTCTCTGCTTCCTTATGTTGGCTCTGACTTGCTGAGAAACTGCAGCCCAAGATCCCTGGCTGTCAAAAACTAGGTCCGAAACCCAAGATCGACTTCAGTGTGCGGTACTTTTTTTAAGAATGAAAGTTGCAAAATGGTTGGATTCTAGCTGGAAGAAAGGCAGCAGAGAGTCAGTTCTGACCTCCTATGAGGAAACATAAGGATCAGACCTCAGCTTGGGAATGAATGAGAGGCATTTATGATTATCGTAGAACTTGGCAGCACTTGCAAAAGCCTGTTCCGTGGTGGAAGCGACCGTGTTAAATTTCCGTTCTCATTTGCATTTATAAAAGTGAAATAAAAGTATTCCTGGGATAGGAACAATCTTTGTGATTGGGAAATGCCTCTTGGTCATTATTGCTCTTTTCACTCTTCATATATTTTTCCTTGATGGCTATTGAAATAGCAGATATTTTAAACAGAGAGAACATTCATCATGGCGGATTCTTGAAGTTGAATCCGATTCTTCCAGTGAAGTAGCCACTGCCAGAAAGTAAATGAGACCTTTCTGGAAGCTCCACTAACAGTCCCACATGGCTCTAGTTTTAAACTAGAGTTTGGCAGGCCCAGGTCTCGGTGTCCTCAACCCTCTCCTCTCGCATCTGGCCCATCGGTGCCTGGGCAGGAGCTGGGGTACAGGCGGCTGAGGATTCCTTGGGGGTCGTGCCGCTCTTTCCCAGTGGTATCCCAGCAGCACCCTCAATGCTGGTGTTGGTTTGGGGGGGGGGGTGCGCAGAGATGACAGCTGTGTAGTTACCAGTGGTCTTGGACCTTTGCATTGCTTGCTGTACTGGTGACATGTTTTGTTCTTCGTGCAGATTCCCCAGAATAGAAGTTGCAGAATTTGGCAGAATGATTAGGGTGGAAACTTCAGGAAGAAGACTTCGGGTTGTTAGAGAGAAGCTCCCCACTCCCTAAGCTGAAGAAGAAGCATCCGCACGCCCTGCTTCCACCCGGGGACTCCCAGATTGCCACACAATGGCACCTCCCAGAGGTGTCGGCAGTGGTGAGACCCGCCCTTCCCAGAGATACTGTTTTCTGTGCCACTTTGTCTTGCCCTGGTGGTCACGCTGTGTTGTGGCTGCAGCGAAAACCTTTTGTGTGTCAGACATGATGGGCAGCGTGGACAAGTCACACTGGTGCCCAACACCTCCCACCACTGAGCACTGTGAGGACAGAGACTTGGTCTTCTTTGCAACCTATCTCTACCCCCTCACATGGAGGATATCTGTATACCCACAAGGACATACCATCAGCGTGCAGCAAATCTTGCTGAATGACAGACAAAGTGACATGTTGAGCAAGTGGATGATGAAAGTTTCTGACCTTAAATGTGGACTAATCAGATAAGTGTACTAGTGATACAAGAAATCACAGAAGATGCTGTGGGAGAAGAACTGAAACTTCTTCTAGAAAATCCGTTAATGACCAGAATAGATCTCTGGCTTTTTTCATGTGCGTTGGATAACAACCATGGAGAATTGAGGTGGGTACTTTTCACTTCACCTCCTCTAATCCTGTGATTTGAAATCATTACCGTCATTGGGGCCACAGGTATTTGGGGCACCTGGACTGGCTAATTTATTTTCTCCTCCATTTTCTCTTTATTAATTATAAATGTGGTCTTTTACTTACCTAACTAAGAACCAGGGATAGGACAGCTATTTCGAATCATCTTAATTTTTATTTACTCTTTTTTTTAACTTTATTAATTTTGAGTGCGAGAGAGAGGCAGAGAGGCAGAGAGAGAATCCCAAGCAGGCTCCATGTTGTCAGCACAGAGCCTGATGTGGGGCTTGATCCTACTAACTGTGAGATCACGACCCGAGCCGAAATCAAGAGTCTGATGCTCAATGGACTGAGCCACCCACGTGCCCCTCTCGTACTGTTTTTTTTTTTTAATTAGCATACAAGTACGCTGTCGTGTCTCTTACTTTAAGGTTTACCTTTAATCCTCAGACCTATCAGTTGATTTCTTCTTTTTCACCGAAAAACTCTGAAAAAAATGGTGTCTTCGTGAATTCGCTCCACTTCCTAACTTTCCACTTGCTCTTCAGATTCCTCCATTGTGGCTTCTGCCCTGCCTGCTCCACCAAAATCGCTCTCTCCAAGCTAACCAGGGACCTCCAGCTTGCCACACCGGGGGGCATTTCTGCCTCTTCTTACTGGCACGCTCCTCACGGGACCAGCTGAGCATCCTTCTCTTGTACATGAAAGAAAATCCAACTGATTGTAGCGAGAAGAGTAAGTTTCTTGTACTGTTTTTCATTTTTAAAAGACTATTTTTTTTTCATGGTTATTTATTTTGAGACAGAGAGAAAGCATGAGCAGAAGACAGGCAGAGAGAGAGAGAGGGAGAGAGAGAATCCCAAGCAGGCTCCAGGCTCCAAGCTGCCAGCGCAGAGCCCAACGCGGAGCTCAAACTCAAGTACCGTGAGATCATGATCTGAGCTAAAATCAAGAGTCGGATGTTTAATCAACTGAGCCACCCAGCCTCCCCTCTTGTACTGTTTTTTTAAATAATTTTCTCCTCTCTGCTTTTTTCTACTCCCCAACGTCAGTCAGATATTGGATTAGCTGAATTAACCCTAACTATATTCTCTGTTGTTCATCTCTTTAGCTGTTTATTTGGCTCAACGAGTTCCTGGCCTCTAGCTTTTAAACCTTGCATTGAATTTGTCATATCACCTGTCACGGTTTTTGTTTGTGTCGTTCGTTGTTCTCAGAATATTCCTTTTTATTGCAAATATTCTTATTTCATGGGTGTAGTATTTCACCTTTTCCCGATAGAAGTAACTTTTTCCCCCTAGTCTCTGAATTGTCTATTTTCCAAGAGTTACTTTCCTTAGTTTGTTTTGGTCCCTCTCCATTGTGTGGAGATGTTCTGAAACTGTCTCTCCAATTCTAAGCAGTGTGTTCACATTCTACAGCGAAACCCTGGGGCGCTGGGTGAGGGATGTGGGGTGGAGCAGGCTGGCTGGTGGCTTTGGGGGGACATTGACCGGTCGGAGGCCAGCTTTGTCATCTGGTGACCCTCCTCCCATCCCCACATACAGATATCAACATGGGGTGGTCTTTTCTCTGCAGCCTTTTAGTTCCTCCAGAGAGGGATCTTCCAGATGCCTCTGGCGGCTATAGATGGCCAGCTGAGGCCCATCTCCGAACCAGGCAGGAGAAAGCAGCCAGGGGCCGCCTGGTTCTGAAGGTAGATTGTAACTTAATCCTCCAGCGTTCGGTGTCACCCTTGCCCTCCTCTTGTACTTGCGCTTAGATTCCAGATCCTTTCTGACTTGTTTATTCCAGACAATGAGCCTCTAGGTTCTTGGCTGGACAGGGGGCGGGAGAAATGGGGGGGGGGGGGGCGGAATCTGTCGCGCCTGTTTGAGACGTTTCGAGCTCTCCTTTGCAGCCTCCGCCTTCATCCCCACCTTGCAGGGGAGGCGGTATCTCCACACGCCAGGCCCCTCTAGCTCTTGGCCAGTACTCCCCGCAGACTCTCCGGCAGCTCCCTCCCCGGCTGAGTCATTACTCACCCTGCTTCTTGCAGACGCTGACCTTCCTTGTCCCTAATTTTCTCTTTTGCTCTTCTTGATTGCTTCACTGTCATGGTAGGGATTTAGGAAGGAGTGTCAGTAAAAGCATGTTTCAGTCCATCATATTTAACCAGAAGTTCTTTGTCATTCTTTACATTTTTGGATGTTTTGATTCTTTAGGATTGTATTCCCACAGAACATCAGAAAATAGAAATTCTGCATTTTTCAGTGACACCCAATTTGCTCTACAAAAAGTAAAGCATGAAGGTAAGGGTTTGTTTTTGTTTTTGTTTTTTACTGTTAATATAAAATGTTGCCTCTTGTGTAATATTCCTTTTGTGACATGTGAATGAAATTACATTCCCTTAAAGAAGGTTCCCTTAAAGAAGGAAACATACAGGATTATTGCTGCCTTTCAGATTGTCCAGGAGCAATCTACTTCTAATCTCAGATGTTCTTGCTTCTAGCTTCCTCAAATCTTTGAGGTTCTTTGTGGGAAATTTTGGTATCCTCTTTTCAGGAGTATATAGCTAACGTTTACGTATGTGCAAGGCACTCTTCTATTTAATCCATGTAGCCACCGAATGAAGTTGATATTACGGTCTCCATTTTACAGATGAACAGATTGAAGCATGGAGAAGTAATCTGCCCAAATTCACACAGCTCAGCTAGGTGTCCTGAGTCGCAGATGTTGACCACTGTGCCATATGCCATGTTGCAACATCTTTGTATGTCACGAACTTGTTAAAGACCTGTCCACCTACTTCAAAGGAAACTCATGATATTAAAACACAGAGGAGTTCCTGTCTCTCCCTCTCTCTCTCCACACACACACACACACACACATCCACACACACACACATCCACACACACACACACACAGCGAATTAAAAGGAACAGAGAACTGTGTAGACCAGAAGTTTGAGATGAGTTTTTTTTCCCCCCATTGGAGCACTAAATTTGCTCTGATTTCCTGGCAACTAATGAAAAAAAAAAGTGAAATGTTAGATTATATGGTTCTCATTGTTTTGTAGAGCAAGCATGCAAATTATTTTGCAGAGAAAAGTTTTTGGCAACTGAATTCTAGAAGCAATTTCTAGAATTCTAATAAAAGAATTCTATATTAAGGTTTTTTAAAAATCTTTTTTATTGTGAAATGTAATACTTACTCAGAAAAATACATTAACATAAATGTATAGCTGACTGAATTGTTGGAAAGAGAGACACCACCTCCCCCTACCCTGGTCAAGAAATAGAAGCTTCACAGCCCCAAAGAAGCTCTCCTTGCCCACAAACATGACCATTATCATAATTTTTATGACAATCATCTCTTTGCTTATTTTTTTTTACAGTTATACTACCTAAATAGCACACACACTGTATTTTTGCCTGTTTTTTTTTTTTTTTTATCTTGATATGATTAGAATCACACATTATTCTTTTTGGCTTCTGTTGTTCAACTTTATGTCCGTGAGATTCATCCAAACTGGTCTGTGTAGCTACGTTCATTTTTATCGCACTATGGTACTTGACTCTACTTGGCTGTACGACATTTAGGACTCTCCCACAATTTGGCTACTCATTAGCTGGTGGACATTTGGGTTATTTGGGTTGTTGGCTACTATGGAGAATGCTGCTGTGAGCACTCTCATGTGTGTCTCCTGACTGAAGTGTGTGCATATATCAGCCGGGTCACAGGGCAAACATAGAGGATGTTTTTGTAGAGGATGCCTAGTGGTCTTCCCAAATGGTTGTATCATTTAAACCACCGCTAGTAATGTAAGTTTTCTAAATTCTTTTTTTTTTTTAATTTTATTTAATGTTTATTTTTGAGAGAGACAGAGACAGGATGTGAATGGGTTAGGGGCAGAGAGAGAGAGGGAGACAAAGAATCCGAAGCAGGCTCCAGGCTCTGAGCTGTCAGCACAGAGCCTAATGTAGGGCTTGAACTCATGAGCTGTGAGATCACGACCTGAGCCGAGTCGGACGCTCAACCAACTGAGCTACACAGGTGCCCCCTGAAAGTTTTCTAAATTCTTGAGAACACTTGAAATTCAGTCTTTTGCATTTTAACCATTCTTGAGGGTGTAATGGTATCTTAGTGTTCTCCTTATTACTTGTGACGTAGCCTTTTTTGTGTGCTCACCTTTTGAACCTCTTCTATGAATTCACTGCCCACTCAAGCTTCATGCCCAGGTTTCTACCACATTGTCTTCTTTTCCTTATCAGTTTTTAAACAGTGATAGCTGTTACAAGTTTAATTTTTACCTGATACCAGTATATAGAAATTGTTGATACCCAAATACTAAATCTTATCAAGTAATTCTTACTAAAACTCTTAATAGATTTTTTTAAATTTTCTACATACATAACCATAAATGTGCCCAACACTGTCATTTTCTTTCTGATCCTTCACCTTTTCTTTTTCTTGCCCGACTGCAATGTTAGTTCCCCTGATAGGGTGGTGAAAGGAAGCAGTGACAGAGGCCACCCTCGTCTTCTTCACAATCCGAAAAGGAGGCTCCATTGTCTGGTAGTGCATGAGGCCTGTTTGTCACTAGAAAAGAGAAATATTAGAGCAATGTTTATGGACTCTTCACTGCTTCAGGCTGAAAGTGATGCTTATTACTGCTTCTTTCATTTCATTGGACAGACAGGACCAGTTATGTAGCTCTTCTAACTGCACGGGTGCTAGCAAATGTAGGGAGAATCTTTAGATTACCTGGTTAGCAGAACCGTGACAGAGGATAAGGGGGGACCTACTCAAGGATGGGTGGGACATCCTCATGAGATGATATCTACATGGAAACCAGAAGGATGATGTATTCATTTCCTAGGACTGCTGTATTAAAGTGCCAGAGACAGGGTGTCTTAACCAAGAGAAATTTATTGTCTCACTTGTGGTCTTTAGATGTTAGAAATCCAGAATCAAGGTGTCAGCAGGGGTAGTTCATTCTGAGGACTGTGAGGGAAGGATCTGTCCAGGCCTCTCTCCTCGCCTTGTACATGGCCATCTTTCCTGTGATATCTCTCCACATCATCGTCCCCCTATGCATGTTCATATCTACATTTCCCCACTTACACAGATACCCTAGTGGATTGGGGCCCACTTTAACTTGACTACCGCTGTAAATACCCTATCTCCACCTTCTGAGGGTTAGGCCTTCAACATATGTACTCTGAGGAGACAGATAAGTTGGTCATACTAAAAGGGTGGAGAACAATTCTAGGAAGAGGACAGTTTGCCTAGGGCCTAAGATAAGAAACAGATTATTCATGTGGCTAGAACTCAGCAAGCCATGGGGCTGGTAGGAAGGGTCAAATCACAGCCAGCCTCGTTGGCAGTCCATAGGAAGACTTGCAATTTTATTCTAAGTGCAGTGGAAAGAGATGTGATCTAACCACTCTATGGGTGGAGAATATTGGAAGGTGACAAGAGTGTCCACTCAGGAGGCCAGTGCAGTAGTTTAGTTGAGAGATGAAGGTGGTCTGGACAGAGAGTGATGACAGATGAGGGTGGTAAGGGACAGAGAAAGCAATGGAGGGAGGTCAGATATAATTTGGAGCTAGGCTTCATAGGACTTGTTGGAGAATTGGATGTGGAGGGTGAGGGTAAGAAAGACAGCAAGGAGAACTTGCAGTTTCCTAATTGCAGAACTGGATGAAGTGTGGAAGATGGGCAACATGGGAAGGGTTGGGCTCAAGTTTTGACAAGATGGGGGTCAAGGGCACCATTCTGGACATGTTATATATGAGATATGCATGGGGCATCCAAATGAACAGACCATTAGGCAGCTGAATACATACAGATCTGGTGTTCTGAGAAGAGGTATAGATCAGAAAAAAGAAAAAACAAAAACAAAACTGGGAATCATCTAGACACATGTCATTTAGAGCCATGGGAAAGAGCATGGCTAACTAGGAAGAGAAAACAGTTATGAAGAACGTCTACGAACATTTAGAAATAGGTCTGTCTTCTTATCAACCATCCATGAAAGCCAAGGTATAAAGTCATTGTACTTGTATCTAATGCAGTGACTCACTGAACCCCTAATGCTGGGGTTGGTGAGGTAATAGGTCTAGTAACCCGCCTCCTGAGGACTCAACATAATGTGATACCACAGCTGAGATAACACGAGAGATTTATAGTTGACATTAGAAAACCTTCCAGCAAGTGCTGGGTCACAGTAAACTTATGGTTGCACTTTATGATGGTTGTCGGGCAACAGAGTTAACATTTCAAATGGTGTGGAACTGACCCATATATCTGCCCAGAGGTGGGTCACAGAGATAGTTTTAAAAAGTAATTTTAAAAAGTAATTTTTAAAGGTGGATCTGAACCACTGAAACACTTGAACATTTACTCAGAGAAGATCCCACAGGTTTTGGTTTTTCTTTAAGCATGAAAACGATCATTTTGGCCTACAACATGGCTGGGATGTTGGTGCCAACCGGACTACTTCGACCATAGAACCATAGTATGGCTTTTGCACAATGGAATTTTGTGTGTGTGTGAGGTTTGAGAGACAGCACACGCGTGCATGTGTGCATGCTCACGTGGGAGAGGAGCAGAGTGAGGGGGAGAGAGAATCCCAAGCAAGTTCTATGTCAGCACGGAGCCCGATGCCGGGGGCAGCTTCATGAACTGTGAGATCATGACCTGAGCCGAAATCCAGAGTTGGAAGCTTAATTTACCCACCAGGCGCCCCGCATAATGTAATTTTGAAAAAGATGATGTCACGGTATGCTCTTGACGGCTACATGTGGTGAGTTTCTTCCCATCTTGTTATTCTTCTCCCAAGTCACTTAATGGTGTTAATTTATTCTTCTAGCTTAAGTATATATTTACACACTACCACATACATGAAAATTTAAAAGTTCAGAGTAGGGCTTATTCTAAATCTTTCATAAGAAGTTTTAAGAATATAGGATTGATTCCTGCCAGACTTCGTTTTCTTTCCATTAAAAAAAAAAAAAAAGGTCGCAAACAACTTAAGGTTTCTTGCACTTTTCCAATTTCTCATCATCATTGGTTACAGAAAACCTCTGTGGATGGAGTTCAGTGCCCTTAGGGATAAATAACTAATTGTTCGTGGTAGTAAACTATTCCAACAGAAATCAACTAGCAGGTTTAATTGATGTAAGGCTTTTCTTCAAAAACCATCATATCCATAGTCTTGCAATGACTTGATTAAAGCATTAAGATTATTTCAACATAAAGGGTCTCCAGATCAGAGAGAGAGAGAATATGCAAGGCATTTACTGAGAGTTGAAAGAGCTCAAGTTGGCCCCAGTCAGTGGGGATGTTGTAGAATCATGTGGATAGAAAGAAATTGCTGAGACTAAAAGTGTCAGCATCTGCAGTTTAGAGACCTAACTGGATGGAAGTGAGACAGAGAACTGTGTAGGCATATATGTATGTGGGGATACAGATGCTCCTGTGACTCCCCTTGTAGAAACTGTGTTGTGGGGAACAAGTTTCCTGCATCTACACTGCCTATTAGCCCTATGACTAACCATAATTATAGTCCGTGACTGACTTTATTTGAAGTCACATCTTGATGCCTTTGACTTTTTTCTGCCTCTTGAAAATTTTCATTGGTTTTCTCTAGCACATCTCAAAACAGGAGACTCAAGTCTAGTATTAGCTTAGAATGAGCTCTTTTCACAACAGTCTAAAACTAAAGCTGAACACTAGTTGAACCTTATAGGGTTAAGAGTGAAATTGGAAGTTGCTGTGGGGAATAATGGGTTAAATCAAAGCTGCCACTTAGTAGCCGTCACTATGGAGAACATCTAAACCTTTTTATTCCTTTTCTGTGCCTCAAATGAGGAATAACATTTGTAGAATTGTAAGGATTATATTGGCTTCTCTAATTCTTCCTCTTACACCTTTTTAAAAAAATATGTATTTTTAAGAGAGTGTGCAGGTGAGCAGGGGAGGGGCAGAGAGGGAGACAGAGAATATGAAGCGATACTACACTGACAGCAGGGAGCGCAGGGGCTCAAACACCAACTGTGAGACTGACCTGAGCCAAAGTTGCATGCTTAACCGATTGAGCCACCCAGGTGCTCCACATCTTAACTTTCTTATTCCCCTACTTCCAGTGTTCTAAGAATGTTGACACATAGGGATGGTCATAGTTGCCTACATGCTTTCCAAATTAACAAGGGATGGAATTTAGATGGTGTCGATGTAAGAGAAACATTTTAGGCAGACACGTACAGGTAGAAAGGCAGGAGATGAGCATCTAAAATGGAAACAGTAGGACTAAAGGCTTGGAAAGGAGACCAAAGTCTGCCCACTGAAAGCCTTGTATATTGGCGCATGTTTTACTGGCCAGAGGCAGGAAGTGTAGGACTGTACTGACTGCCCTGCAAACCTGGCCATTGGAATTAGTGACAGGGATGAATGTGAAATCAGAAAGACGCTTAATGCCCTGAGTATATGGAGTCATTCATAGCAACTGCCAAGAGCAGATGGAGGAGGCAAGAGGAAGAGAGGTAGCTGTGATTTGGAGAGACCCATGTGAACTCACACTGATTTTTGAGAGTGTGCGCCCAAGTGAGGGGCCGAGAGAGAGGGAGAGAGGGAGCGCAGAGCCTGGAGTGGGGCCTGAGCTCACGCAAGAGGATCTTGTTTTCTGGTTAGCAACAGAGTTGTGGTATCTTGTCTCTGTGCAAAGGGTATCCATGTAGTAACGTGGCAGAGGGACAGACGGCTTGGGAAATATGATCAAACTTTATTATCAGTAACTGTTAGCATGTGATGGAATGTTGCTATTTTTGCACCAAAGAATCTCAAACCTCTCCCAAACAGCTTGAGCAAAGAATTCACAAGGTTTTCAACCAGCTTATGGAATTCAGCAAGGTCAGGATGTGGGACAGTTGCAAAGGACTGAGGAATTCTGTCGGGCTGAGATTTCCACGTTTTGTGTTTTTTTACCTGTCGTAGTAAAGGTGGCTAGTCCAACAGAGGGGTCACCCACTGAGGCTACCCTTAAGCCACCACACCATGACTTTCCTAAGGATGAACTAGATACTAGGATTCTTCTGAAGTCTTAAGAGTTTAATTCAAGAGGCAGAGGTGATAACTTGTCAGTTTGGCTAGACGTCCTCTAGTAATCAAACCCTTCGGGCTAGTTTCTGATGTATGTGCAGACAGAACACATGGAATTAAGGCCCCTTCCTTCAGAGAAATTTCTCACTTAATACAAAATTCTGAAGCTGGAAGAAGTACCAAATTCTACTGTGTTCAGCCTGTCATTTTAAAAATGGTAGTTTGGGGAAGGAACAAATAAATCACTTAATACCAGCCTGTGAACCTTTTCACATAGATAGCCCTAGTAATAAAAAATCAGCAACAAAAATCCTCTAAGGGGGCAAAACTGATTTCAACTGCACCGGGAGAGATGGAACTGGAGCCCTTATTCAGGGACCAGGGTACCATCTGGGATCTAAGTCCCTTTAAGGACACCTGCCCTGAAATGTGTGCCTGGTGTATGTTGGGGGCCGCATCAGGTCAGCACTGGATAAGGGTATCTGCTGGGTTCCATTTAGGTCAGTCCCATGTTTAAGTGTAAAACCAATAATCTCAATTTAAATGGTCACAAACTGCTTGCTAAAATGAAAGGTATTTAAAGACCTTCCAACTTTGAAAGCCAACATTGCCCAACGATGTGGACAGCTTTATAGATCACATAAATAAGGCTGTTATTACCACAAATTCAGCTACCGTTAAAACACTTCATTATAAATACTCAGGAAGAGGCACTGGTACAGGGGTACACCATCTCTGAAGCCTGTTTATCATCTTATAGCAAAAGCACACCACCAATGCATTTTTTTCTTTTTAAGTGTATTTATTTTGAGAGAGGGAGAGAGAATCCCAAGTCGGCTCCGCACTGGGGAGGAGGGCTCGAACCCACAGATGGTAAGATCATGACCTGCACCAAAATCAAGAGTCAGGCGCTCAACTGACAGAGCCACCCAGGTGCCCCACCAATGTTATTTTAAACAAACAAAATGAAGTTAACTCAATAAATATCTTTTATTAAAGAAAAAGAGGAATATTGTTAAGCACCAAAACTGTATGTTGTTACATTGCATGTACAAGAGAAGGTGACTGCAATACTTGCTGTACAAGTACTTAACTCTGAAGTCGTAAGTGTAAAAAACAGGAAATACAAAGCAGTAATTACAATGCAGAAAAGTTGCACTAAAGAGCAAAAGGCAACAGTCAAAACAATTATTGGAGATTTCAGAGTATTGCTATAAATGCCTGCTTAGTTTTTTCTTTGTACTTTTAATACTTTAAAATATTAATGGAGCATATAAGTATTGTAAATTTGCAAGAGTGGCATTTACAATACACTGTGCATACTTCCATCTAATGTACGGTGTTAAAGCCATCTTTAAAAGCCAAGCACAATGTGCTAGTGTTTTGCTTCTACCATTATAATATTGCACAAAGCTAGTAAAATAGTGAATTGGTCTGCCATTGTAATTTTCATTGAACCAGAAAGGCTAAAAAACATGTCAGTTTCATTAGCCCTTATGGGCTTTCATCATGCAAAATGATCTGTAGCCTTCGAATTTTCACAAACAATATATATATTATGGTTTCACACTTGGCAAGACATACAGTACAGTAAGAAACTCAATGAGACAGTGTTGATTCTGTCCGAGTCAAAGAAGTCAGAAGTCACTGTCTGGGTTGTATCGTCTACCCCTCTTGGTTCACAATTGAAGGGAAAATGCCATCTTGTGATCATGAAGACTTCTTAAAACCAATGTAATTAGTATTGGGAAAAGCTGTAACTTGTTACACTCTTTGATAGTTAACCATAGAACATGCAAGTTAAAAAAAAAAAAAACCAAAAACCCAAACGTCCCTTGTTAAAATTCAGCTCTATAACCAACACCCATACCTTTCTGTATACATCTAAAAATCACTTTGCACAGCCTTTCCTATCCACCCTTAATTCCCCCAAATTGAGGCACTCTTATAACCGACTTTAAAAAAAAAAAAACAGAAAAACTTTCCCTTACCTCTCAAAACAAATGACTGCTTTGAGATTCAGTGTGAAAGAGCATTGATACAATATTTAACATGTCAACCTCAGAGGTATTTTCTGTACATGCACCTTAGTGGCATAAAGAGGGAAGGGGAGAAACATTTAGAAATTTGGATTCTCAATTAAATTCCTCAAATACCAAGCTGTACATTTACTGTGGGCAAAACATTTTAGAATGAACACATCTTCAAAATAACCCAATGGGCAAACATTTCTCTCTCTCTCTCTCTCTCACACACACACACACACACACACACACTCACTCTCCAAATTCCCTCTCACCGTACAAAAAACCTCTGTTTACATACATGATAGTTTAGGCAGCAATATAAACTCATTTTTTAAGAAAAGCTTTTAAATTAGATTATTTATAGGATAAAAAATACCATTGCTTTATTTTACAAAGCAATTTAAGCAGAGGTTCCTCCTCATGTGCTTTAACTAAAGAGCACTTTGTAGCAAAGTTCAGAAGTAACTACTGAATTGTTCAGCAGCACTAAATCAATGCAACACGCTCCAACAGTAAGGTGCTTCTACTTTTTTTACCTCTTCCCTCTGAAATCAATCGTGCTGGCCCATCCTCTAGCACTAAGCATAGCTCTTCTAAGCAATAAAGGTGAAATAAAATCTGTTTATAATGCACATTTAACTTTACATTATCATTTAAATTCAGTGCAAGAGTTAGGGACAACTTATTAGGGTTTCTGTTCTCCTTATCAAATGGTTGCATGTTAACAATGCATCTGCCACGATTTTTAAATGTTTTACAGCTGTTCAAGAAGATTTCTTAAAATAAACCTGGTAAAGCATATGAAATTTCAACTCCCTGATAAGGCCGTCATGGACCCATTATTAGTGCTTTACAGATTGCTATCTCATGATACTTTTTTTTTTTTTTTAAACCTGTACTTAGTGAAAGAAAAACTTGCCTTAGGCTAAAAGCACGGATTCACATTTATACACAAACTCAATGAATGCAATTAAAAAATGGCATCTTAGGGAATGTATAAAATTGTGTTAATTGTATCCTGGTCCCATTCCAAACAGAGGATGCTGCCCGTTCATTTTTGTTCCACTGATATATGAGTTTTAATTCTTGGTGCCTGCTATGATCTAAGTATGCTTTACAATTTAACACTCTTATCGCAAAGTGGTCGTGCCATGTTACCTAATATTGGTACACAGTTCAGCTTCGTAGAAACAAGGATTTCCACCCCCACCCCCCTCATTATACAGAGTAAATGAAAGTGCTGAAGATTTTCTATGGTTTCACGTAATGAGAAAAAACCCACATTCCCGCTGTGGAAATCCTACACCTGATCCACTCTTAGAGCTGTGCCTAGTTGTTTTAAAAATACACATTAAGAAATCTTTCAGTTCTGCAATGAAGAACTAGGGAATGATTGTTTTCAATACTAATCACCAACTCAAAACCTATAAAACATAGAGCAAACAAGACAACTGCTCATCTTTTAAAAATCCTCTTTAGCCAGGCCTTTTGTCACACTGCTACCCCACAGTACCCCCCATATTGGAGATGGGTAGGAATACGTTTTCTGTGTGCCACATTGGTTATATACACAACAGTTTGAGTATTAAGTGGCACTCAAGTGGGCAGTAACATTAGCCTTACAATACCCCCAAGTTATCTATTTGTTTCCCCACTTAAAATATATTGCAGTCTAGACTGATAAATCAACTCGTAAACTGATTCGGCATAAGCAAGCAGCTGTTTGTGTATTCTTATGACAAATGATACACTGAGATAAAACTATCAAATATTTTAAACCATATAAATAGTACAGGCAAGTCCAGTACTTGAAACATGATCACCTGTAAATGTCATCCTAACTAAATATATAAAACCTTAATGTAAAGCGCAAAAATGCTCATTTTTTTTTTAAGGGCAGGTGGAGAAAAGGGGAATTTAACCATGCTTACATAATTTTGTTGGGTTCCAAAACCTCCTTAAAATTAACAGGTTGGGGGGAGAAAATAAAATTAACACGAGGATTCAACTGGTAATGTCATCTTGGACAAATGGACTGGAGTTATTTGAAATTTTAGCATTATTTACGAGAACTCCAAAGGATGGTGATCTGTACTAACTTGTACTTCTGTGGAAGGAGGAATCGGAATCTTAAGGACAGAAGATACGTGTACTGGAAAAGTTACTCAGCAGAGAATAAGCACAGCTGGTTGCTAACAAGACCGCACTTTAACCTGCTCATCATCAAGTGAGACGCCCTTCATGGAGTGCCACAGTGGGATGTGCTCAGAGGTATGGATGCACCTCCAAAGGATTCACAGGGGTCTGTACCCCTCCAATATTTGCCAGAGACTTACTAGAACATGGCTGTGAAAGACAAGTCCCAAGACCCATTTCTAAGAGAACCTGTCTTTTGATGGAATCCCAGCTCTAACACTAAATGGGGAGCAATTCCTGGCATAGAAAAATCCCAGTGCTTTTGCTGTACGTTTAATATTAGGTTCTCTTGTATTTTTCAGAATGTCAATGGATGAAAAAACGAACTGATCCATAAGCATCCAGAGGTTTGAAACTGATACGTGATTTTTTAAAGGTTTGCAAATTTGCTTAAAAAAAAAAAAATCAAACCAATCAGTCTTTGGTTGAAAAGAATGCTTCAGTTCTGTACTGAAGGAAACGGGAGGAGGGGAGGGTCCACACTCACCTCCCCACTGTGAGATGAACATTAAAATATATATCTCGTGTACAGATGTAATCTTCCAAGATAAGAAGTGGGAATAAAACAGGAATAAAATATGAAACATGTGAAAATGCTGTGCAAAAGCTCCTACTCATCAGTAAGCAGGAAGTTTTCTCCTTAATTATTTTAAAGGAAGTAACATCTTAAAGGGACAAATCTGTGAGCATTTTTTTTTCTCTCCATGAAAACCACTTTATACACGTTCAAGGACTTTTACTCTAGGACTGCTTTTCTGGGTCTAGGCCAGAGAAATGCCTCAGAAAAAATAAAAGTTCTTTTTGGTTCCTCAGTCCTTAACTCCCTTCATATAAAGGCCAACATGTGTCTTATACAGAATTACACTCTACAGAATACTATAGACTGGGTCCAACAGATCTACCTTCGGTCAAGCCCCCAGCAGTCCTGCTGAGAATTCATAATGGCTCCTTTCACATAAATGCATCTTTCAGGACTCCAATACAGCAAAATCAGCACCTAGAACTTTATACCTATGTTTTAAAAAGTCTCCTGACAGTAACAAAGGCTCTCTCCCAAAATCCCACTCAAAACATGTGAGGACAGTAAAATGCCAGCCCAGAAGGCTTTTCTGCCTGTCTAGTTTCTGCATTATTTGTAGAGCACATTTCACTGCGGAGCATAACAAAGAGAAACTTAAATGTGCCCGTTACAAAGATTTAAGATCAGCATCCCTATTATTGAATCCTCTTTTTTGATTCTCAATAGGAAAGTCATGTTGCGTTACGCTAATCAAGCAATCGTTCAAACAAAAAGACTAAAAATAATTTGAAATATTATCAAGTTACAAAGTATTGCTTTTCATACACAAAGTTGCACATGAAATTCAAACTATTATAAATTCACAATTATGAAGAGCTATTTAAAAGCATGGAAATTTTTACTTCAAAACCTTACAAAGTGTAAGAGTGTGTGGTCTTTTAAAAATATGCCATGGTAAATCTATCATGTTGTGGTAAACACATTAAATGCATCTCTGTGGTTATGTTATCTTTTCAGATGTTGAACATCTTTAAAATGTGAACATTTTCAGTGCATTTCCACCTGATTCTTTCCAATTCCTGTCCTATAGCTATCATGATACACTTCTTTTTCAGAGTGCTGCACTATTTATATAAGCTGGTATGGAAGAGGTGCTGTCTTTTCAAGCAGAGGACTATTCAGTGCACTTAAAGATGGATTTCAAAGCAGACTCAATACAGCTCACAGTAGATCTCTGTCAACCCAGTGTTCTTCCAACTCAGAGCAACCCCTAGCTTTACTGGCCACTACAAGGATGTAACTGGGTGGACAGGAGGGGAAGGTGCTTAAAAAAACCAGGCATGTCCAGAAGGCCTTTTCTTCACTGCATCAGGAGCACTGCACATCTAAAACTCATGTTAACCACCAACTACTGGAATGACTGGAAAAGTGATAACTTGCCAACTGTGCCTCCGTTTTTTCACACCACTGTGCCAATACACTTTGCATCTAATGGAATCCAATTGGGAAATCGCATGTTTAAAATTTTGTTTTCCAAAACAGTAAGAACTGATCTTCAACTGAATTTTTTCTTTCTGTTGAGTCACCTGTTTAGAAAAAAAATAATACAATGTATTAAAAAATGATGGCTTATTAAGGTCAGTGTGTATATACATGTTCCCACACAACTTCTGTAACACCCAGATGAACACTGATAAATAGCTTAGAAATACCCATTTGTAGAGACAGCATACAGGAGACACTTTTTTAAAAAAAAGGATACATTTCTATTCATAAAACAGTAAAAATGAAAACAAAATAACCTGAATATGGATTTTGATCACATAAGGTTGTAGGGTAGATTCACTTTTATTTCTTCTACTAACATTTTATGTCAAAACTATATGGTAAAAAGGAAAAAACAGTCTAAAATATTGGCGTCAAACTGCCAGCGTAGTAAGAATTGTTAAATGATATTTTAAAAATTCACTAGACTGTGAGTTTTTGTTCTATTGCTATTTAGAGGATAGCATTAGTACTGGTCTTTAAAGGGATCCTTGTGGTAGGGCTTTTTAAGTTTCAGAATAGTTGTGTTTGAGATCCATGGCTTACATATGGCATAGGAATAATTCTTTGAAAGACCTACTTGGCAGATAAAAACAGACATGCATTATTAGTTCTACGTTATTTAATACTATAGCTACATGTGGCTTTTGAGCACTTGAAATGTGGCTAGTCTGAGAAAATGGATTTTTAATGTGATGTAAATTGAAATCTGAAGCAGCATAAAATATTTGTTCATTAAATATAATCTTATTGTTTTGGTAAGACATTTCACATTTAACCACTGAACACTTATCATCAACACTGAGATGTGCTACTAGTTAAAATATACACTGGATTTTGAAGACCCAGGTACAAAACAAATGTGAAATACCTCGTGAATTTTTCATAGCGATAACATGTTGAAACACACGATTTTGGATACATCATGTAAAATAAGTATTAATGAAATCAATTTCACGTTTCTTTTTACCTTTTTAATGTGACTTGAACTGTTTAAATTCCATCCATCCCTCAAACTGTATTTCTAACAGACAGTATTGTCATAGTTACTTCATAACTTTATGAAGGAACCCACAGAAAACAAAATAGAAAATAAAAAGCTTATATATGTATTTCATTCCGTTTAGAAATTTCCTTCAAGGACACTATTACCTATGGCTATCCCAAGAAGAGTTTTCAAGAAAGACAAAGCAGAACAGGATATCTTCACTTTCTATTTCATGAAGTTTTGAGAAATTATTTTATTTATTTATTTATTTAACAAGAGACAGAGTGTGAGCAGGGGAGAGGCAGAGAGAGTGAGAGAGAGACGCAGAATCTGAAGCAGGCTCCAGGCTCTGAGCTGTCAGCACAGAGCCCGACGCGGGGCTTGAACCCATGTATGTGAGATCATGACTTGCGCCGAAGTCGGGACACTCAAGCAACTGAGCTACCCAGGGGCCCTGAGAAATTATCTTCTTTGAAGAGCTAATGGTTTAAAATCTTAAACTAGGGGTGCCTGAGTGACTTGACCAGTTAAGTGTGCAACTCTTGATTTCAGCTCAGATCATAATCTTACAGTTCATGAGTTCTAGCCCTGCCGTTGGGCTCTGCGTTGGCAGTGTGGAGCCTGCTCAGGATTGATTCTCAATCTCCCTCTCCCTCTGCCCCTCCCCCCTGCTCTCTCTCTCTCTCTGAAAAAGAAACAAAATCTACAAAAAACTGATTAATAGGAAATACAAATTATAGCCTGTTTATCCATCTGTAAAGAAGCCATCTAAAAGTTCAGTCTTTAAAAATGATTTCCCAAGGGGCACCTGAGTGGCTCAGTTGGTTAAGTGTCTGACTCCGGCTTAGGCCATGATCTCACAGTTCGTGGGTTCAAGCCCCACATTGGGCTCTGTGCTGACAGCTCAGATCCTGGAGCCTGACTTCGGATTCGGTGTCTCCTCCTCTCTCTGCCCCTCTCTTGCTTGGCCTCTGTCTCCCTCTCTCAAAAATAAACAAACATTAAAAAAAAAAAAAATTTTTTTTTTTTTTTTAATGATTTCCCAAGACCACAAGACAAGGCAGTGAGAATAGCTCCTTTATCACTGCCTGCTCGAATTGGTAGGGATTACAACTAGTCTATGGTTTGCTTCTGGTGTAGGATGCATTGTTTTTTGTTTTGTTTTGTTTTTAAGTGACTTTGCAGATATCTGAGCTCATACATTTTCTGGGACCATTTCATTGTTTCTCTCAATATTCTAACACATACAACAGTCATAAATAATCGGCCAAAAAAAGAGTTTTTAGGCAACTTTCAAAGTGATATTCATCCTGGGCATATTCTTAACACCTGCTGTAAGGGTAAATTAGCAGTCCAAAGCTATAAATAACCATGGAGGCACTTTGACATACAAAATGCTGCTGCAATGTCTATGTCTTGGGCAGGATCCGGTGAGATGGCAGAAAACAGAAATGATGGGCTGGCCTGAGCAACAGCAGGTGGGTCACATACCCCAACTGGGCTACTGTGGGCAGCTGTATCAAAAGGACTAAACACTCGCTTATATGAAGGCCCAATCTGTGCTAAGATGGTAGTTTTAGGCATAGGCTTAGCAGCTCACTGAGAAGCTTCAAGCAGGAGACAAGACGACAGGTAACAAGCACTGTTAAGTGGGAGACAATCTACAAGACTGAAAAAGATTCCCAGTCAGACACCCTGAGTCTCTAGCACTGAGTATACACAATATATTTGCTATCTTCTACAAAGCATAGTGTACATATGTTAAGAACAAATGGTTTGAAATTATTTTGGGATTCGAAAACACTGAATCATACAACATGATAATTAGGGCCTCTATAAATAACAGGGGGAAAAAGATACCAACAGCCCAATACCCATGGCATAACACTGGTGCTATCAAATGTTGTCTGGAGCATAACCACTTATTGAGATTTTTCACCCCCATTTTGTTAAAGCTACTGACAGTAGATCCTGAAGGGAAGTGGTACAGATGAGAGTATAACACAGGAACATCTAAATTTTCCTGATGGCCCCATGCCCAAAAGGAACAAGTGAAACTGCTTTTAGTAGTATTTTATTTGATATATCCAAAACAGTATCTTTTAGCATGTAATCAGTATAAAAACCTTAATGACATACTTTACCTTTTCTGTATGGAGTTTTCAAAATCCACATGTACGCCTGCATGTACCTCAGATCTACTCAGAATTCATGGGAGTGAAAGCCAGGAATCTGCATTTTTAATAATCTCTCAGGGAATTCTTACCATCAGGCATGTTTAAAAAGCACTGGCTAATAAGTAAGTTTATTATTCCTTTATCTATTCCCCTTCCAGAACTATGAGTCTTCCCCAGTTTGGTGAATATTGTGAAGCCCACAGAAACAGTCCATCAAGAGAGCAATTAAGATGCTTAATAGAATATATCTGCATAGTTGCATTACAGTTTGCACAAATAATATAATTTCAGTTATGACTAATATCACTTCTCTATATACTATATATAGCATGTTATCTTTACTGACTCTATATTTAGCAGAATTTGTGCCACAGTACTATGTAATTAGCTTCCTAAAATGTGGTAGAGTAACAACTCTATTACTTTAGGAAAATGTCCAATGTGTAACCAATACCATGGGCATACCCAATAAGGTATGCATACACTTATTACATGTTTGTTATTTTAGCTGCAATTTTATCTGGATTATGCAGTAACTATGATAAGCCTTAAAATGATAATTTTAACCTTAATTTTAAAGGCTTAGAAAGCTAAATAACCAAACAATGCAGTAATTTTTCTGGATTGATCTCAGACAATTCCTCTCTGGGCAGCTAAGCAGATATCACAATTCAAGGGAGCAAGCACCTGAGTGGATCAGTTGGTTGGGGTCCTACTTCAACTCAGATCATGATCTCACAGTTCCTGAGTCTGAGCCCCACCTAGGGCTCTTTGATGACAGCTCAGAGCCTAGAGCCTCCTTCAGATTCTGTGTCTCCTCCTCTCTCTGCCCCTCCCCCACTCATTCCCTCTTCCTCCCTCTCTTCTTCCCTCTCTCAAAATGAACATTAAAAAAAAAAAAAATCAAAATTCAATATATATAACAGTTTGTACCTGAAATACTTTGGTGAGGAAAGAGCTTTTGGGTTTTAAAGTAAGAGTAAGACTGCCACCTTACTGGAATCAGTCTATCCTCTTTATTTGGGCTATACTGTAGAAATTTTTAATGAGCAGGTATAAACCTGGCATTTATATAACTATCTTTGAAAAGTGCTTTACTGTTTGTTAGGTTTCTAGAAACTACACAAAACCTGAAGTTTACAGATCTATGGTCGATTCTATAGCTGAGCTATATAACAATAAACCTCATCAATAAAATAGAACAGACCTCATCATCCACTATTAGTGAATGCTACTAAAGAAATTAAGACCATTTACTTGTTAGTTTTCCCAATCTGTGCAGGGTAAAGCCTCCTCTTCATCCTCTGACTCAGGGGACGCTTCTTTGATTCTTCTAAGAGCTTCATGGATGCTCCGTGTTAGAGGATCTGTGTCAGGCAAAAGTGTGAAGGATTCTCTCAAAACTTCCTTCTGTACCTTCTTCAATTTCACCCCTTTCCGTATTTGTGCCAAGATATTATTACTATCATCTTCATCAGGAAAAGGAGGCAGAGTTCGCTGTTCAACCTTTTTCAGATGAAAACTACCACGCTTCAAGGAAGCTAGCACCTCATCCATGGGTGAGCTCACTTTATAAAATGAAAGAGAAGAATTACAGTTAGGATCACAATTAGAGTCAAACTGATAACCTCTAGACTTTAGGACTGTGATAGCCAAGGACACTGAAAACAAAATGAACCATGAACCATGGACAGGTGTGCCAAAAACACATGAAATACCAATTGTACTTGTTTAAAAAAAAAAAAAAAAAAGCCGGGGCACTCCTGGATGGCTCAGTCGGTTAAGCCTCCAACTTCGATTCAGGTCATGATATCTCACAGTTCCTGAATCCGAGTCCCAAGTCGGGCTCTGTGCTGACAGTTCAGAACATGGAGCCTGCTTCAGATTCTGTGTCCTTCTCTCTCTCTGCCCCTCCCCCGCTCTCTCTCAAAAATAAAACCTAAAGGAAAAAAGCCAGACTCAACTTCCAAATTAGTATTTTTATAATTTCCCCTTAAGACACCTAAGCAGACTGGGAGCTGGGAGGTAGTCTTTAGGAATTTCATAGCTGAGACTCCCAAAGGCACCAGCACAATCTAAATTCAGAGAGCAATTTGAGTTACAAATGTAATTTTAAAGAACTAAGTTTTGACCCAGTATGTTTTTTTTTTTTTAAAGAGATTTTATTTTGTTTTTGTTTGTTTTTTAAGTAAACTCTACCCCTGATGTGGGGCTCAAATGCACAACACTGAGATCAAGAGTCACATGCTCTACCGACGGAGCCAGCCAGGTGCCCCTACTACGATGATGGTTCTGTTTTACCATTTAGTTGTTTTACATATGAAATTCTACTCCAGTTATGGTAAGAAATATTTTACTAAACGGTCTCTCAGATTAAAATGTAATATGCAAATTGTTTTATATAATGTTCTCCCAATGAAAGCTACAGAGAGGGATTATTCTCTGTTCTTTTCAAAAAGAGCTTTATTAAGGCATATCGGACACACAATATATTGTCTATATTACTATCTTTCCTCTTTTTTTTTTTTTTTTATACAAAGAGTGTATCAAGGCCCTCAATAAATATGTGACCAAATGTTGCATGGTCCTGCCAAAGCCATCTTAGTGTTGACAGCCCTTCCCAACTGTCTTACTTTTTCTGTGAATACTGTGCTTGTATTTCCTAGGCTTAAAATCAGATTTTGGGGGCACCTGGGTGATTCAGTTGGTTAAGCATCCAACTCTTGGGGTGCCTGGGTGGCTCAGTCGGTTGAGCGTCCGACTTCAGCTCAGGTCATGATCTCATGGTTCGTGAGTTCGAGCCCCGTGTCAGGCTCTGTGCTGATGGCTCAGAGCCTGGAGCCTGCTTCGGATTCTGTGTCTCCCTCTCTTTCTGCCCCTCCCCCGCTCATATTCTGTCAATCTCTCAAAAATAAATAAGCATTAAAAAAAATTAAAAAAAAAAAAAGCATCCAAGTCTTAATTTTGACTCAAGTCATGATCTTACGGTTGGTGACACTGAGCCCTGCATTAGGCTCTATGTTCACAGCAAAGAGCCCGCTTGGGATTTTCTCTTTCCCTTTCTCTCTGCCCCTCCCCTGCTTGTGCACATGTGCACTCTCTCAAAAATACATTTAAAAAATGATAAAAATGAAGTCAGATTTTCTTCTTAACACAAAAGGAGCCACTTACTATGTATTACCAGTTAGATTAAGTACCACCTCAGAATATATAATTTTTAAAACATCCCTAAGAGCTCAAGAAGGTACACATTTGTGTCTAGGCTCATTTGTTGATGTGGGTTGGTAGAATTCTGCCAGGCTGTGACTTTGAAACCTATTTGCAATCAAATAATGCCCAAAATAAAATAACGTTTTAAGCTTTGTTGGGTCCTATGAAATAAAAGGGCCTTTGATTATGACTCACTTTACTCAACAGATTAAAAATGTGTTTCTAACTTACCTCTCCTCCTCTGCAAACCTTCAGCAGTCTTTTTGAGCTTCTTCCTGGCACTGACCAGCTGACTACTGTCAAAGAGATGTGCTGAGGGGGCACTCGCAGACTTGGGGATCCTCTTCTCGTTTGCCTCTGTTCTAGGCAGACCTTTCTCCAGTGTCTCTGGGGAGGTGTCTTTAGCAACAGGCAGAGGTGGTGGGGGGGGAGGGGGAGGAGGTGGTGGCGGGGGAGGTGGTGTTGGAGGAAGAGGTGGGGGGAGTGGATCTATGGTAACGGAACCTGGTTCGAGGTCAGTATTATTCAAAAGTGGAAGAGAAACAGTGGGCGGCAGTTCAGAGGTAACACCACTGAGAGGTAATGAAGCGGCTTCAAGTTGTGCTAGCGAAGTATCTTCAAGGTGTGCGAGGCTTTGGGCTTCTGTTTTGTGTGATGACCCAAGCTCGCCTATTCCTTCCTCTGCCTTTGCACTTTTCTCTTCTACCTGTAGTGCTCCTGGCAGAGAGTCACACTGGTCCTCACAGGGCACAGGACTGGCTGTGCTTCTTCTTCTTGCATGAGCCAGTCGCAATCTGGTTGATTTAAGTATGACTTGGCCAGGGTACCTCTAAAAAAGTAGAAGTGATTGTAACTTGTCAAATTAGTTTACAACAATCTATGAACTGATGGCTATTTTCTCCTTCAGGTCCAAGATGTTGTTTCGGAGCTGTTGTGATTTCAGGGGGAAATTCTTTGATACGGTTATACAGAAGACCAGAATACCAAAGCATAATCCCTTTCAACAGCCGTCATCCAACTCTATTTGCTTATCAAATCTTTTATCAAGGCCCTATTCCCTCTTATCCACTTAAGAAGTCAACTATTCAAAATTACCACAGGATTTAAAAAAGATCTTTAATTACTGAAATCACTAGCTTAAGTGGAAAAATAATAGCAATATAAAATATCAAACATCAATGCTACTGGGGCGCCTGGGTGGCCCAGTTGGTTAAGCGTCCAACTTTGGCTCAGGCCATGATCTCGTGGTCTGTGAGTTTCAGCCCCATGCCAGGCTCTGTGTTGACAGCTCAGGGCCTGAAGCCTGCTTTGATTGTGTGTCTCCCTCTCTCTCTCTCTTTCCCTCCCCCATCTGCACTCTCACTCAACATTAAACATTAAAAAAATGGTTTTAATACATGCCATTGGTATATACTAAGCTATGGAACTATTAGTTTCTTACATGTATCTTCAAATGCTTACAGATTAAAACATTAATCTTTTTAAAAAGTTTCTTGGCATTAAAAAAAAAACTCTCAAAACAGAATGTACATTTTATGATGGAAGGAGAGGGAATAAAATTTTTCAAGTACTGATATACATAACTCTCATTCTTTTATTATAATAAAACCTAGCATTAATGGATTTGGTGAACAACATTTACTCAACACAGGGTGGTCCACAACCACCATATACTCTCTTCACTATAATACTACAAGGATTTCATCAAGAGCTTCCTGCACCTATAAGGTGATCCCTCGGCACAGACAATGGAAGTAGATTCCTGAGCACTTATGACAACTGCCAAACCATTTCTGACGTAAGCTGATCCATTCTCTAATTCTGCCACTGGTCCCTCCCACAGATTACCACCGTAAGGTTACTGAATGTGTTCTGGTGACAAGTTCATGCCTAAAATGGACAGTCACTTGTGAGCCTATTAATTTTATAAAACTCAAGAAGAATTCAGGTTTGCCAGAGGCCCTGACCACTCCTCTTACACTACTAAAGTGGAAGGCCAACGGCACAAGAATATTAATTCCAGATACAACTGGAAGAAGGGTAGCCCTGTAATCAAACATTAATTTAAAATTTTATTTTCTAAATAATAAAAGGGAAAACCAAGTTTTTATCATAATCTTATAACAGGAGTGTGTATGCAGCTCTGCTTAAAAAGCAATGAAAAACAACAGATGGGCCATACTTTTATTACCTGTTTAAAAGTTCGAAGTCTGTCCAAAGTTCTTTGTCTCTCTTGGCTAACCCAGGCACTTTTTCTTTCTTCTTCATCATGTAATTTTTCTCTCTTCTGATAAAAAATTAACAGTAATTCCATTATGATGTGTCCCATTCATTTTTATTATTAATAGGGAAAAAAAGAGAGCTCTCCCAGTTAAGTAAAATGGATAACTCCAATGAATGATTCATTAAACAGTGTTTATGGCATGAAACTACCAGTTTTAAATAGAAATCATGATTTTAAAATCCAGAATGATACGCTGACAAAAACAATACTGTTTCATTTTTGCATTCACCCACAATTAAAGATGCTTGCGCTGAAATAAAGTCAAATTTTCTCTGCACTAAAATTGTTCCTGTAGGGTTGTGGCTTAAACAGCTTAAGTGTAAAATACCTGTAGCTGCTATATTCTGCTAAATTAAATAGTTGACCTTAAAAACAAAATCAGCAACCACCTGGCCAGTAATTTAGACACTGCACATTAGTTCAACCAACATAACCAGCAGCTAGAAAAAGTATCTTGCATTTTACATGAATCACTTGGCTCATTATCACCCCTTAAAGTTGGGAGTTATCAGCACAGAAATTTAAAATTTTTTCCCATGTTAATGCTAACTAGTGCAGCAACTGTGGAAAACAGTATGGAGGCACCTCAAAAAATTAAAAGCAGAGACTCCTGAGTGGCTCAGTCCAGGGAGCCACCCGACTCAGTTTCAGTTCAGATCATGATCCCAGAGTCGTGGGATCAAGCCCTGCATTGAGTTCCACACTGAGAGGGGAGCCTGCTTAAGATTCTGTGTCCCTCCCTCTGCTCCTCTACACCACTTGTGCATTTTCTCTTTCTAAAAAAAAAAAAAAAAAATTAATAAAAATAGAACTACTGTATTGTCTAGTAAGTAATTCCACTGCTGGGTATTTAACCAAAGAATACAAAAATACTAACAAAAAGAGATACACACCCCTATATTTATTGCACCATTATTTACAATGGCCACATTATGGAAGCAGCCCAAGTGTCCATTAATGGATAAAGAAGGTGTGGTATATATACATGGAATGGAATGTTACTCAGCCACAAAAATAATGAAAATTTGCCATCTGCAGCAACATGGATGAAGCTACGGAGTATAATACAAAGTGAAAAAAAAATCAGAAAAAGACAAGTATCATATGATTTCACTCATCTGTGGAGTTGAAGAAATTTAAAAAATGAGCAAAGGAAAAAACACAAATCAAGAAACAGACTCTTAACTACAGAGAACAAACAGATGGTTATCAGAGCAGGTGGGGGGGCGGATGAAATAGGTGAAGGGGATTAAGAGTACATTTCATTTATCACGACGAGCAGTGAGTAACGTAAAGAACTGGTGAATCACTATACTGTACACCGAAAACAAATAGAACAGTGTATATTAACTATACTGGAATAAAAAAAATTCTCTATACTGTTCAAACAATGAAAAGATATCTAATTACATCTCATTTTGCAGAATATTTAAAGGCTATTGAGCTATGCAGATAGGTTTGGCTTTTATTCCTACTTTGTTTTAAAAACTTGGAGATACCTCCTACAAGACCAGTTAATGTTGTGTGCACAGGACAGTGGTCTCCAGTGTGTCATTAACTTGTCTCTCTTCCATTCATCCTGTTCAAATTCAATCTTCCATTATTCCCTTACATTACTACCTCTCTTCTTCCCCACCAGCTCCTCTAGTCAGAGTTACTGCTTCATTTGTCGGGGATGACCACATCGGAATCTACAGGGTGACTTGAATCTTCAGGCACAAAGTGAACATCCTGTTTCAGAAAACTCTGTTGCACACTCATCACCTGGTAAAGTCACTAGACTTCCACAATAAACAAAGACTGGATATTCAGGCAGAAGATGGGTTGAGGGAAGGGAGACCTCACGCCTCTCGACAGCAACAACATTCAATGTTTCCAGAAGTTTGACAGAGAGAAAATATGGCACTGTGACCTAGACAAACTGTTTCTGACTTAGAAAGGAAATGGACAAGCATTCCCAAAATATGCCAGAACACAGTATGATGACCATGAAACGTTCCGGAAGTAATACCTGCATGAACGTTAACTAACTCCAAGAAAAATCAAAATAAAGTCAGGAATAGAAAAGTTGTGATAATCTATTTTGGTATTGATTTTTTTTCACGTTTTCCTGTATTGCTTTAATCTTTTGTAATGATGATGTATATCTCTTTATAAACACAATGAGGTTTCTTTTTAAAAACGTATAGGAATGGTAGAGAAGCACTTTTGCAAGCCAGTAATTAAAACTGCTCATAATCGAAGGATTTTTAAAGTAAGAGTCAAGAAATTTAGAATGTTTTTATAAATATATATATATATATATGTATATACACACACACACACACACACACACACACATATATATATATACACATACACACAGCAAGATAATTACTCAGAAAAAAATTCACCTTGCTTAGATAATAGGACAGTATTACAAAATACTAACTAAAAAGCAAGAAAACTTCATCAATTCACAGAGTAAAAAAGATAGCATGTAAAATACCATCTAAGAGAGGGGCACCTGGGTCCCTCCGTCAGTTAAGTGTACAACTCTTGATTTTGGCTCAGGCCATGAACTCATGGTTCGTGGGATCAAGCCCTGTACCCGGGCTCTGTGTTGACAGTGCAAACCTCCTTGGGATTCTCTCTCCCTCTCTCTCTGCCACCCCCCCCCCCCCACTTACACTCTCTCTCTCAAAATAAATATTTAAAAATATACCACCCAAGAGAGTAAAATGGTAGGGGAAAAGCTGCTTAAGATAAGGAAATACCATTCTTCCATGAAATGCTTACCAATTATGTGTCAGCCAGGCCCTATATTAAGCCCTAGGAGAGAAGCAGGAATGAGTAAGTGGTGGTGAGGTAAGTGGCAGGCATGTTAAGCAGAGAGGGTTAGCTGTCAAGCACCAAGGAAGAAACTGACCCTACTGGAGGAGGAGGTGGTGAAAAGGAGGATAGTTCCTAGAAGAAAGCACAAGCAGTAATCTCTTAAACATTGGTCTTAGCAACATTTTCTAGATAGGTCTCCTAAGGCAAAGGAAACAAAACCAAAAATCAACTATTGGGGCTACACCAATATAAAAAGTTCTGGCAAAACCATCAACAGAACAAAGAGGCATCCTATTGAATCGAAGAATATATTTGCAAATGATATGTCCAATAAGGAGTTAATGTCCAAACTATATAAAGAATAGCAAGGAAAATAATAATCTGCTTTAAAAATGGGCAGAGGACATGCAAACGGCCAACAGACACATGAAAACATGCTCAATGTCAGTAATTATCACTAATCATCAAGGAAATACAAATGAGTACCACAATGACATATCACCTCACACCTGTCAGAATGGCTAGAATCAAAAAGAAGTAACAAGTGGTGGCAAGGATGTGGATAAAAGGAACCCTCATACACTGTTAGTGGGAATGTAAAATGGTACAACCACTATGGAAAATAATATGGAGATTCCTCAAAAAACTAAAAATAGAAATACCCTGGGGCGCCTTGGTGGCTCAGTCGGTTGAGCATCCAACTTTGGTTCAGGTCATGATCTGATGGTTCGTGAGTTCAAGACCCACATCGGGCTCTACGCTGTCGTTCAGAGCCTGCTTGGGATTCCTAACCCCCCCTCCCCCACCATATAAAAGTCAGCTGCTTTCTAATATACTAGCAAGGAACATCTACTAGAGTTTGATATTAAAAACTATTTATATTACCATAAAAAAAAGATTTAGGCATAAATCTAATAGTTTAGGTATAAATCTAGTAAAATATAATAAATGGGGAGCTATTCCTTGTTTACACATAGGAAGACTCAATATTGTTAAGGTGTCAATTATTCCCAAACTTGACCTACAGATCTGACATAATCCTAAGCAAAATCTCAGTCGCTTATTTTGTGGAGACTGACAAGCTGATTGTAAGGTTTCTTTGGAGAGGCAAAAGACTTAGATGCGAGAACACAGAGCACAAGAGATCCAAACACAGCCAATCAACTGATCTTTAACAAAGGAGCAAAGGCAATCCAATGAAGAGAAGTAACAGATTTTTCAACAAATGGTGTTGGAACTACTAGACATCCAAAAAAAAAAAAAAAAAAAAATTAGCCACAGACCTTACACTTTTCATGTACATTAACTCAAAACAGATCACAGACCTGAATGTAACATGCAGAACTATAAAGCTCCAGCAACATAACCCAGGAGAAAATATAGATGACCTTGGTTTTGGTGAGGAGTTTTTAGATACAGCACCAAAAGTACAACTCATGAAAGAAATAACTGACAAGTTGGACTTCATTAACATTAAAATTAAAAAGTTCTACTCTGCAAGATATGTTTTCAAGGGAATGAAAACACAAGCCAGAAATAGGGGAAAAAATACTTGCAAAGTCCAGAATACACAAAGAATTCTTAAAACTCAGTAATAAGAAAACAACCTAATTAAAAATTGAGCAAAAGATCTGGACATAACCTCAGCAAAGCAGATGGATGACAAAAAAAGCATTATGAAAAGATACTCATTATCACGTGCCACTAGGAAATTGCAAATTAAAATAACCATCACGTACCACATGCCTATTAAGGGCTAAAATACAAAACACTGACAACATCAAATGCTGGTAGGGATGTGGAGCAACAGGAACCCTCTCGTCCACTGCTGGTGGCAATGCAAAACAGTACAGCCACTCTGCAAGACAGTTCGGCAGTTTCCCACAAAATTAAATAAACTCTTACATTATGATCCAGCAAATATTGCTCCTCAGGATTTACCCAAGAGATGAAAACTTATGTGCACACAAAAACCTGTATCAATGTTTACAGCAACTTTATTCATCACTGCCAACCCTTGGGAACAACCAACATGTCTCAGTAGGTCAATCGATAAACTATGGTACCGGGGCACCTGGTTGGTTCAGTCAATACAGCCTGTGCCTCTTCATCTCGAGGTTTTGAGTTCAAGCTCCACACTGAGTGTGGAGCCTACATAAGACAAATTTTAAAAATAAATAAAGTGTGGTTATCCAGACAATGGATTACTATTCGGTGCTAAGAAGAAATGAGCTATCAAGCTATGAAAATGCATGGAGGAATCTTAAAAGCACAGTACTAAGGTAAACAAATCTAAAAAGGCTACATATTGTAGGATTCCAATTAAACATTCTGGAGAAGGCAAAACTGTGGAAACAGTAAAAAAGATCGGCGGTTGCCAGGGGTTTGAAGAGAAAGGGAGATGAATAGATGGAACACAGGACATTTTGAGGGCATTAAAAAACATTTTGTATGATATTATGATGGTGGATTCATATCGTTATACATTCGTCAAAAACAACAATAGCACCAAGAATGAACTCTAATGTAAACTATGGACGTCAGGTGGTAATGATGTATCAGTGTTGGTCCACTGACTGTAACAAATGTACTACTCTTTGCTTGGTAGGGGAAGCTGTGTGTGTGTGGAGGTATATGGGAACTGTCTATTATCTTCTGCTCAGTATGTCTCAAACTGCTCTTAATGTGTGTGTATATGCATACGTATTGAACTGCAATTATACATATATATGGAATTAATGCTAATATCTAGTTGTTTACATTTTCTTATTCTCTATAAATTTTATCCACTTTGAGACAGGTAAAAAACCAGTTTTGTTCTAATTCTCCGAGTCCAAACTTACTAGTTGTACTGTATGATGGGCTCTGTATTCATCTTCACTCCGAAGGCGTTGTTGGAACTTTTCATTGTGTTTTGCAATGCAAATTTCCTATAAATACATAAAATGTGTTTTAATATAACTGAAACCTGAAAGACTCAAAACACCACACCAGGGCTTATTTTATTGGGTTTAATTTTAATCTTAACATGGTTTTCTACAGGAAAACACCAAACAATAAGCCACCTCTGACTGCTCAACTGGAGTACTGAAGCAGCATGAGCCAAATCATCAAGATCTTAAAAAAATATATATATATCAACTTCTTTAGAACTCATTTCTCTCCCTCTCTCTCTGTCTTTGATGGGGAGGGATGGGACAAGACAGAGTTGAAGAGGGTGTCCTTAGGTAATCTCACAGGTCTCTTTTAGTTCTGAAGTCTGTGGCCAAAAGATTCTAAGTCTTATTGTAGTCTTTATCTTTTTTAGGGAATCTCTACACCCAATGTGGGGCTCAAACTCACAACCCCAATATCAAGAGTCACACGCTCTACCCACCGAGCCAGCAAGGCCCCTTATTGTAGTCTTTAAACTATGCTGGGCAAGAAAAAAGGATTTACAACTTTTGGCTTAAAGTCTGTGTTCTTAAACTTTGATGGGTTAAAAAACATGACGTTGCCTGGAGGGCTTTAAATAATAACATGAAATCTGTATCTTATGGTTAGAGAATTCAGAAGGAAAAGAGACTGTCCAGAGGCACCTGGGCGGCTCAGTCAGTTAAGCATCTGAATCATCATTTTGGCTTAGGTCATGATCTCATGGTAGGTGGGATCAAGCCATGTATCAGGCTCTGTGCTGACGGATTAGAGCCTGCTTGGGATTCTCTCTCCCTCTCAACGCCTCCCCTGCACATGCTCTCTCTCAAAGTAAATAAAGATTTAAAAAAAAGAAAGAGGGGAGCCTGGTGGTTCAGTCAGTTAAGCATCCGACTCCTGATTTCGGCTCAGGACATGATCTCTCACGGTTCTTGAGATTGAGCCTCACATATTTGGATTCTCTCTCCTTCTCTCTCCATTCCTCCCTGTTAGCACTCTCTCTCTCTCTCTCTCTCTCTCTCTCAAAATAAATAAAAACATGATAATAAACTAGGAACTATGTGCCTCTTTACAAAATAATGCACTATTATCTGGAAACTTTATAGTAGCATCATGCTAGGTCTTCATTTTCCCTGTGTCTTCCTGGAGAAGTATTCCAGGTAAAAAGGTGGCCATTAGTTTCCAACACTCTCAAAACTATACAAACTTTTAACCAGAGAAAGTGATATGATAAATGATCTTTTAAGCTGGTGAACCAGAGTTTAAAGCATTTGTATCATATTTTTCACCCACATTGGGTTGACTCTAAGGCCTAACCAGTATGAATGAAGAAATTAACCTGTTTGGGGCAGTCTCCAGGGGATAACAAAGGTAGTATTGTATATAAGTAACAGGATATAGTGATACAATGACTCAGACTTCTATGTCACTCAGACCTAAGACAGAATTCTACCTTTGCCCCATATTAGCTGTTTTTCCTTGGGTGATCTGTTTAACTACCAGTAGCCTTGATTCCCTTGATTATAAAATGAGGATATAGGTCCATAATCCCTTATTTTCAGACTTTAGAAAGACGGTATGTTACATATACAGTATCCAGTAACTCCAGCAAGATCTGAAGTAGCACCCTATAAGACTAAAACTAACATTGTTGCAGTGAAACATATGAATAGTCAAAGTAAGAGAGACTCTCAGATGGACAGCTTCCTCTCAGCTCTGGGTTTGTCACCACATCAAGTATGAGAATGTTTTTGATCTGTGGAGCTTTCTCAACTTTAGGCAAAAGAATATTATCTCATTTGACTATTGATAGCATTAAAGAAAATAAAATGCATAAAGAATATTCATCTTTACAAGTGTATTCACAGTGGCACCTGGGTGGCTCAGTCAGTTAAACATCCAACTCTTGATTTGGCTCAGGTCATGATCTCACAGTTTTGAGACTGAGCCCCGAGTCTGGCTCTGCACTGGGTATGGAGCCTTCTTAAGATTCTCTCTCCCTCTCCAACTCCCCTGCTCACTCTCTCTGTCTTTAAAAAAAAAAAAAAAAAAGAAAGAAAAATCTAATCACAAAGTACAGACTTCAAGTCGTCATGGCATAGCCAGAGATCATCATTTTTTCAAGAGGAAAGGCAGGGCATGACTTAAAGTCACAAGTACTCCCCTGGGTATGAAATCCTACCGAGGATGCTGGATAGACCAAACACCCTGTGACAGTGAACATGCTGACATGTAGACAAGGAATATAGGACGTTGTTACACAGAAAGGCATACTTTCATGTTTTGTATCATAGAGGTTATCTTCTCATTATCTTTCTTTTTAGGACTTAGTGTTTCTAGTTTCCTCTCTTCTCAGCCATCTTTTATCACTCCTTTTACCCCCTGTAGTTCTCCCACCTCAGGTGGTGAGTGAGGGCTGGGGGTAGGTATGGCAGAAGGCAAGACCATTTAGAGCCCCTGACTCTGTGTGATGTGATGGGTTGCAGGAGGTCTGAGGCTGCTGGTCTAAATGGGCATATTCTCCAGGAGTGAACTTCCCTACCTCAGATTTAGATTAATAAGAGTGAAGAGTAAAGAATATGGATTAATTTCTTTATATATAGAATTCCTTAAAGACTGAGATCAGAATCAAGACATAATTATACAACAGGACTGCCTCCTTAAATAATCAGGAGCAGAGAACTGCATTACATGACATCCTGCAACCCTGTCCTTTACCAGAGTCACTTATGGGGTGTCAGAGGTAAATAGCACATCATCACTGGCTGTTCTAATGTGTTTAACAAGGCGGTTCTCAGAAAACTCTATAATGTTAACATAATGGCTTGAACATTGACAAGAAGTAACTCTCACTTAGATTTAAAACATGTAAGTGCTAGTGACAAATCATGTTATAATTATTAGATATGGGACAAGGATTAAGTATGACTAACAAAAAGTCTTAAAACTAAGGCTATATATTTGATAAATAACCTAAGCTATTATACCTTTTTATTTCTGAGGTAGGCTTTCTTGGCTGAAACTCGTCCACGCCTTGCTTCCAGCTGGCGTGCTTTCTGCTGAAGTTTCTGTAGCTCTTCTCTCTGTAAGTGCACAGACACTGCCATCTCTTCCTTCTCCAGCATGGCCTCCATGCTTTCGTAAGTGTCGTAATATACCACCTCATCTCTCTTTTCTGTAGCAAAACAGCAACAAGGGGTAGTGGTTAAGAGCAGGAACTCATGGAGCCAGAAAGAACAGAGTTCTAAGCTACTTATTAACTCTGTAACCTCAGGCAAAGCCGTTACCTCTTGAGCTTCTTTGTAAAATAGCAATTGTTAGGAAATATACCTTCTAGGGTGAGTGTGTGTACAAAGTGCTCAGCAGTGTGTGGCACAGTTAAATGCTCGATAAATGTTAAGTATCATCATCCCTCAAATTCAAAATTTTTCTGGCTGAAACAACCTTACAAAGTGAGCATTTTACAAAGGTAATAGCATAGTTGCATTGCTGAGTCTACTAAATAACTTGAGTTTCAGAGCTCCTTTAAAAGGTTTTACCTTGGGTGCCTGGATGGCTCCGTCGGTTCACTGTCTGACTTCAGCTCAGGTCATGATCGCACAGCTCTTGAGTTTGAGCCCTGCATCAGGCTCTGTGCAGACAGCTCACAGCCTGGAGCCTGATTCGGATTCTGTGTCTCCCGCTCTCTCTGCGCGCCCCCCCCCCCCCTGCCGGCCCCTCCCTCTTCTCCCTCTCCCTCTCAAAAATAAACATTAAAAAAATTAAAAAATAAATTAAAAAATAAAAGGCTTTACACTAAGACATTCTTAGTCTCAACAGAAGAACCAGCTGATGACTATGTGTATTTCCCCTATGTATTAATTTTTTTCCTGGATTTATGTGGTTGAATGCACACCATACCCGATATAAGTCTTTTGATGCTTTCCAGTTGTGCGGTCAATAGTAACTCTTCACACTTCAGGATTTCAAACTGTACTTCATACAACTGAAGTTGCAGGTCATAATAATCAGCTTCTAACTGATCCAGCCGAGCTATGGCCTCTGTACCACCCTGCAAACTCTGCATCTGCATTGAAAATAAAAATAAGAACATTTCTAATTGGTTGGGACAAGGAAAACAAATCAGGTTAGGATTAGAAATGAAAACTAATCATACAGCATAAATCCACGAAGCAACTGTTCCAAGAAAGAACCTTATAAACAAGAAGATTTTTTTTAAAAGACAGAAAAACAGCAATAATCGAAACATATAGTTTTGGAAATAACTAGGCAAACATGGTAAAAAATAACGTTTTTAAGTTTACTCATATCACAGGTCATATTTAGGATACTATATTATTCTAATTATTCTGACATAAATATTAATAGTGTTCTTTCCTCCCAAAAGTGGATGTACTAACCTATGCAGTTATTCCTTCCATATATGAATGAGATTATGTATGAATGAGTAAGATATGTAAATAAGATTCATCCATACTCAGATAGTTATAACCAGGGGGTAGAAGTCTGGTCACCCTACACATCCAGAGCTGTGAGCTGTGTTTTGCTCCATGGTCACAGCCTCATTAGCTTCTAGGAGCTGGTCACTGGGGGAGCAAGGTGAACAGCAGGACAGAAATAACTGTAGGAAAACCCCTGCAATCTACTAACAATGATAACTATTAGTATCTTTACATAAATGCAGTTAGGATCCTACATCCAACCTAAGGTGAGACTGAACGGTTACCACACAGGTCTCATAAAGTGGTGGGTGTTCTCGTATGAAGTTTGCTTGGTTGGTCGGTTGATTAGTTTTTGGTCCAGAAAGGAGGGGGAGAAGAGATTTTGCCAAGCAACCGAAGAAAATTACTATGAACAAAGTATGCTTCAGATACTAGTCCCCAACCCCACTATTTCCATGGATTCCTACTTGGATCTGTGAAGAAAGATGGCTCTAAGGAGGAGCTGACAGAATGGCTTTTCAGGAGTCATTGAAGGACAGGCATGTGAGAGAGTAAAGCATTCCTCTCAAAACATCTAAGAATATAGTACTACCACTTTAGCATATTAAATGTTCATGCTTAGAAACTGCAGGACACGGTCACAGGTATCAGTGTGCCCTGGAAGAACAAGCAACACTAGTGAGGAGGCCCTGGCCTCAAGTGGCATCCCAGGGGATGACTGCCAAAGGGGGTGGAGGAGAAACAGAGGAAAAGGAGGGAAATGTTTGTGAGCTCCTCTGAGGGGTCACCTGGGGCTCCCAGAATACCAAGGAGATACTTGGCTGGTACCCTCGGGACAGGCTTGGCAGCAAAGACAGTGAATTCTTATGGCTGCAAAATGATCCCTTCTGTCTGATGAGGTTGGTGAATCGTGTTAGCACATAAAGACAGTATGTTTAAACAAGAGTCCAGCCTGGGGCACCTGGGTGGCTCAGTCAAGTGTCTGCCTTTGGCTCACGTCATGATCTCATGGTTCATGAGTTCGAGCCCTGTGTCGGGCTCTCTGCTGTCAGTGTGGAGCCCCTGTTCCCTCTCTCTCTGACCCTCCCCTGCTCTCTCTCTCTCTCAAAATAATAAACTAAAAAAAAAAAAAAAAAAAAAAAAAAAAAAAAA
>NW_026057577.1:58237462-58285424 GCF_023721935.1 Panthera uncia | reverse complement strand
GAGGGAGGGAGGGAGGGAGGGAGGGAAGGAATCCCAAGCAGGCTCCATGCTGTCAGTGCACAGCCTGGCACAGGGCTCAATCCCACAAACTGATCCTACGAACCGTGAGATCATGACCAGAGTTGAAATCAAGAGTTGGATGCTTAACCAACTAAGCTACCCAGGTGCCCCTCAAGTTCCTTGTAAACTGCAAAGCAACACTTAGCCTGTAATCTAAATGTGCAATGGTATACACTTAACGGTATACATTTAATAATAATCAGGTTAAGTACCGTGCTCTTTCATAAATGTTATAAAATTTTTACATTGAATATTTAATGAATTGTAGGCCAATGATCCTGCTGCATTAGGAAATATTTTATGAGTGACAAACAGTAAATATGGAACAAACCACAAGATTCCATTACAGTGTCTCATGGAGGAGAATACTGACAAAATGAAATCCTGGTGTTTTGGTCCTAAGTCATAAAATATGAACGTGTCATTTCTTGTCTGAGACTTTCAGTCTCACTATAAATTGCAAACATCCCTTTGCATACAACCTTGGGCTTCTTATCTAGCTCTGGAGACCAAAGCTCCAGAATGCATATTCCTCTATTATTAGCACCCATACTTTCTGTGAGCACAGCATACAAACATGCGAAATACATAATGTTGGGGTGCCTGGGTGGCTCAGTTGGTTAAGCATCCAACTCTTGGGTTTTGACTCAGCTCATGATCTCACAGTTTGTGAGATCAAGTCCCACGTCTGGCTATGCACTGACAGCGTGGAGCCTGCTTGGGATTCTCTCTCTTCTTCTCTCTCTGTCCTTCCTCTGCTCACACACTCAGTCTGAAAAATAAATTAAAAACAAAAACAAAAAAAAAAAAAACTAGTGAGAAGATTAAGCTTTAAAAAATAAATAAAATACATAATGTTAAAGGCTTTATTCTCTGGAAAATTATCATCAGTTAAGATAAAACCTTAGTGTGTATCAGTCTAAAACCTTCATGAACAGTGACACTGTTCAGATCAAGCCTGGAACTACTAGTTCCACCATCACTATCTCTAGTTCTCTCCAGCTGAAAGCAACCATTTGTTTGCCGTGTTCATATCACTGTGCTAGGGCTTCCCCTATACTCTACAAGTTTGACTCTTGTCCAATACTTTGCTTAAGGAAAAGAAAGCTGAAAGCCCCTTGTTGACATACTTTTACACTGTCAGCCAATATCAAATATCAAACTGAGAAAGGAAGGAGTGTATTCTTACAAGAAGTGACCTCATCGCCAACTTTCTGGTTTACTGAGTTCCATTCAAAGCAAGGAAGTCAAGAGGTAGATCTGCTATCGCAAGGTACAAAAATGAAAAAACCTCAGATGCAGAAGTGCAGGCAGAGGATCTACTGAATCCCAACCTCTGAAAGAACAAACAATGAAGCATTGGTGGGCATCATGACAAGTAAAAGGGTTGTAGGGACTGCAGTAGAGAGGATTTTTTATGGGATAAACTAAGGAGAGAGAGATAAGAGACAAGGGAAATTTGGGAGGGTAAAATTGTGCTCTAAGGTTTATTTAAACTTTGACATGGAGGCAGTGAAAGACATGCAGAGTTATACGAAGTGTATGCTGCTCCAAATCCCTTCCCTAAAATATCTTAATTTCCAAACTGATTTTTCTCCTGGTATCTAATTCAGGGAACAGGCACAGAACTAAGGGAATGGGAATCAAGAGTACAAGCAACACTAATTCTGGACAATGGAACAATGCAGAGAAGGTAGGTGCCATAGTTGGGGCACCTTTGTTATGCCTGGGGTCACTGCTTCCCTGGGCAATAAAGAAGCCTAGAAAGTAAGGTAAGTGCTCAAAGGAGACAATCAAATGCCAAGTTTTCACACTTTGCTATCTTGAAATTTTATTCAGTTCAACTTTTACCTTCTGAACAAACTCCTCAAAACAAACTGCCTTCCCAGTGTAATGCAGGTAATACCAGCAACATTGTGCCTGACCCAATCCTCCCAATTCCTAGAAGAATGGCCTTTCCACTAGACATAAGTAGGGAGCACCACTCTAATAAATATGGAAAAGAAAAAAAAAGTTTTTATAGTAAATCTAGCAAGGAAATGAAGTACCAATCAACATCCAACATCCACATAAGGACATTGTACATTACTAACCCCACTGATAATCATTCCCACTATGCACAATAACAGTGGTGTTCTTGTTTCCTATTTTGACTATACTATACCATGAAACAAGACATGAAGCAATTTATACAAACTAATGATGCCCCTATCTTGCCTTTCACTCTAGTATGCTCGAAAAACTCCATGACATGTGAGGAGCTACAAAAATTAGAACTTTCAGAGTATCTGTGGGTGGAGTCATGCATTCAATAAATTCTCACTGGGCACCTGCTGGCTTGTCTGAGTTATGGAAAGTATAGCAGTTAGCAATAAATGAAATGAGGGTTCAGTCATCATCAAAACCACGTACCGCACAAGAGACATAACATTAAAGGCAAGCTCAGCAAGCTGTCAGTCAAGACTAGCCCTTTTACTATGTGGCAAGGATGGAAAGTACATGAGGATTGGTACAAACAAACCTGAGTATATGAGGTTCTACCAATAACAGCTTCACAAATATGGAGAATACATATAAACACAAGGAATTATCTAGAATTCCACATTTCAGAACTCTTTGAAAACTAAAAACAGCCATAATTTCTTTGATGTCAAAACCTAATCTCGTAATCCATTTGTAGGAAGCTATCCAGAAATGATGTGAATCCCTATTTATTCCATTTGATGAAAGTATGTTTCATTAATGGAATAACAACACTTGTCTGAAGTTATATGTCCTAATCTGTCTAAAATTTGGAAAACTTAGAACTCTAATAAAACATATCTGGCCTCAGAGATTTGAGACAATGGCTTATAGGCTTGTAGTATAAAGGGTTATGTTTTAGATTTAAGAGATAATATACATAAAACACTAAAGATAGGGCCAGAAACATTTTTAAACTTTTCTATTTATTTTTTTGTAATTAATATCAAAATATATTAAGATGACTAAAAGAGAATTTCATAAGTAATATAAAAACTTTTACAGTATTACCTAGCTTTTTCTACTTCAAGACTTTGAAATTTCTAACGTATAGATACAGAAGAGACTATCTACATGTTTGTTAATAAATTAAAAACAAAAAAAGAGAGTCACTACCTGGACTAGCACCCTAGCTGCCCTACCTCTGTTCAGACTGTGTCCATCACACCAAAGCTTCTTGCTGTTGAAACTTCTTGGCAAGGTCCATTTGAAATACAACTGTCTGAAGCATGGGAATTGTATTTTTCCCATCTTTCTATTCCCTTCCTTGATACTTGCATAATATGTAACACAGATTAGAGTAATCGTGTCTAAGATTTATGGAGTTCTTACTCTATGTGCCAGGCATTATGCTAAATACTTTATATACATTAACCAATGAAATCATCACTTTCCTAAAAGGTATCTATTGATCTTATTTTATAGAGAGGTTAAGTAATTTACCCAAGGTTATGTAAGTAATAAGTTTGCAGAATCAAGATCTACATTATTCTGTCCAAATATGGTAGCCTAAAGTTACATGTGGCTATTTAAATATAAATTAAATTAAAATTCTGTTCCTCTGTCACATAAATCACTTTTCAAGAGCTCAATAGATAGATCTGAGTAGTAGGTACACTACTGAAAAGTGCAAATATAAAACACATCCATTGTTGTAGGAAGTTCTACTGAATAGCACTGTTGAGACCCTAAGCTTAGGTCCCCTAGGGTATACTATAAATGCTCCATAAATACTTAATGATTTAAAGAGAAATGACATGGGGGAATATAACCTTAAAAACAGTTTAGCTGTATGATTTTAGAAGAATAACAAAATTATGGATAGTGAGGATGCAGCCTCAGGATTGGTATGTATTTAGCTCAATATTCTAGCAGTAGATATATGTTCATAGAGAGGAACTCAAGGAATCAAAGTTTCTAAAAAATGTATGGCGAATGGTTGGCATTCTCTGCCAAGAAAAGAAAGCACATTGATACCTTTCTTAGAACGTTCAACAAGGAAGGACTGTCATCCAAAAAGTTTTCTGGTTAATTCTCTGTTAAGCAGAGAACATGCTAAACGAGATGTGATTGTATTTTCTGATGTTTCATCCTAGCATCTCAATCTTGGCATCTCCTATTTCAATTAATAACTACAAACAGAATCCCCTTATTTCATTAATAATCCTTATTTTAATAATACTTTTTACACATATACTATTCCTAACCCTGTGTCATTTTATGTATTTTCGTTTTGTTCTGTGGCTGTGACTAATTAAACTCACCCTGGGTTCTTTCAAAGGTCTTGAGCCAAAGAGACATCAATGTTTTCAGGAGTTTTTGATGGGAAAATTTGAACACCAGTGGCAATCTGGGATCAAAGGTTCAAGTACAGATGATTTGCAAACCTGTTAAATTTGTCTGCAGAACTGTAAGTATATGCATATTTCTCTCAGTAAAGAGTTCCTAGGTTTCAAATTCTTTTTTATAGAGAGCGAGTGAGCAAGAGAGCACAGACATATGCAAGTGGGAGGGTGGGGAAAAGGGACACAGAGAATTGCAAGCTGGCTCCATGCTCAGAGCAGAGCCCAACAAGGGGCTCGATCCCATTACCCTGTGATCATGACCTGAGCAGAGGTCAACAGTGAGATGCTCAACCAACTGAGCCACCCGGGCATGCTCGTCACCCCCCCCCACCGCCCCCCACACACACACTATGCCAGCTTTCAAATTCTTAATAGTGCAGGAGTCTGGGACCTCAAAAGGGTAAGAATGACTACAATCAAGATCCAGAAACATTTATAAAGGAGACAGATTAAAAGAAATGGTATGTACTCCTAAAGCATATTTAAAGGAGTTAAAGAATTTAAATGTCAAATATAGTTTTGCTTATGTAGGTATAATTTAGTACTTAAGAATTTACAAGTTTAGCACTACACATATCAATTATTAGTAAATATTTTTTAATATCTGATTTTTTTTTAATTTCTGATTTTAACTAAAAAAAATTTTCTTAATGTTTATTTATTTTTGAGACAGAGGGAGACAGAGTGTGAGTGGGGGAGGGGCAGAGAGAGAGGGAGACACAGAATCTGAAACAGGCTCCAGGCTCTGAGCTATCAGCACAGAGCCTGATGCGGGGCTCGAACTGATGCAGGGCTCGAACTCATGAACCGTGAGATCATGACCTGAGCCAAAGTCGGACACTTAACCGAATGAGCCACCCAGGCACTCCTCTGATTTTAATTTTTAAAGTATTTTATATTGTCACATCAGGAAGAAGTTTTCTCTTTAAAAACAAAAACAAAAACAAAAAAAACCAAGACACAATATACTGTTTTTTTTTAAAGAACAAAAGTCTCCCCATAATTTAAATAACAGAGCAGTACTGTATTATCAAGTGTTCAATGGAAAATCACCTGTTTGGGATGGACTTAATTCATATTTGCTCTGTTTCTCATGAGTAATGTGGTCACCTTAAATTAATGCTAATAAAACTGGTGTAGTACATCATAGATATACATAAAAAACACAATATGTACATTATATACACTCAAGCATAAACCTGGCAAGAATGACTGGTATGTTTACCAAACCCTTTGAAGAATTTAAACACAATCCAGAACATTAAGAAGGAGACCATTAAGGTAATGGGGTGGCCCCAGGGAAAATGACCCCACAGGTAATCATCCTAGACTCCTGGGGCCCATTTTAGCCCAGCCCTTCCTCTACAACCCTAGACCAACTCCAGTAAGAACAATGTTCTTACAATAGCAAACAGTCAGAAATCTTACCCTAAGCAGTTCTTTTAGGCACTCTATAATTCACTGTCAGCCTGGTTAGAACAACAAAGCTAGCACATGTGATAAAGACAAAGAATGGTACTCAACTTCCCAGGCAATAAAATGCCAGGATTAAAACACACACACAAACCAAAAACCAAAAACCAAAACCTAGGATTTTACGTTTTAAAAGTTCTGGAACTTAGTCCTTCAGACAGCTTGTGACATAAATGAGAAAGCTTACTAGGAAAAGGAGATTGCAATAGAAATGCTTCAGGGGAACATGAGTAGGACTGAAATCCTTGCAAAGAGATTCTGAATACAGGGTGAAAAAGTTCCAGGACAAGACAAGTTACAATTTTGCCTTTAACACTAGTAGCAAATAAAATATAAGGGGAAAAAAATCACAATTTAAAGTCATTAACAAAAAGATTTCTTTCTAGATCATACTCATTATACATTATAAGCTATCTCACTACTTTTTAACAAGAGTAGATAAGCATATGCACTTTTAAAATGTCAATAGGGACCAACTTAGCCAAAAAAATTTCATACAGCTGTACTAATAAAAGTGGAGACATTTTGTTTTTCCTTAGAGACTAAAATATACTACTGCCACATATAGCCAGTGTCCTAACAACCAATACAGTCAATCCATAGAATGGGAGCAAATATTTTCAAATTATGTATCTTATAAAAAACTTGTATATAGAATATATAAAGAAGTCTTTCAACTTAGTAATAAAGAAAACCACAATTTTATTTATTTTTTTTTTATTTTTTATTTTTTAATATATGAAATTTACTGTCAAATTGGTTTCCATACAACACCCAGTGCTCATCCCAAAAGGTGCCCTCCTCAATACCCATCACCCACCCTGCCCTCCCTCCCACCCTGCCCTCCCTCCCACCCCCCATCAACCCTCAATTTGTTCTCAGTTTTTAACAGTCTCTTATGCTTTGGCTCTCTCCCACTCTAACCTCTTTTTTTTTTTTTTCCTTCCCCTCCCCCATGGGTAGAAAACCACAATTTTAAAATGTAAAAGGTATGAACAGATGTTTCTCCAAAGAAGATAAATAAGTAGGGAATAAGCAAATGAAGAGATACTCAATATAAATACCATGAGGGAAATGCATCTAAAAACACAATGAGATACCACTTCACACTCAACCAAGATGCCATAATAAAAAAGACACATTTTAAGTGTTAATGATTGTGTAGAACAAGATGTGTAGAAATTCTAACTGTTGTACACTGCTGTTGGGAACAGTTGCTTAGGAAAACAGTCTGACAGTTCCTCAAAAAGTTAAACAGCAGTTTTCTCCTAGGGACATACCAAGATAAATGAAAACCCTATACTTGACAGGGTTCACGGCAGCATGGTTCATAATAGCTCCAAAAGCAGTAAGAGTCCAAATGTTTATCAACTGATGAATGCACAAAATGTGGTATTAACCATATAAAGATCATTCTATCAAAAAACTAAATTAAGCATGCATGGTTTCCCAAACAAAAACTAAAGCAGTTGTTGACCACACTAAGCCAACCCTGAAAGAAATCTTAAAAGGGGACTGTGGGTGTGTTGGGGGAGAGGGACAACAAAGACTAGAAAGGAACAGAGACACCAACTTTACACATAACACAAAGAGTCTGAATTCGTATCTATCAATAGTCACTCCAAATATAAATGGACTACATGCTTCAATCAAAAGACACAGGGTATCAGAATGGATAAATAAAAACAAGACCCATCTATATGCTGCCTGTAAGAGACTCATTTTAGACCTAAAGACACCAGAAGATTGAAAGTGAAGGGACAGAGAAATATCTAGCATGCTAATGCACATAAAAAGCCAGAGTAGCCATACTTGTTATCAAACTAGATTTTAAACCAAACACTGTTAAAAGAGATGAAAAAGAGGCATTACATCCTAATTAAGGGGTCTATCCAATAAGATCTAACGATTGTAACTATTTATGCCCCCAATGTGAAAGCACCCAAATACATAAATAAATTAATAATAAACAAAGAAATTCATTGATAAAAATACAAAAGCAGTAGGGGACTTTAACACACCATGTACAACAATGGATAGTTCACCTAAGCAGAAAATCAACATGAAAGTAATTGCCTTTTTTTTTTTTTAGTTTATTTATTCATTTATTTGGGGGGGGGGGGGGGGAGAGGGAGAGGGAGAGGGAGGGAGGGAGAGAGGGGGAAGAATGAATGAATATGAATGAGTGGGGGAGGGACAGAGAAACAGGAAAGAGGATCCAAAATGGGCTCAGTGCTGACAGCAGACAGACTGATGGGGGGCTCAAACTCACAAACCAAGAGATCATGACATGAGCCAAAGTTGGATGCTTAACTGAGCGAGCCACCCAGGGGCCCTGAAACCATGGCTTTGAGTAACACATTGGACCAGATGGAGTTAACATATATTCAGAACATTTCATTCTAAAGTAGCAGAATACATGTTCTTTTTGAGGGCACAAAGAACATCCTTTAAGATCTCCTACTGGGTAACAAGCCCTCAACAAGTACAAAAAGACTGAGACAATACCACACATATTTTCAGACCACAATGATATGAACTTGAAGTCAACCAGAAGAAAAAATTTGGAAAGACCACAAATAACATGGAGGTTAAAGAACATACTACTAAAGAATTACTAAAGAATGAATGCAGTGGCTCAATCAGTTGAGTGTCGGACTTCGATTCAGGTCACAATCTCACAGTTCGTAAGTTTGAGCCCTGCATGGGGGCTCTCTGCTGTCAATGCAGAGCTTGCCTGGGATCCTCTGTTCCCTCCCACCCCTCTCTCTCTGCTGCTCACCCACTCACGTACTCTCTCTCTCAAAAGTAAATTAAAAAATTAAAAAATATATATATACATATATTTATTTATTTTACATATGGCCTACTGGTGAAAAGAAAGTGACTTCATGTTTTTCCAAAAATGACTTAATGACATAATGTATGATACAATACATTGCTGACAGTGCAGAGCCTACGTGGGATTCTCTCCTTCTCTCTCTGCCCCTCCCCTGCTTGAGCTCTCTCTCAAAATAAACATTAAGAAAAAGAGCACCAACTGAACAGTTGTGCCTAAACCATGAAATGTCATTATATACCATATAGGACACCATCTTAGGTTCATCCCTAACACAAGCTTTAATCTTCATTCATTTTTAAAACTACAGGTGACCCATGAACAACAAGGAGATTTGCTTCTTCTAATAGTTAGGAAAACTATCAGCAAATGACCATGTTGATTGAATACCCTTTCATAAGAAGCCATCTGCCCCTGATGAACACAGATGCAAAAATCCTCAACAAGATATTAGCCAACCAGATCCAACAATATATTAAAAAAATATATTAACCGCAACCAAGTGGGATTTATACCTGGGCAGCAGGGCTGGCTTAGTATCAGCAAAACAATCAATGTGATTAATTCACATCAATAAAAGAAAGAACAAGAACCACATGATCCTCTCAATAGATGCAGAGAAACCATTTAACAAAATACAGTATCCTTTCTTGATAAAAACCCTCAAGAAAGAAGGGATAGAAGGAGCATACCTCGAGACCATAAAAACCATATATGAATAATAAGACCCACCGCTAATATCGTCTATAATGGGGAAAAACTGAGTTTTCCCCCTAAGACCAGGAATAAGACAGGGATCTTCACTCTCACCATTGTTATTCAACATAGTATTGAGTGTATTAGCCTCAGCAATCAGACAACACAAAGAAATAAAAGGCATCCAAATCCGCCAGGAGGAGATCACACTTCACTCTTCGCAGATGACCTAATACTCTATTATGGAAAACCCAAAATATTCCACCAAAAAACTGCTAGAACTGATCCATGAATTTAGCAAAGTGACAGGACATAAAATCAATGCACAGAAATTGGCTGCATTCCTATACACCAACAATGAAGCAACAGAAAGAGAAATCAAGGCATTGATCCCATTTAAAATTGTACCAAAACCCATAAAACACCTAGGAATAAATCTAAGCAAAGAGGTAAAAAATCTTTACACTGAAAACTTATGAAAGAAAGCTTATGAAAGAAATTGAAGAAGACACACACAAAAAAATGCAAAAATATTCCATGCTCCTATCCAGAACAAACACTGTTAAAATGTCAATACTACCCAAAGCAATCTACATATTCAATGCCAATACCTATCAAAATAACACCAGCATTCTTCACAGAGCTAGAACAAATAATCCTAAAATTTGTAAGGAACCAGAAAAGACCCCCGAATAGCCAAAGCAATCTTGAAAAAGAAAACCAAACCAGGAGGCATCACAATCTCTGACTTCAAGCTATACTACAAAGCTGTAATCATCAAGACAGTATGGTACTGGCAAAGAACAAATGCTCAGATCAGTGGAACAGAATAGAGAACCCAGAAATGGACCCACAAACATATGGCCAACTAATCTTTGACCAAGCAGGAAAGAACATCCAATGGAATAAAGACAGTCTCTTCAGCAAGTGGTCCTGGGAAAACTGGACAGCGACATTTAGAAGAATGAACCTGGAGTTTCTTACACTGTACACAAAAATAAACTCAACATGGATGAAAAACCTAAATGTAAGACAGGAAGCCATCAAAATCCTTGAGGAGAGAGCAGGTAAAAACCTCTGACCTTGGCTGCAGCAACTTCTTACTCAACATGTCTCCAGAGGCAAGGGAAATGAAAGCAAAAATGAACTACTGGGACCTCATCAAAATAAAAAAGATTCTCAACAGCAAAGGAAACGAACAGCAAAACTAAAAGGCAACCGACAGAATGGGAGAAGATATTTGCAAATGACTTATCACATAAAGGGTTAGTATCCAAAACCTATAAAGAACTTATCAAACTCAACACCCAAAAAACAAATAATCCATGAGGAAATGAGCAAAAGACATGAATAGACACTTTTCCAAAGAAGACATCCAGATGGCCAACCAACACATGAAAAAACGCTCAACATCACTCATCATCAGGGAAATACAAATCAAAACCACAATGAGATACCTCCTCACACCTGTCAGAATGGCTAACATTAACAACTCAAGCAACAACAGATGTTGGTGAGGATGCGGACTAAGAGGATCTCTTTTTGCACTGCTGGTGGGAATGCAAGCTGGTGCAGCCACTCTGGAAAACAGTATGCAGGTTCCCCCAAAAAACTAAAAATAGAACTACCCTACAACCCAGCAACTGCACTAAGTATTTATCCAAGGGACACAGGTATGCTGTTTCGAAGGGACACATGCACCCCAATGTTTTATAGCAGCACTATCGACAAGAGCCGAAGTATGGAAAGAGCCCAAATGTCCATCGATGGATGAATGGATAAAGAAGATGTGGTATACATATACAGTGGAGTATTACTCGGCGATCATAAAGAATGAAATCTTGCCATTTGCAACTACGTGGATGGAACTGGAGGGTGTTATGCTAAGTGAAATTAGTCAGAGAAAGACAAATATCATATGACTACACTCATATGAGGACTTTAAGAGACAAAACAGATGAACATAAGGGAAGGGAAACAAAAATAATATAACAACAGGGAGGGGGACAAAACATAAGAGACTCTTAAATATGGAGAACAGAAGGTTGTTGGGGGGATTGTGGGAGGGGGTATGGGCTAAATGGGTAAGGGGCATTAAGGAATCTGTTCTGGAAATCATTATTGCACTATATGCTAACTAACTTGGATGTAAATTAAAAAATTTTTAAGAAGGCCATCTGTTCTGGTCAAATTTATTAATAAAGTGTTTAACAGTGTTTAAAGATAATGGCCTCAGAGGTAATAAAAATATTGTAATTAATGGTTTCAATATTTTCAAGCAAGACTGGGGAGGGGGGTTATTCCACATTGCACTGGACAGTATGAGGATACTAAAACCACTGATGAACAGGACGATGATGAAAAAGTAAATTTTAAAAGATCATTTAGATAAATTTTAAATATGTCTATCAGCAACCTTTTCAAGGATTTGTAAAACTAGTCTTTTTTTGGGGGGGGGGGGGGGGGGTTCATGAAGAGGTCTTAAATTAAGTACAGTCAAGAAAACGGACCTCTTTTGAACCTGTTTTGTGTTCAGTAATAAAATGGGAAACTCCCAAAAGGTAAGGGTTCTGAATTAGGATTTTTCTTCATTGCTCTGGGCAGTGCAACTTTTTAAATAATTGTCAGAGCTTTAAGGGGTGTCTGGTGGCGGTTAAGCATCCGACTCTTGGTTTTACCTCAGGTCACAATCTCATGGTTTCACGAGTTCAACCCCCCATGTCAGGCTGTGTGTTGGCAGCACCAAGCCTGCTTGGGATCGTCTCCATCTCTCTCCTACCCCAGTTGCAAGGTCTCTGTCTCTCTAAACAAACAAACCTTTTTAGAAGATTTTGAAAAATAACTGTCAGACCTTTGAACCTTACAGTACAAAACATTTAAAAGACAACAATGAAATTCTAATGTCAACTTTTTAAATAGTGTACTGCTGCCTACAGTCACACCGTGATGCTTATGAGAATACCTTATACGTCTCTTACTAGTGGACAACTCAAATCAGAAGCCCCCATCTTGAGTATCATCTCATGGAAACACTGCAAAATTAACTGCCTACAGAGTCAGAAAATGCCAGTCCTGTACAAATACAAAAATCAAATAGCAAATCTTATCTTCAAATGTTATATATTTTTCTGATGGTTTTTGTTACCTCTTCTTTTAGTGCATGTTTCCTCTGTTCCAAACAGATCTCTTTTGCTCTCATCATCTGCAAAGTCTCCTTAGAAACAGCATACTGGAGCTTTTCCATTCGTTCTGCAGCTGCTGCCCACGATGCTTTACCAAATTTCTTCTGATCTGCTCGCATTCGATCGTACACAGCTATTAATAATAATTTTTTAAAGAGACATTAAGACGTAAGACAACTTGATACTAAACAATTTGAAAGTTTCAGACTTCACTAACCACACACTTAAACATACAAATCCTACTCCCTTAGGTTTCCTATATAGCAGCTCTAAAACACAACTCAACAGTATCTTAGATTCTAAAATCACTAAGAAATCTAAATAATCATCCTCAGAAATTTCTGAAGATAAAACTGATTTGTCAGATTTTAAGACTTTTGTTTAAAATATGTATTTTGAGAGAGAGTAAGCACACAAAAGCAGGGGAAAGGTGGGGGGGGGGGGGAGAGAGAGAAGAGGAGAGAATATTAATCCCAACCAGGCACTGCACTGTCAGCAGGGAGCCGGGTATGGGGCTCAATCCCATGAACTGTTGAGATAATGACCTGAGCGGAAATCAAGAGTCGGACGCTTAACCCAATGTGCCACTCGGGCACCCTGATTTTCAAACTTTTAAAAATATTCTTCCATATGTTTAGTGTCATTAAATTCTAAGTTTTTATACTTTATTCTACAAAGGTTTATACTTTTTCCTGGGTATGCTAATTGAAATCAGTCATAACTATTTAAGATTATTTATTTAAATCCATGTGTTAAATTTGATCATTCTGAGTCCTCCAAAAATACAATGATCTGATGGAGCAAAAAACAAATCCTAGATGTTACCATGGAGCTTACTCAGAGGTTAGAGCTGGAACGACACAATCAAGACTCAAAGAAAACATCTAGTTTCATCTTCCACCTCCCCCAAAAAGAAAAAAGAACTTTTTATTTACAACAACAGAGCCCTATGTCAAGAGATACTTCTTGACATCAAACAGCTAGTATCTTCTAGTTAAAGAAGTTTATCACTAATAATATAGTACAGTAGTGGCTTATCCTGGGTCCTTACGCAATAAAACCATCCTTATGCCCACCCACTTTAACAGGTCAGAGATACACTCGTTATAAAAGAGGTAGGCAATGTGATTAGCACTGAACATCATCTTTAAGTCAGTACACACTGATTAGTATCTTTTATATGTCCAGAGGTAAATGATAATTAATTTTGTACTACCACTGTGTCCTAACCATCTTGTGCAAGGAAGTATATCTCAGTAATCTTTGCCTCAGAGTTTTATGAAATCTTAAAAAAAAAAAAATTTTCCAGTAACACAAGTACATACGTAAAACTTATAACTGTACAGGCAGGGTTATAACTAATAAGAGCAGTTTCTCAGGCTCAGCTCTTCCCTACCCCCTAGTCTCAATGCCCAATGCTTTTAATTGTTTCTGGCGGTTATTTCAATTAAAAAAAAAAAATACTGCTCTTTATGAATTTACAATTAAAAACTATCTTTTGAGTTCCTATTAGATAAGAAATTTTGCTGACTTACAATCGCCTCTGAATATAGTTAAATCAATTATTTTGATTTCTGTTTTCCTGTGGCCTTCAAGTGCTAACACAAAAGGGTTAATTTTTTAGTGCATAACTTTGCTCTGAATCTCAGTTTTAGGCGAACAAGTAAAATCTATTCATGTTGGCTGAACAAATGATTCTGCAATTTTAAATTTCTGCCCATCTTTTAAAACTGTATTTTAATATTTCTGCAACCATAAGATCAACACAGTAGTACAATGTAGGGAGGAAAAAGGATTTGAAGTGAAATAATTTTGAGTTAAATTCCCAATTCTACCTATAACTGACACATAACTTTTGGCAAAAAACTTAATTGTTCTTGGGTTCAATTCCATTGAGTTAGAAAAGGAAATATCGTACCTAAGTCTAAAAGCCTTTGTGGGAATTGAGAGAATGACAGTTACTTAAATGTCTCTTCCACTTCACATGGCACCATCACTTCCTCTCTACTTTAGTCTGAGGGGTAGCTCCCTGTCCTAATTCAGTCTCATGTTTTACCTACCACAACAGCTAGTCAATAACTTAGTATTCTAATACCTTGACTAGAACATATTCTTACATCTCACTGTTAACTCACTTCATTTAGAATTATTCTCCAACAGCTCAGAAATATGACAGTAATAAAGAAAATTGTGAGTGTACGATGTTTGCAATACCCCTAGAACAGTAGAGGATATCTCTACAACAGATTCTTCTCTCCCTATGATGGCAAGAAAAAAGATTCTTGCTAAGGAGACCATTTACATTATCAGAATAACAACTCTATTATAATGGTCTACAAAGATCAGTCAATGTAAATAAAAAAAAAAAAAGGCTCTGAAGGCAATGCAGTTCTGGTATTCACAAAGTATCATGTTAAATCTGTAAGAAAAAAAAAGTTTAATGTGCTAACATGTATACTTGTCAGAAATGAGCCAATTTAAGATGTTTTTAAAAGCTGAGCAGAAATTGGAGTGCCTGGGTGGCTCAGTCAGTTAAGCATCCGACTTTGGCTCAGGTCATGATCTCACTGTTCATGAGTTCAAGCCCCACCATCAGGCTCTGTGCAGACAGCTCAGAGCCTGGAGCCTGTTTCGGATTCTGTGTCTCCCTCTCCCTCTGCCCCTCCCCTACTTCTGCACTATCTCTCTCTCAGAAAAATAAACATTAAACAAAAAGCTTGGGGCGCCTGGGTGGCTCAGTCAATTGAACGTCCGACTTCAGCTCAGGTCATGATCTCTCAGTTCATAGGTTTAAGCCCCGCGTCGGACTCTGTGATGACAGCACAGAGCCTGGAACCTGCTTCGGATTTGGTCTCCTTCTCTCTCTACCCCTCCCCCAGTCGTGCACGGTCTCACTCTCTAAAAATAAACAAACGTAAAAAAAAAAAAAAAAAAAACTAAACTAAAAAAAAAAGCTAAGCAAGAATATATCAAAATTAGGTTACATGTGGCTCTGTATAAGAAAGAAAAGAAGGGGCTGTTTTACTCTTCCTCTAAAAAGAGAAATTAGAAAGTCAACCTTGTTTTTGGAAACAAAGGAGGACTTTTACTCTCAGCAGCATAAAGCCAAAGAGAGATCTTCACTTCGTTTCTCTAACAGGGGGAAGGAAACACACTCAAGAAAGGAAAATTAAAAGTCCAAGCAAATATGTGTTTGGGTTCAAGGGCTTCCTGCTAGGATAAAGTCACCAGAATTGAGGTATAAAGAAGGCTACAGTGACTCTGATGAATTATTTGAAATCCTAGAATGATGTTAATCATATGTAAAAAATGTTTAGATTAAAACTGGAGAAGCACAGTATAAAGAACAATCATCAAAACTGTAAAGAACCAGAACCAACAAACTATAGGCCATATATGAGAACATATAATCACTGCAATCATGTAACAAACCATATATTAAAAAACTGATAGGCACACAAAGTGGCTGCAGAGGCAGTAGGATTACAGATGTGTGTGGGGGGGTTCCCCTCTAATATTCTAAATTTTCTGTAATGATGATATATTTTTAGCATAATGCAAACTTTTTTTAAATATTAAAAAGTGCATCTAGAAAGCAGACTCTAAACCAAATAGTATACATACAACTATTTCATATAGTTTACAGTAGGAAATGACATCTTTAAACATTTAAAGGAACTACCATTAATGTTTTAATGTATTGTTCTCTTAATTTTGTAAAATTAAAATTTTAGTTTTTAAAATTATCTTAATGCTCTAAGTTAAATACTCAGGAGTGGGACTGCTGGGTTATATGGTAAGCATATCTTTAACTTATATAAGAAACTGCATTCACTTTGCAGATTGCCTGTACAATTTTGCATTACCACCAGCAATAAAGGAAGGGTTCTTGTTACTCTGCGTCCTTTTCTGCTTTTGGTATTGTCAGTATTTTTTATTTTAGACATTCTAATAGGTGTGTATTGGTATCGCATTGTGGTTTTAATTTGCATTATACTAATGACTAATAGTCTTGGACATATTTTAAGTGCCATCTTTATCCTCTGTTCAAGCCCTTTCCACAGTTATTAACTGAATTGTTTTCTTATTGTTTAGTTTTAAGAGTTCTTTATATAGTCTGGATACAAGTCCTTTGTCAAATGTTTTTTGCAAATATTTTCTCTCGAATACTATCTTTTCATTCTCTTGGTAGTACCTGCCAGAGTAAAAAGTTTCTAACTTTGGTGAAATTCATTTTATCAATTTTTTCTTTTATGGTTCATACTCCTCAATTACTTTAACAGTTTGTATTTGTAGTGCCACTGCTACAAACTCTGCTTAACTCTCTAGGTTACTAAGATTTTTCTCTTAGTTTTCTTCTGGAAGTTTCACAGTTTTCATTTAGATTTATTTTGAGTTCATTTTTGTACAAGGTGTGAGGTTTTGGTCAAGGTTCATGTTTCTACAAGTGGACGGCCAAGTGTTCCAATACCACTTATTGTTTCCCACTGAATTGTTTTATCAAAGAGTAAATGTCCATGTATTGTACATTTATTTCTTATTCTCCATTCTATTCCATTGATATACATGTCTATCTCTTCCATTAATACCATACCACAGTAGCTCTATAATTTGTAAAGTCAGGTAATGTGATTTTGCTTGTGGTTTTCTTTTTTCCTAAACTGCTTTATGTATTTTAGTTCCTCTATGCCCTTTCATGTACATTACAATTAGCTGGTTTATGTTTATAAGAAAAAGTCCTGCTGGTATTTCCATAGGTACTATAGGTGTCTATACATCACTTTGGGGAGAACGGAGATCATTACTATGTTGGATATTCCAACATGTGAACACAACATGTCTATCCATTTACTTATGATAAAGAAATCAAAGACCTGTTATGTAATTGTAAGCATTCAAATTCTGTACATGTTTTGGTAGAAAGTCACTTGTTTAAAGAGTTTTAAAAAATAGATTCCATACAGTTTTTGACATAAACAATATTAACTAAAATGGGGACAATTTTATTTTTCTTGCCATATTACAATATTATATTATGTTGAACAGGGGTGGTGTTAAGAGTAAACATCCTTGACTTTGTACCTATTTTAAAATGGGGGAAACAATTCGGCCCTTCATTAAATGTGATGTTGGCTACAGGGTTTTTGTGGATGCCTTTTATCGAGTTATGGAAGTTCCTTTTCTATTCCTAGCTTGCTGAGTGTTTTCAACACACAGGATGTCCTATTTTGTCAAATGCTTTTTCGGCATCTAGTGATATGACTGACCATGCAAGTTTTTTGAAAAGACTAAAGCTTCTCAACCTCAACACTTGTGACATTGTGTGCCACAAAATTCTTTGTGGTAGGTTGGGCCGTCCTGTATAACATAGGATGTTTAACATAATCTATGGCCTCTGCTAGATACTAGTTAACACCCTGTGTAGCTAAGACAACCAAAAAGGTCTCCAGAGACTGCTAAATGTCCTTTTGTGATACATTTATCTCTAGTTAAAAACCACAGCTTTAACCTTCAATTTGGTGGATTACATTGATTGATGTTCAAATACTGAATCAAGAAAAATCCTACTTGGTCACAAAGGTTAATTTCTTAAAAAATTTGTACAATACTTTAAGTTTGCCAATATATATGCAGGATGCTGATCTGTAGGGTTTTTTAATACTGTCTTTATGTAGTTTAGGATTTAGGATATTGCTGATCTCAGTCATATAAATTCAAAGTATTCCTTCCTCGTCTGTATTTTTGGAAGATCTTGTGTGAAGCTGGTCCTACTATTCAAATGTGGTAAAAATTTGCCAGTGTACCTCTTTAGGCATAGAGAATTCTTGTTCTAAAAGTTTTAACTACAAATCCGATTTCTTTAATAGTTATAGGGATATTCAGGTTATTGATTTCATCTTGAATTGATAATTTTATCTTCCTACAAAAAATTGTTGCATTGGACGGTGGGGGGTGGGTCCTGTGTGGTTCAGTCAGTTAAGCATCTCACTTTGGCTCAGGTCATGATCTCACAGTTGGTGGGTTCAAGCCCTGTGTTGGGCTCTGTGCTGACAGCTCAGAGTCTAGAGCCTGCTTCGGATTCTGTGTCTCCCTCTCTTTCTGTCCCTCCCCTGCTGGCACGCTGTCTCTCAAAACTACATGAACATTAAAAAAAAGAAGAAATTGTTGCATTGAATCAGGTTTGCTGGATTTGAATGCACAGAGTTGTCTGCAATATTCCCTTATTATCTTTTTGGGCAAGGAGCACCTGCCTGGGTGGCTTAGTTGGTTGAACACCCGACTTGGGCTCAGGTCATGATCTTGTGGTTTTTGAGTTTGAGCCCTGTGTCTCACTCAGAGCCTGGAGTCTGCTTCAAATTCTGTGCCCTTCTCTCTCTCTCTGCCCTTCTCCCTTTTGCTCTCTCAAAAATTAACATTAAAAAAAATTTTTCAATAAAACACCCAGAAGTGAACTGAGAATTGTGTAGAATCTAAATTAAAAAAAAAAAAAAAAATGAAACTCTCCCGAAGAAAACAAAAGATGTAAATAAAATAGCAAGATATACAAACTATACGATTTTTTTCAATCATATTAACATAAAAATAAAGTATTTACTCTTCTCACTAATATTAAAATCCGCCTGTCAAATTCTACAATATTACAGTTCTTATCAGAATTACATTAATTTTGGGGTGCCTGGGTGGCTCAGTCAGTTAAGCATCCAAGCCTTGATTTCGGTTCAGGCCATGATCTCATGGTTTGTGAGATGGAGCCCTACGCAGAGCCAGCTTGGAATTCTCTCTCCCTCTCTCTCTCTCTGACTCTCCTTTACTCATGCGTACTCTCTCAATCTCTCTCTCAAAATAAATTTAAAAAACATTTAAAAAATAAAATAGGGGCGCCTGGTTGGCTCAGTCAGTTAAACATCCTACTTTGGCTCAGGTCATGATCTCACAGTTCGTGGTTTCCAGCCCCGCATCAAGCTCTGTGCTGACGGTTCAGAGCCTGGAGCCTGCTTCAGATTACATGTCTCCCTCTCTTTCTGCCCATCCCCCACTCATGCCCTGTCTCTCAAAAATAAATGAATGTTAAAAATAATTATAAATAAAATAAATAAAATAAAAGCTGGTGGTGTTTACAAATATAATTTGTATACAGAAAGTTAAAATTTAGGAATACTTATAACAGATGTCTTTTGAGTTAACATATAACATAAATATAATAAAAATATCAATGAATATAAGAATCTCTTATTCATCAATAGAAAAAAACAGCATACAAAAATAAGCAAATGTATGACTAATTGGAAATAAAGGATATGAAAATAGCATTTATTACATGAAAACAAAAAAGATCAACTTAGTAATAATCAAGGAAATGCAAAATTTAAAAACACAATACTATTTTTCACCTAGCAAACTATTTTGTGTATGTGTGTTAGTGACAATGTCAAATGATTCTGAAAAACCAAGGAAAGCATTCTCCTTTGGCACAGTGGCATTCTGAAGGAATAAACTGCTTCAAATAAACCTTTTAAGCAAGTGTGGATTTGCTGAAGGAATAACCTAAAAGCTAAACTGTGTTAATGTCAGGTAAAAAATTAAAACAGCAAATAGCAGTGGTTTTAAACAGCTATTGAAGGATTTCTGTGGCCCCGTGGAAGGAAGCGGGAAGAAATGGACCTTGACAGACCTTGCCCTATGTATCTCTTCATTTGGCTTGTCTTGATTTGTATCCTTTAAAAATGGTAATTGTTTGTGCTTTCCTGAGTTCTGTGAGTCATTTGTAACAAATTATCAAACCTAAAAAGGCTGTATGAACCCCCAAATTTGTAGCAGTTGGTGAGAAGTGCAGATGACCTCGGAATCCTCTATAATTCCAAGTTGTATCTTCAATGGGGGCAGTCTTGTTGGGAACTCTGCCTTTAAGCTGTGGGGTCTGTAATTTGTTAGTCAGAATTGAATTATGCTATAATAATACCCCATTACTATTTTTTCAGGTGAGGTATATGTAAACACATGCCCCAAAAAGAAACTTAATTTCTTGATAGTAATCTTTTTCAATGGCAAGACTATGAATGGTCTTTATACACTTTTCTACAAACCTGCTGCAAACATAAAATATTTAAACCACTCCTTTCCAAAAATATCTAACAAGGATAACTTTACTAGGAAACTCACCTTTTTGTGCTTTAGCTGTTATTTCAAAATATTTGACAGTAAGATCCTGAATAGACAAAACAGCCATATGAGCTTTTCGCTGCCAATCAGCATCTTCTTTTTGTAGACTTTCAATTCTTCGGGGACCCAGATAGTCATTCTCCATAGAAATCTTTAGAGGAAAAAAAGAAAAATTAAGAAGTCTATTTCTTTATTCACTCCTTAAACATTTACTGAATATTTAGACATCAGGCATTGTGCCTGGTGCCAAAACAAAGAATGTTTGTATTTTCTTGCTCTAGAGTATAAGCTATTAATTTACAAAACAATTAACCCATTATGTTAAAGACATATTTTTTTAAATGTTTATTTATTTTGAGAGAGAGTGAGAGCAGGGGAGGAGCAGAGAAAGAATCCTAAGCAGGCTCTGCACTGTCACCACAGAGCCTGGTGCAGAGCTTGAACCCACAAACCACGAGATCATGACCTGAGCTGAAACCAAGAGTTGGATGCTTAACAGACTGACCCACCCAGGTGCCCCTAAAGATATTTAATACAGAAATTTGTTTCCCATTCCTCTTTATATTCTTTTTCATCCTTCCCCTCCTCCAAATATAAGCAAAGGACATACAGCAAATGTTAAGATGTTATTTTTGGGTGCTGAGATAACAAGAAATGTATTACCTCCTTTATGATAGTTGCATTTTCAGGTTAAGAATTATTTGCGCCTCTAGGGGTGCCTGGGTGGCTCAGTCCATTAAGCGGCCAACTTCGGCTCAGGTCATGATCTCACAGTTCATGGGTTCAAGCCCTGTGTCAGGCTCTGTGATGACAGCTCAGAGACTGGAGCCTGCTTCGGATTCTGTGTGTGTGTGTGTCTCTCTCTCTCTGCCCCTGCCCCATTCATAGTCTCTCTCTCTTTGTCTCTCTCTCTCTCTCTCTCTCTCTCAAAGGTGAATAAATGCTAAAAAATTTTAAAGAATTATTTGTGCCACCAAAATACTTATAACTGACATAAATAAATAAAATAATTGAAAACTCAACTTGTTAAGACTGACAATAAATAAAAAATCAGTCCATCTATCTACTAACAATCTCTGGTCAGAAACAATAGACAAAAATTCACTACTGCTTGCAAGAGTTACAACTAAAACAAAAAGACAAAGAAAAGTTGAAAATCGAATTATGGACAGGGAGGTACCAGATGAGCACTAAAGTAAAATCACACAAGTGACAGTGCTCTCCATCCTGCTTTATCATACAGTGAAAAAAGACCGGTTAAAAAATTAAATGGGGGGGGGGGGGGGGGTGAGGGTCATCTCGGTAGCTCCGTTGGTTAAGCGTCCAACTTTGGCTCAGGTCCTATCTCACAGTTTGTGGGTTCGAGCCCCACAGTGGGCTCTGCGCTGACCGAGGGGATTCTGCTTGGGACTCTCTTTCTCTCCCTGCACCACCCCCTTTCAAAATAAACTTAAAAAAATTAAATGAGAAATTAACACCTTACTAGGATGATGAAAAAAACAGACAAAGATATAAACTCATCCCTGGCACAATTCTGAAAAACTAATCAACTATCATGAGCCACCAAAAAATTTGTTTAAAAAATTCAGAAGTAGAATAATACAAGCCATATTCTCTAAATGGTGCAATAAACAAATTAAAAGAATAGCCTAAAGCCAAAATAAAATTTTAATCACCAGGAAATTTAACCTACAGGAAGGTTAACATTTGGTTTTACTCTTGAATAGAGGCGGAAATATATGAAAGAGCACATAATATAGAGCCCAGCACACACTGAGTAATGTATTAGCAGTGTTATGAATGGACAATGGCAAGCCACAAGGAGGGATCAAGAATGACTAGGGAAAAAAATTTTCATGTGGAACTGCCACTTCCTCAAAAAGTGAACAATGGAGGAGTGGCTGGTTTCAAAGGGGAGCAGATCAAGCATTTGATTTTACATATGTTAAGTTTGATTTTGCAAAGGTCATGGCTAGAAATATAAATTTGACAGATGATATTTATAGCCATGAGAGTGAATGAGGTTATCTAATGAAGTCAGGAGAAAAGGGCTCATGATGGAGCCCTAAGGAATTCCAACATTGTGAAACTGGGAGAACAACATACAGAAACCAAGCCAGAGGGAGTGGGGACACCAGGAAAAGTATGGACTCACGTAACAGAAATTAACCTTGTGCAGCACCGCTTGGGGGTCAAGTAGGGTGACAACTAGTATCCCAGATCTAACAGCATTAAGATCACTGAACTTAGCAACATCGGTTCTGAAGTATAGACAAACATCCTTTGCCTATTAACTCCCATCACATCCTCAGATCTCAGTTCTGGACATAAAGTTACTAGTTCATGAACTCTTCCCTGACTCCCCATTATAACCTCTTCAGTGCAACACATTTAACTTTCTTTCTTTCATAGCATTTACCATAATCATACTTTATATGATTTCGTGAGCTTTAAATATTGTTTTTTATTATTTTTTTAAATGTTTATTTACTTTTGAGAGACAGAGAGACACAGCGCAAGGCAGGGAGGGTCCGAGAGAGAGGGAGACACAGAATCTAAAGAAAGCTCCGGCCTCTGAGCTGTCAGCACAGAGCCCGATGCGAGGCTCGAACTCACATCTACGAGATCATGACCTGAGCTGAAGCCGGGCGCTTGACTGACTGAGCCACCCAGGCACCTCCTGTGAACTTTAAATATTAACTGCTTCCCCCTTTCAAAGTTCCATGAGGGCAGAGAATACATTTTGTGTGTGTGTGTGGGGGGGGGGGGTGGTATTAGGTTTTTTAATTTTTTTGCTTTTCACTAGCACAATGCCAGGCATAATCCAGGCAATCAAATGGATGAGTAAATTAAAAATTCACTCTACACCTGTTTTTGATGAGGAGAGAGATGTAGAAGTGTGTATAAATAAATACTCCTTTGACTGATTTGTCTGAGTAAACAGAAAAAAGGGTGGTGCTAGAAGAAGACAAAGCTTAAGGGTAGACCCTTTGCTTTTTGTTTTCTCTAATGAGAGATCACAGATGAGTAGTGACAAGAAATATCCAGCAGAGGAAAAACAAAGATACCAGGGGGGAAATGGGGCTAATTATAGAACATGGGAAAGGACAGGATTCCAAGTACTGGTGTAGTGATTTGCTCTTGGTAAATGTAGGGGTAGTTCCTCCATGGACATAAAGGAAGGCAGGTTTTGGATTTGGTAGAAGGATGAGGAGGAATTCCTGTTTGATTACCTCAATTTTCCCCTGTGAAGAAAGAATCCAGAAAATAGGTTGGTACAGAAGAGGGGAGGAGAGAAGATACAACTTGGCTGCTTTTAGATAGTAGGATGACAAACCATTTAGAAAGACTCAGTAAGTAAACATTTTTTAAAAAGTAGCCAGGGTTAGTGTGGTCATGGTGAAAACAGGCAGAAACTCACATACTGCTGGTAGAACTATAAGCTCATGAAAAACTTCTCTGGGAAGTGTTTTATGATACCATACTCATGGACAGTATTTTTTAAAATACCATTTTCTTACCTACTTAAGAAAATGTCTTCAAAGAATAATAACCAAAAATGTTAATTGCAGTGCTGCTCAAAATAAAAAAATGTGTTCCAAATATCTAATAATAGAGAATGTTACTTATGATACACCTATAAAACACAATTATGTACAAAAATAATGCTTATGAAGTTTTTAATAAAGGAAAATGAATGTTTTAATATTAAGACAAATCAAATCAGACATAATTTCAACTACATAAAATAATGTCCAGAAAAAAAAGAGAAAATATGTAGAATGTATTACTGATATCTTTTGTCTGATTATGGGTGACTATTTTTCTTCCTGTTTAAAATTTGTACTTTCCAAATCTTTATTGTATCTGTGTTGCTTTTACAATCATAAACTAAAAGGGTTCAAAACCATACCAACTAGACAAGCTGAAGGTTTATATCCCAGAGGTTTCCTACTTCTGGCCAAGCAAATAATGAGCTCCTGTTTTCATATATGAGGACCAGCAAGAGGCAAAATTCTAAGACTTACCTCTTTTTTCCAGTGTGTGTAGGAGGGAGGGGAAGTGGAGATATGATCAGAACCTAAATGTCTTCCTTAATAGTTGGAAAACAGAATTTTGTGAGCTCCATTTCTGGAACTACAAAAATAGTGCCCAGTATAGACAATTAACTCAGTAGCAAAAGTTTAGATTCTTGATACTGGATTCCCTACTCACCTGGACTCGATTTTTTAAACTCACAGAAAACGATTACTCTATCTCCAATCACATACTGCTAAAGTTAAACATATATACTACTGGATGTGTTTTTTTTTTTTTAAGACTTTACTATGGCTAATATTTGGATTCATTCAATTATCTAACTTGAATAAAGAACCCACTGTACTGGGTGCTTCAGGGGAAATACTGTGAGGCACACAATCTCCTCCTAAGAAACTGAACAATCTAATTGGAGGGTGGGGTAAGCAAAGATATCTGTGATGTAGAGATCTGTCTTCAAATTAGCAGACCTGGGTCTGCTATTTATTAAGTGGGAGACCTTTGACAAAATCACTTAACATTCAATTATTCGTTCAAAACGATGACATGCTGTTTTCCCAGTGCCAGCATCATACCAGACACTAGGGACAGCAATATGTATTCAGCCTAGTTGAAGACAGAGGAACCGCAATAAAGAATTACAACAGAGTATGAAAAAATATCATGATCAAGTATACCTAAGATACCATGGCAAGCACCAGCTGTGCAGGGTGCAGTACTGAGTCTGGGAACAAAATTTCTAAAAGGAATTATAAGTAAATTCTTAACAAATAAGTAGAATTTTATCCAAGTATTAAAAATGGTGAAGGATGTCTCTGAAAAAGAATAAAGGTATTTAAGACCTTTAAGAAAAATCAAAGGTTTGGAGGGAGAGAACTCATTTAGCTGTTTAGATCAGGATATACTTTACTGAGGCTCAAAACTACAGAGGGCTTTTTGAAAGAGGGGTATGATTTTGAGAGATACATATGGAATATATATACAGAAAGAGAACCACCCAAAAGGCCTACTGGAGGCAAGAATTAATCTCAGCAGAAGCCTAGAGGCAGTTTAAGTTCAGTGTGTGGTCACAGACAGTCCAGCATGGTTGCAGTTTAGGTAAAATAGATAAAAATAATGGGAGATAAGAATAGTGAAGGAGGTTGTGATCACTATTAGGGGGTCTTTAAATTTAAATGTCAGGCAAAGGAGTTTATAGGTGGTTTGACAGGCTAAAGGAAACCACTGTGGGATTCTTAGCAGTAAGTGGTATATTTAGACATTAGCTCACATAAAAGGCCCCCAAAAGGGGCACCTGGGTAGCTCAGTAGGTTAAGCACCCAACTCTGGATTTTGGCTCAGGTCATGATCTCACAGTTCATGGGATCAAGCCCTACATTGGGCTCTCAGCTGATAGCACAGAGTCTGTTTGAGATTCTCTCTGCCCTCTCCACCCCCCCCCCCTTGTTGGCATGGGGGCACACACTCTCCCTCAAAAATAATTTAAATAATTAACTTAAGGGGGGAACCAGAAGACTTGTTATATATCCAACAAAACCATCAAGGTTTGTGCTTTGTTACAATTACCTCTGATTTTAAAACACTCAAATTAAAAGGCTTAAGATTAACATTCACAAGATTGGAATAGAGATTTAATATGTTGAATACTGCAGCCAAATTTTTAACGTTTACTCAGTACATTACGTTGGAAGTCCTTTTCTCTCTTTTTTTTTTTTAGTTTATTTTAATGTTTATTTTTGAAGGAGAGAGAGAGCAAGCGCAATCAGGGGAGGGTAGAGAGAGAGGGAAACAAAGAATCCGAAAGGCTCCAGGATTTGAGCTGTCAGCACAGAGCCTGACATGGGGCTCAAACTCACAAACCTGTGAGATCATGGCCTGAGCTGAAGTTGGATGATTAACCAACTGAGCCACCCAGGCTCCCCTAGAAATTCTTTTCAAAGACATGATTAAACTTTGTGCCCTTTAAAGGACTTGGTTTATCGTACCTAAGGCCATTGCTAGGTTACTAGGGTTTTTTTTTTCTAACTTTAAAAGTTTGAAGATGTGTGTAAATTCTTGTCTATCAGTTCCCAAGTTCATCCTTATGCCTTTTGATGCTGGGGTTAGGGCTCTGTAAACCACATTTAAGCCTTGTCAATACAAAGGGTTTAAGGAGGGAGAAGACATATGCTTCTTCCTACATTTATCACTTGACTTTCTTGTTTGCTACTCCCCTGAGTATCACCACTGACTCACATCTTCATTCCAGCATCTGCAATTACTTCCTGAAGCAGTTAACAGAATCCAGTTTATAGTTTCTCACCCTTAGTAGAACTAGCCTCACTTTGTGGCCCCTAAGGCCATCCAGCACCAGCCTACCCTATTCTTAGAAATATGGGTCTCTCCACTGAGCTCAGACACATGAGCACTTGACAAGCAATGCTACCTACCCCAGACTTCAACTCCACACAGTCCATTCTCTGTGCTAAAGTTAAAACTACCATCTCTTTCCTGTGTGCCGAAGCCACGAGTAGTGGCTGTTTTTGCAACTGTTAGCTCTCATATTTTAGAGTTATATTCTTAACTATCTGGGTAACAAGTTTATACCAACTTAACAATTATTCATATTAAGTTCCCTCTGCTGAAATAACTGGCATACTTTCCCAATCAAACCCCTAAAGACACAGCTATGGGATAGAAATTTAATAAATAGAACAGTGTTCAAACTTTAAAAATCTCAGATTAAACAGAAATCCTTTTCACTTGCATTGCTAAATACCATACAGAAGTGAGGAAATTTGCATTACAGCTTTTTAAAGAGAAAAAAAATTTAAAAATCTGGTGGTAATTATTTGAAGACAACTTGTGCTTTGTTGAATTATCTTTACCTTCACTGTACAGGTATATTCAAATATACACAACACAAACACGTTCACTATGCTTCTTTAATGCTGTTTAAAGGACTTCTGAAACTCAGTAGTTAATGCTGCAGACTTTTTAAAAGTATTATTATAGTTTATTGTACTGAAGACATTAAGCCAGGATACTAAGTTCTTTTCCTAACTTGGCAAGTTTGAAAATGTACGGCATTGGTCAGCTGGATCATGTGCTAAAAACAATGACATCTCTATTTTCAATTTCAGAGCTAGAAAGAAAACAGTGCCTGTTTTTAAAATGGAAAAAAAGTATGCATCAGTTTAGGTAGCTATAGTGAGACTAATTTATAAATACAAATTTCTTGGTATCAATTACTTATTATGAAGTGCATCACTTCCTTGGATACTGGGTTTTATATGAGAAACTTAAGTGGTATTCTTGTCCACTGCTGAATTAGTGACTCAAGAAGAGGGGGAAAAGAAAACAAAATCTCCAATTCTCAGATGAAACAGATGCCAAGATCAACCTGTATAAATACTGATGTAGTAGTACCTTTAACACAAATTTTCCAAGCCCAGGAATCATGTGAATGTGACTAAGATAAACAAAATGAGGGGAACCTGGGTGGCTCAGTCGGTTAAGGGTCTGACCTCAGCTCAGAGCATGATCTCATGGTTCAAGCCCCACATCAGGCTCTGAGCTGACAGCTCGGAGCCTGCTTCAGATTCTATGGTTCCATTTCTCTCTGCCCCTCCCCTGCTCTTGCTCTCTTTCTCTCTCAAAAATAAAAAAGCACTAAAAAAAATTTTTTTTAATTAAAAAAAAAAAACCTTTTAAATGAGATTAGATTTGGAAGCATTTGCTCACGTATTTTTATATACAAAGTAAATACTAAATGTGACATTCTCAGGAACAAGCATGAAATGATAGTTTTAAGGTGAGAAAATTAAAAGCAAAGAAGAGAAAGAAAAAGTAGCTCAGGTAAGAGATAAGTACCCTAATGCACATTGATGGCACTATATAGTTCACAGTTGGCATGCTTACAGTATATAGTTGTCCAATAGCGTAAAAACTGAACCCTGCACAAAGCACCCAGTCAAAGGGGGCACAGAGTGGTGACTCAAATTTAGCGCATCTTTTTGCCAAGCCATATACTGCTGCATATGCCCAGAAGAGGGCCCTTTTCTAACTTGTCTGCTAGAATATGGGCTGGGGAATGTGTATCTATTTTACATGAAGACACCTACAGATTTGCTTGGTCCTGGGGGAAAGGAAAGGGAGGAAGAGCACATTTAAGATACACGTAGGACACAATTGGCAAAACAAAGTGCCTGGCTACAAAGGGGAGAGAAGCATGGAGGATGCCTTCAAGATCCTAGTTTATTTACTTTCAGCAAGTATTAAAAGTTGGCCAAGGGGCGCCTGGGTGGCTCAGTTGGTTGAGCATTCGACTTTAGCTCAAGTCATGATCTTACTACTCATGAATTCAAGCCCTGCCGTCAGGCTCTGTGCTGACAGCTCACAGCTAGGAGCCTGGAGCCTGCTTCAGAGTCTGTGTCTCTCTGCCCCTCCCCCAACCCTGCTCATGTGCACTAGTGCTGTCAAATATAAACATTAAAAATATATATAAAAATAAAAGTTGGCCAATGTGAAGTGCTTTTAGCTAACTCACAAAGACAATAGGCCAACTCAGTAACTGACCTTGACTCATTATTATGCATGGTTTAAACATCTATATAGAATCATCTAGATTGAATCTCACTCTGCAGATGCAGAAAAACTAAGGCCCAGAGAGATTTTAACTTTGAGTTCAGTGTGTTCCTTCCCTTAGCTGTTTTAAGTTCTTTTAAACTTATGGTTCTCAAACTTCAGTACGTATCATAAACGCCTGGAAGGCTTGTTAAAGATTGCTGAGCCCCTCAGTGGAGTTTCAGTAGAGATCTGACCTAAGGACAGAAATCTGTATTTGTAACAAGGTTCCAGGTGATACTGATTCAACTAGTCTGGGGTTGTAGTTTTCAGAACCAATGTTTTTAAGTTTATCCATTTTGAAAGAGAAAGAGGGAGAGAGCTAGGAAAGGGCAGAAAAGGGGAGAGAGACAATGGCAATTCCAAGCAGGCACTGCACTTTCAGCACAGAGCGCGATGTGGGGCTCAAACTCTTGAACTGTGAGATTATGACCGGAACCAAAGTCGGACGCTTTACCAACTGAGCCACACTGGCACCCCAAATCCTATTTATAGAGTATGTTTCATGAATATGTTCTAGATGTTTTGTGGCGTAAGAGAATTACTGAAAAATCTATATTAATTGCCATTTATGTAAATACAACTAAAACTATATTACAGTATATTTAATATAATACATAACTATTATAATTTTAAACATAAAAACATATAAACACATTATATACTCAGGGTGCCAAGTTAACTTTTCTATCACACTTTAATATGTAAGTCAATGAAAGCACTGGAAATTACCTTCTTTCTAAAGAATCTAGGGGGGCACCTGGGTGGGTCAGTCAGGTTAAGCAAGTGACTTCAGCTCAGGTGGTGATCTCTTTGTGAGTTCAAGCCTCACACCGAGATCTCTGCTGTCAGCACAGAGCCCACTTTGGATCCTGTGTCCTCTTCCCTCTGCCCTTCTCCTGTTTGTGCACACTCTCAGAAATATTTATTTAAAAAATATTAATAAATAATCTAGAGAGCAAAGGTCAAACTCCACAGGATCCTTTAGTGTTCTAGCCCCTGACCAACTTTCCTCTAACTTCCTGCAAACCCTTAGACCCATGACATAGCAAACAATTTACACCCTGTGGTATAACTAAAACAGCAAGCTTTGCAGTCAAACACACATGTGTTTCAATCTCAGCTACGCTATTTACTGGCATCCACCAATGATGCCAGGTGATAGTGAAGCCTTGGTAATTTCCTCAATAATTCATTTCGACTAAAACCATAAACACATGCCTATTCACTGTACCATTTCTGTTTTTATCTTTATCTGGAATAATCTCTATTCCAATCTCCACTGCATACATATATATCCCCTTCCTGCTGAATTCTTATTTAATCTTCAGGGGTTAAGTTCTCTATATAATCTTTCATTATATCTTTAGGTAGTTTTGATCACTCCAGTTTGTGTGCCTCTACATCAACTTTTACACGGTGCTCATTTTCCTATTTAAAAGAAAAAATCACCTTAAGTTATAATTTATGTATAACAAAATGTTCCCGATTTTTAAGTATAAATTTTGATGAAATTTCACAAGTTTAAATATCCATGGAACCATTACAATCAAAATTTAGACCTATCAATCACCCTAAGGATGCTGTTATACCTGTTCCCTCTCAGTCAATCTCCACCGCTCCACTCCCAGGCAACAAATGTTAAGCTTTCTGTTGATGTAGATCAGAACCATCATGTCCAGAATTTCACATAAATAGATTCATACAGTTCACACTGTGTCTTTTGTTCAGTATCATTTTGTCAACTATTTTATGCATTCTCTGTACACCCAAGAAACAACCACCACAATCGAGATAAAGAACATTTCTATCACCTCCAAAAGATTGCCCACGCCCCTTTGCCATCCATCCCTTCACACAAGTATACACTCCTTTGTATTTGGCTTCTTTGACTTAGCAAGATGTGAGGTTTATCCATGTTGTTGTGCCTATCGATAGTTAATTCCTTTGCGTTGCTGAGTATTATTCTCATATGGAAATACCACATTTTGCTTATCCATTCACCTGTTGATGGTTATCTGGACTTGTTCCTTAGAGGCTGTGAAGGTGGCATGAGTATTAGTGTATAGGCCTTTTTTGTGAACAGAGGTTTTCATTTCTCTTGTATAAATAACTAGGATTTGAACAGCTGAGTTGTAAGGTATGTATACATTTAACTTTGAAGAAACAGCCAAACTGTTTTCCAAAGTAATTTTACCAATATAAAATGTGCTAGCAATCTAAGAATTCCAGTTACTCTACACCTCACCAGCCCTTTCAAGTGCCAGAGCTTATTAAAATGTTTATTGAGAGAGAGAGAGAGAGAGAGAGAGAGAGAGCGCGCGCGCGCATGCCCCCTCTCCCCCTGCAGGGGGTAGGGCACATAGAGCCAAGAGAAAATTCCAAGCCGGCTCTGTACTGACAGCAGAGCCCAACACGGGGCTCAATATCATGAACTGTGAGACCATGACCTGAGCCAAAATCACTCAGTCATCCAGACACCCCAGAATTTTTAACTGTATTTATTCTAATAGGTGTGTATCTCATTATGGCTTTCAATAAGTAACTAGATAAGTAAATCAAGTCTTTAAGTCTATTTATTTTGAGAGAGAAACACAGCACAAGTGGAGGAGGGATAGGGGGGTGGGGAAAGAGACACTCCCAAGCAGGCTCTGCACTGACAGTAGAGAGCCTGATGAGGAGATGGAACTCAGGAACCTGGGAGATCATGACCCTGAGCCAAAATCAGAGAGTCAGACACTTAACTGACTGAGCCATGCAGGTGCTGTCTTTAAGTGTTCTTTAAATATTTCTCCCAGTCTGTGGCTTGTCTTTTCATTTTCTTAACAGTCTTTCAAAAAGTAGAAGTCTTTAATTTTGGTGAATTCCAACCTATCAATTTTTAGTTTACGGTTCAAGGTTTCTAAATCCTGTCTACATGAACTTTTACCTTTCCTTCCTCCAAATTGTGAAAACTTTCTTCTGTTTTCTTATATAAGTTTTAGAACATGAGATTTTATGCTTAGGTCTAAGATGGCTTTCAAATTAATTTTTGTATAGGATATAAAGATTGAGATCGATTTTTATATATGGGTATACAGTTCTTCTAGTAACCATTTGTTGGAAATGGTTACTCCCAAATTGCTTTCTTAACCTGATGGAAAACTAACTTACTATATAACCATGCATCTATTTCTGGGTTCTAGTCTATTCATTTGATCTACATTTCTATCCTAAGCCAATACTACAATGTCTGGAATTCTCTAGCTTTTTAATTTTTAAAAACAATTTTTTAAAATTTGGAATTCTCTAGCTTTTTACTAAGCTTTGAAATCAGGTAACAGAGGTCCCTAGGTGGCTCAGTGGGTTAAGCATCCAATTCTTGGTTTTGGCTCAGGTCATGATCTCGCAGTTCATGAGTTCAAACCCTACCATCGGGCTCCATGCTGGCAGTGCAGAGCCTGCTTGGATTCTCTCTCTCCCTCTCCCCCACTCATTCTGTCTCTCTCAAAATAAATACATATTTAAAAAAAAAATTTTTTTTTAAAGAAATTAGGGGCGCTGAGTGGTGCAGTTGGTTAAGCATCTGACTTTGGCTCAGGTCATGATCTCATGGCTCGTGAGTTCAAGCATCTTCTCTCTCTCTCAAAATAAATAAAAAGTAACTAAGTAACTAACTAACTAACTAAACTAACTAACTAACTAACATCTTCCCAGAAAAACTGTTCCCAAAACTTCTGGTAAGGAAGCTTAAGGCTACACAGTTCCCAAAGCATTCAACAGGAGGAATAGAAGGAGAAGAAAAGTACAAGAAAATGGGAGGAAGATGGGGATTTCTCAATGTATCTACAACTTTACTTTCTAGACTCTTCTCATCCCCGGGTACTTAACAGAATTGCCTCTGAGATTCTTTAAAATGAGGTGCTCAGGCTGTAGAGAACCTCGACCTAGCAAAATAGAATCTCTGGGGAGGAAGGACCACCTATCAGTACTTTTAAAAAGCTCCTCTTAGAATTAAGATGGATGGCCAGCCAGGCTGAGACTATAAAACAGGCAGGCTACTGTGTAGGTTAAAAAAAAAAATACCTTTATCTGCTGTCTCCGTAGCATGGCAAGTTCTCTCATGTCTCGGAACGGCTGTAGTAAATACTGATATAGTTCAGTTGTGGCTTCTGCAAGGCTGCTATACGCTTCATCCTCCATTTGATACAAGTCCAGAAGCTCAACCATGCTTTCTGTATTCTTGTGCTTATCCAACAGCTGTGGAACAAGAAAGTTTTATTATAAAGAAATCTGATTATAATAGCCTATAAACATTTGCTTTTAACTCCCTCTCTTATCATCTTACGACCCTGGAATATTGAAACACAGATGGAACGAAAGGGACTAAATGCTTTTCATAACTCATCTCCATGCCCCAAGATGTGTTACTACTCAAGACCACGGCCTCAATCAGCTTTTCAAACTGCTCTCAGTTTTTCATAACTGAAAAAACTCTCTGAAAAAAGCTCTCAGCTTTTCATAACTCATCTCCATGCCCCAAGATGTGTTACTACTCAAGACCATGGCCTCAATCAGCTTTTCAATACTGCTCTCAGTATTATTCCTGTTGTATTTCCTGGGACTCCATACTATCTATCCACCTAGGCTTATATCCTTACAAAATTTTTCCCCACCTATGTCATAGCTTTCTCTGTTTTTATATTAAAAAAAAAAAAAAAAAAAAAAAAAAAAAAAAAAAAAGGGAGGTGGGGAGTCACATGGATGGCTCAGTCAGTTAAGCGTCCAATTTTGGCTCAGGTCCTTCCTGATTTTGCAGTTAGTGAGTTTGAGCCCTGAATCACACTCTGCGGTCAGCACAGAGCCTGCTTGGAATCTTCTGCTTCATGCTCTTTCTGTCCATCTCCCACTTGCTCGCTCTCTCTCGCTCAAAAATAAATTAAAAAAATGTTTTTCATTGCTAATATACACAGTAGTTAGTTATCAACCCCTGGCAATATTATTTACTAATTTCCCCAAATCTCCTTGCCACTCTGCTCCTCCTCCCAGTTTGGAACATTCCCAAATTAACTTTTGATAGCACAATGTAAGAATTAGAGAACTCAGTGACTCATTAAAAAGGAGTAACATCTGAACCATAGGGGTCCCAGAAGATGAAGAGAGAGAAAAAGGGGCAGAAGGTTTATGTGAGCAAATTATACCGGAAAACTTTCCTAATCTGGAGAAGGACACAGATGTCAAAATCCAAGAAGTACATAGAACTCCCACTAGATTCAACAAAAAATGACAATCAACAAGGCATATCATAGTCAAATTTCCAAAAAACACAGACAAAGAAAGAATTATGAAAGCAGCAAGGGAAAAAAAAGTCCTTAAACTATAAAGAAGACAGATCAGGTTCACAGCAGACCTATCCACAGAAACTTGGCAGGACAAAAACAGGAGTGGCAGGATGTATTCAACGTGCTGAATCGGAAAAATACGCAGCCAAGAATTCTTAATCCAGCAAGACTGTCATTCAAAACAGAGAGAGCAAAAGTTTCCCAAATGAAAACTAAAGGAATTTGTGACCACTAAACCAGCTCTAGAAGAAATTTTAAGGGGGACGCTTTGAGTCGAAAAAAGACAAAACAAAAAAGACCAAAAGCAACAAAGACTAGAAAGCACCAGAGAACATCATCAGAAACACCAACTCAACAGGCAACACAATGGTGCTAAATTCGTATTTTTCAGTACTCACCCTAAATGTCAATGGACTAAATAAATGCTCCACTGAAAAGACACAGGGTATCAAAATGGATAACAAAACAAGCTGTTTAAAAGAGACTCATTTTAGACCTGTAGGTTAAAAGTAAGTGCATAGAGACCCAGCTATCATGCTAATGGTTGTCAAAAGAAAGCTGGTATAGGCATATTTACATCAGACAAACTAGATTTTTAAATAAAGACTGTAACAAGAGATTAAGAAGGGCATTATATCATAAGGGGCCTATCCACCAAAAATATCTAATAATTGTAAATATTTATGCCCCCAACGCCAAAGCACCCAAATATATAAATCAATTAATCACAAACATAAAGAAACTCATTGTGGGGCGCCTGGGTGGCTCGTTCGTTGGGCAACTGACTTCAGCTCGGGTCATAATGTTACGGATCATGAGTTCGAGCTCCGTGTCGGGCTCTGTGCTGACAGCTGAGAACCTGGAGCCTGCTTCGGATTCTGTGTCTCCCCCTCTCTCTCCCCCTTCCCTGCTCACGCTCTGTGTCTCTTTGTCTCTCAATAACAAACATTAAAAAAAATGTTTTTAATAAAATAAAAATAAAGAAACTCATTGATAATAATACAATAACAATAGGGGACTTCAACACTTCACTTACAACAATGGACATATCATCTAAGCAAAAAGTCAACAAAGAAACAATGGCTTTGAATGACACACGGGACCAGATGGACTTAAGAGATATATTCAGAGCATTTCATCCTAAAGCAGAATACACATTTTTTGAGTACACATGGAACATTCTCCAGAATAGATCACATACTGGTACAAAAATCAGCCTCAACAAGTACAAAAAAATCAAGATCATACCTTACATATTTTCAGACCACAACACTGTGAAACTCGAAATTAACCACTAGAAAAAATTTGGAAAAACCATGAATACTTGAAGATTAAAGAACATCCTACTAAAGAATGAATGGGTTACCCAATAAATTAAAGTGCTAATTAAAAAGTACATGGAAGCCAATGAAAATGAAAACATGACAGCCCAAAACCTCTTGGATGCAGCAAAGGTGGGCATTAAGAGGGAAGTATATAGCAATCCAGGCCTTCCTAAAGAAGAAATAAAGGTCTCAAATACACAAACTAACCTTACACGTAAAAAAAACTGGAAAAAGAAGAGCAAATAAAGCCAAAAAACGAGCAGAGAAAGAGAAGTAATAAAGATTAGAGCAGAAATCAACAATATCAAAAACAAAAACAAACAAAAACCAGTAGAACACATCAATGAAACCAGGAGCTGATTCTTTGAAAGAATTAACAAAATTGATAAAACCCTACCCAGTTTGATCCAACAGAAAAAGGAAAGGACCTCAATAAATAAAATCACGAATGAAAGAGGAGAGATCACAAACAACACTGCAGAAATACAAATGATAGTAAGAGAATATCATGAGCAAATATATGCCAAAAAATTGGGCAATCTAGAAGAAATGGACAAATTCCTAGAAACATATGAACTACCAAAACTGAAACAGGAAGAAACAAAATTTGAACAGACCCATAACCAGTAAAGAAACTGAATCAGTAAATCTCCAAACAAGAGTTCAGGGCCAGATGGCTTCCCAGAGGAATTCTACCAAAAATTTAAAGAGGAATTAACACCTATTCTTTTGAAGCTGTTCCAAAAAACAGAAATGGAAGGAAAGCTTCCAAACTCATTTCTACGAGGCCAGCATTAACTTGATTTCAAATGCAGACCAAGACCTCACTAAAAAGGGGAAATACAGACTAACTTCCCTGATGAACATGGATGCAAAAATTCTCAACAAGACACTAGCAAAACAGATCCAATAATACACTAAAAGAATTATTCACCACGATCAAGTGGGATCTATTCCTGGAATGTAGGGCTGGTTCAGTATCTGCACATCAATGTGATACACCACATTAATTTTAAAAAAGGTTAAGAACCATATGATCCTCTCAATAGAGAGTGAGCATTTGATAAAACCCAGCAAGCTTTCTTGACAAAAACTGCTGATAAAGTAGGGATAGAAGGATCATACCTCCAGATCATAAAAGCCATATACAAAAGACCCACCACTAGTATCATCCTCAATGGGGGAAAAACAGAACTTTCCCCTAAGGTCAGCTACACCACAGGGATGTCCACACTCGCCACTGTTATTCAACATAGTATTGGAAGTCTTAGTCTCAGCAATCAGGCAACACAAAGAAATAAAAGGCATCCAAATCATCAAGGAGGAAGTCAAACTTTCACACTTCGCAGAAGACATGATACTCTATGTGGAAAACCCAGAAGAGTCCACCCAAAACCTGCTAGAACCAATACATGAATTCAGCAAAGTCGCAGGATATAAAATCAATGTACAGAAACTGGTTGTATATCTAAACAATGATGAAGGAGAAAGAGCAATCAAGGAATTGATCCCATTTACAACTGCAGAGCCTCAGGCTACACAGCTTTCTAGACTACTCACTCCACAAAGACTGACTACTGTGCAGAGTTACACTGGTAGTGGACAGCAGAAGAAAATCCTAACTTCAATTTCCAGGACTAGCACAGGCCCTCTCTCATTCTCCATTGTGCCTGTTTTGCCCTTCCTCTTCTTCATTCCCTTTATCTGCCTGGGCCTTCTTGGCATCACTTAGCACAGTAACTAAAGTTACTACAAGAACTAAAATTAGGCTTGGAGGCATCTGGCTGACTCATTGGAGGAGCGTGTGACTCCTGATCTCAGGGTTATGGATTTGAGCCCCATGTTAGGTGTAGAGATTACTTAAAAAACAAAAACATAAACTTTAATTTTTTAAAATGTTTATTTTAATTTTGAGAGAGACAGAGACAGAGCATGAGCAGGGGAGGGGCACAGACAGACGGAGACACAGAACCCGAAGCAGATTCAGATGGGGGGGGGGGGAGGGAGAAGGGGGCTGAACTTGGGAATGGGGAGATCATGACCTGAGCTGAAGTTGAATACTTAACTGACTGAACCACCCAGGTGCCCCTACACTTTCTTTGTTTTATCTCCCTGAGATCTACCAGATTCTAAATGAAGACTGGCCAAAACCCTTTGTGTTTCTGGCAGAGAATGAGTAGTGTGGCCATTCTGCAATATGCTCAGGGATCATTCCATCTTAACAAGGCCTGTCCTCAAGAAAAACTATTTTACCATAGCCTTATGTACTAGGGTTTCACCAGACCCTAAATGACCTAGGGAAGAGAAATGCTCAACTCCTGTCTCACTAAGGAGTGGGGGTTGAGAAGTGGGATACTGAGAAGCACTTGTGAAAGTAATAGTCCCAGGGTACAGACAGGTTAAAAAGTATTCATAAGTCTGTGATTAGCACTTCCCCTAATTCCTTACCGTTGCATCAGCAGACCTCCCGTGTAAAAGGAGAATAAAACCAAAAAAATTTCATACCTTAGGTTTTTATTTAAGAACTAACTAGGGAAGGAGCACCTGGGTGGCTCAGTCAATTAAGTGTCTGACTTTGGCTCAGATCACAATCTCACGGTTTGTGGGTTCAAGCCCCGCGTCGGGCTCTGTGTAAACAGCTCAGAATGTGGAGCCTGCTTCAGATTCTGTCTCTCCCCATCTCTCTGCTCCTCACCTGACTCTCTCTCTCTCTCTCAAAAATTAACAAACATTTAAAAAATTTAGAAGAACAAAATTACAGGGCATATTAGAAGTACAGTTTGAAGAGATAGAGCAAGCATCAAGACCATATGCAGGTATAGCAGGGATACGGGAACTATCAGACTGGGAATTGAAACTATAACTGATATGCTAAGGGAACTAATGGAAAGGCAGACAACATTCAAGAATGAATATATGAAATGTAAGCAGAGAGTTGGAAATACTAAGAATCAAAAGGAAATAAAATGAAAAAATATGTTTGGGGTACCTAGGTAGCTCAGTTGGTTAAGCATCCAACTCTCTTTTTTTTTTTAATTTTTATTTATTTTGAGAGAGTGTGAGCAGAAGGACAGAGAGAGACACACACACAGAATCCAAAGCAGGCTCCAGGCAACTAACAGATAATAATTTGCTCAAAATAGTAGCCATAATATATCCAGCAATTACATCTTATGCATTAATAAGATAAATTAAAAAAAAAAAAAAAAAACGACAGAAATGTTAAAAGGGACAGGAGGGAAGAACTGGGAACACCTTGTTACCAGGAACCTGTGCTACAATATGAAGTGCAACAGCACTATTTGAAAGAAAGCTTGGTTAGTATTGCAAATGTATATCCCAAAATTGAATGCAAGCACTAAAAAAAGTTTAAAAAAGTATCACAGATATGCTAAATTAAGGATATACTAATTGATAAAAAACCAGAATATAAGATGCTTAATTAATACCAGAATGCTCAAAGAGCGGAAGATGGATAAAAGAAAAAAACAACATGGCAATAAACAGAAAATAGTAACAGGAGAGATATTACTCCAACTGTATCAATAATCATTTTAAACATCGATGTTTAAAATACACCAATTAAAAGACACTGTCAGGTGAATATAAAAACAAGATCCAACTATATGTTGTATAGAAGAAACTCACTTTAAATACACACACAGATAGGTTAAGGTGATAAAAACATACCATGCTAACACTAATCAAAAGAAAGTTGCAGTAGTTATACTACTTTCGACAAAGCAGACCTTGGAGCAAGGAAAATTATCAGAAAAAGGAGATCGGATAGAACTACAAGGCTATGATACTTGGAGACTTCAAGACCCCTTTATCAATAAGGACAGAGCCAACAGTCAGAAAATCAGTAAGGATATAGGTGAACTCAACAGCACCATGAATCAACTGGACATAATTGACATCTATTAACTACTTCATCCAACATATTCTTCTTGAGCTCACATGGAACATTTACCAAGACAGATCACATTCTGGGCCTAAAACACACCATAACAAATTTGAAAGAAGTCACATGAAGTATGCTCTCAGACTAAAATGAAATTAAACTAGAAATCACTAACAGAAATATTGCTGGAAATCCCTAAAATACCTGGAAATTAAAGAACATGTATTTTTTTTTAATGTTTATTTATTTTTGAGACAGAGAGACAGAGCATAAACGGGTGAGGGTCAGAGAGAGAAGGAGACACAGAATCCGAAGCAGGCTCCAGGCTCTGAGCTGCCAGCACAGAGCCCGACGCGGGGCTCGAACTCACAGACCGTGAGATCATGACCTGAGCCGAAGTCGGACGCTTAACCAACTGAGCCACCCAGGCGCCCCAAAGAACATAATTTTAAACAGTAGCTGGATCAAAGAAAGTCAAGAGAAATTTTAAAATACTTTTAACTAAATGAAAACAATTTATCAAAAATTCTGGGATGCATTAAAGGTGCTTAGAGGAAAGTTTATAGCACCGAATGCATATATTACAAAAGTCTAAATCCAATAATCTAAGCCTTCACCTTAGAAAACCAAAAAAGCAAATTATAATTTTAAGAGTACATACGAATAAAATTTAGAGTTTAAATCAGTGAAATTAAAACGGGGAAATCAATAGAGAACAATGAACAAAAAAACTCTGGTTCTTTGAAAACATCAATAAAGTTGATAAACCTTTATCAAGGTTAGCAAAGAAAAAGAAAACAGTTACTAGAAAAATGGACATAACTACTGCTGCCATGAACTTTAAAAGGAATATTAAGAAGATCTCTATGCCCACAAATTCAACAACCTAGGTGAAATGGATGAATTCTTTAAAAGATACACTCTAATAAAATTCACACCCAACAACAGATAATCAGAATAGGCCTATTATGTACTCAAGAAGTTGAATTTATAATCAGTAACCTTCCAAATTAGAAAATACCAAGTCCAGACAGGTTCACTGGTAAATTCTCCCAATCAAAACATTACGAGAAAACTATAGATCAACATCGCTTATGAATGTAGATGCAAAAATCCTCAACAAAGTATTAGGGAGGTATATCCAACACTCAATAAGAAGATTATATATTACAACCAAATGTGATTTATTACAGGTATGCAAGACTAGTTCAACATTTTAAAAAAACCAATCAATGTAACCCATCACATTACAGTCTAAAGAAAAAAAAAATCATATGACATCAATAGATGCAGGAAAAGTAGTGGAAAAAACCCAACACCATTCATGAAAAACACCACTAGCATACTAGGAATATAGAGAAACTTCCTTAACTTGATAAAGAACAACAAAAAACCTACAGCTAACATTTTTAACTGTGATAAACTAGATGCTTTCCCATAAGGGACAAGGCAAGGATGTCCCCGCGCATCATTCCTATTTAACATTGTACTGGCAGTCCTAGCTAATGCAATTAAGGAAAGAAATAAAACACATACAGATTAGGAAGAAACAACTGTCTTTATGTGGATGACACTGCTGTGTAGAAAATCCAAAGGACGAGACAAAACAAAAACAAAAACAAAAAATCCCACAAAACACAAAACCTTCCACATATCATTTACATTAGCAATAAAAAAAATGAAATACATGTCAATCAATGCACAAGACCTGTATGAGCAAAGTCACACAACTTTGATTAAGGAAATCAAAGAACAAGACAAATGGAAAAATATTCCACATATATGGATTGGAAGATTTCTGTTGTCAAGATGTCAGTTCTTTCCATCTTGATCTATATAGACTAAATGCAATGCCAATCAAAGTATCATCAAGTTATTTTGCAGACATTAATACGCCAATTCTATAGTTTATACAGAAAGGCAAAACACCCAGAACAGCCAACCCAATATTAAAAAACAAAGTCAGAGAACTGACACTATACAACTTCATTAGTCACTAGAAAGCTACAGTAATCAAGACAGTGTGGTAATGAAAACACATCAACAGAGGAGAGTCCAAAACAAACCCACAGTCCAGTAAACTTTGACAAAGGAGCAAAGGCAATTCAATGAAGAAGAGTCTTTTCAACAAATGGTACAGAAACAAATGGGCATGTACATGCAAAAGAGGGGGGGCGGCCTTATACCTTGCACAAAAATTAATGCAAAATGGACCATGCAAAACTATAAAACTCCTAGAAAATAGGAGAAAATCTTGGTGACCTTGGGTTTGACCGATGTTTTAGACATAACACTAAAAGCACAATCCATGAAGAAAAAAATTATTAAGCTAGACTTTGCTAAAACTAGTAACTTCTACAAAAGACCTACAAAAGAATGAAAACACAAGCTACAGACTGGGAGAAAACGCTTGCAGAATACATTTCTGATAAAACACTGTTATGCAAAATATACAAAAAAACCCCTCCCAAACTCAACATTAAGAAAGCAACCCAGCAGTTTGAATAGTGGTGCGATGAAGTAGGAGGTGGGATCTCCCTGGCTATCTGACTAGTCTTTTCTCTGCCTTGTTTGAGCTTGAGCAGAATTTGAGATGGTAAGGCTGGGAAGGATTCCGGAAAGGCCAAGACAAAGGTGGTACCTCAACTGGCAGGAAATGCATCAAAAGACTTGAAGGTAAAGTGTATTACCCCTCATCACTTGCAACTTGTTATTCGTGGAGATGAGGAATTCTCTCACCAAAGCTATAATTGCTGGTGGTGGTGTCATTCCACACATCCACATATCTCTGATTGGGAAGAAAGGACAACAGAAGACTGTTTCAAGGATGCCTGGATTCCTTATTATCTCAGGATTCTAAATATTCTTATCTGAGGATTCTAAATACTTTTTTTTTTTTAATTTTTTTTAACGTTTATTTTTGAGACAGAGAGAGACAGAACATGAACGGGGGAGGGTCAGAGAGAGGGAGACACAGAATCTGAAACAGGCTCCAGGCTCTGAGCTGTCAGCAAAGAGCCTGACGCGGGGCTTGAACTCACGGACCGCGAGATCATGACCTGAGCCGAAGTCGGCCGCTTAACCGACTGAGCCACCCAGGCGCCCCTCTAAATACTCTTAATAGCTGTCCAGTGTTGGTGATTCCAGTGGACTGTATCTCTGTGAAAACACAATTTTGCCTTTTTATATTGAGCAAGTTGGAAGTTTAATTAGCTTTCCAACCAACCAAATTTCTGCATTCGAGTCTTAACCATCCATATTTAAGTGTCACTGGGGTTTCAAAGAAGCTACTGATTCTGAAGTAGTGGGTTTTGATTGAGTTGACTGTTTTTAAAAAACTGTTTGGATTTTAATTGTGATGCAGAAGTTATAGTAACAAACATTTGGTTTCGTACAGACATATTTCCACTCCAGTGGATAAGCTCAATAAAGGTCATATCCCAAACTAAAAAAAAAAAAAAAGGCAACCCAATTTAAAAATGAGCAAAAGATCTGAAAACACCTCAGGGCACCTGGGCGGCTGAGGTGGTTAAGTGTCTGACTCTTGGTTTCAGCTCAGGTCATGATCTCAGTTTGTGGGTTCAAGACCCATTTTGGGCTCTGTGCTGACACTACAGAGCCTGCTTGGGATTCTCTGTCTCCCTCTCTCTGCCCTCCTCCACTCACATTGTCTGTGTCTCTCTCAAAATAAATAAACAAACTAAAAAAGAACTTCCAAATTAAAAAATAAAAAAATCTTAAAAAAAAAAAAGATCTGAAGATATCTCATCAAATAAGATATACAGATGTCAGGTAAGCAGAGGAGATGTTCAATATCATACTATCATTTGGGATCTACAAATTAGACCAGTGAGATGCCACTACAGATCTGACAACACCAAATACTGGCAAGGAGGTGGAGCAATCAGAATTCCCACTCACTGCTGGTGGTAATGTATTCTTATCATCTGTTTTTAGGCATGTGCACATCAAGGATTATTAGATCTTCTTAGAGAATTAACCCTTTCATTATTATGTAATTCTCTTGATCCTTCATAATTTTCCTTGCTCCAAAGTCTGCTTTGTCTCAAATTAATATACCTACTTCACATTAATATAGCTACTTTAGCTTTCCTTTGGTAAGTGGTAGCATGGTATTTCTCAGAAAACTAAATATATTCTCACCATATAATCCAGCAATCCTGCTCCTTGATATTTCCCAAAATGAGATGAAAACCTAAATCCAAACAAAACCTGCACATAAGTATTATAGGAGCTTTATTCATAAATGGAAACTTGGAAGCAAGAGATATCTTCCAATAAGTAAATGGATAAATAAACTGCGATACATCCATATACTGGAATACTCATTCAACAATTTAAAAAAATGAGCTGTCAAACTACAAAGACGGGGAGGAACCTTAGATACATACTGGTAAGTGACAAGAAGTCAATCTGAAAAGGCTACATATTGTCTGATTCCAATTACACGACATTCTGGAAAAAGCAAAACATGGAGACAGTAAAAAATCATCATCATCATCATCATCAACACTAGTTGCCAGGAGTTGGAGATGTAGCACACCCCAATGAATGAATAAGGGAAACATGGAATTTTCAGAGCAGCGAAAGTGTTCTTTCTGTATAATGTTGTAATGGTAGATACAGACATTCTGCACTTATCAGAATTGCATAACACAAAGAATGAACTCTAATGTAAACTATGCACTTTAATAACAGGGGAGACTGTGGACAGGAGGGGAATAAATGAGAACTCTATTTTCTGCTCAATTTTTCAGTAAACCTAAAATTGATATAAAGCAAAGCCTATTAATTTTTAACTGATACAAACCTTTTTTAAGAGACAGAAAGCCTTGGGGCGCCTGGGTGGCGCAGTCGGTTAAGCGTCCAACTTCAGCCAGGTCACGATCTCGCGGTCCGTGAGTTCGAGCCCCGCGTCAGGCTCTGGGCTGATGGCTCGGAGCCTGGAGCCCGTTTCCGATTCTGTGTCTCCCTCTCTCTCTGCCCCTCCCCCGTTCATGCTCTGTCTCTCTCTGCCCCAAAAATAAATAAAAAACGTTGAAAAAAAAAATTAAAAAAAAAAAGAGACAGAAAGCCAAAATCAAGTTGGATACTCAACCGGGCCACGAAAATACCCCTAAAGACAATTTTGTATTTCACCGTATGTGTGCTTATTTTTAAAGTAAAACAACAAAAAAAAGATTTAAAAATAAATTCATAATAACCTATTAACACTGATTTTCATCTCTGCTAAGTCCTATTATTTCATAAGGTGATCAGATCAATGTCTTTTTCCGCTTTGTTAACAAGTAATTTTTACTTGTTTGGTTTTGTTAGTTTGTTTTAATATAAGTCAACTAGAACAAAAACAATCAACTCAGATATCAGTGACTAAACCGGTAACATATATGGGGCACCTAGGTGGCTGAGTAACTTAAGCATTCAATTTTGGCTCAGGTCATAATCTGTGGTTCCCAAGTTTGAGCCCCGCGTCGGGCTTTGTGCTGACAGCAAGCCTGGAACTTGTTTCAGATTCTGTATCTCCCTCTCTCTCTGCCCCTCCCCACCTCAAAAGTAAACAAACATTAAAAAAATTAAACTGATAATATATAAATGATTTAAAGATGTGGAAAGAAGCCAGGCCAAGTGGGATCTTGCTTTATGCTGAAAGCGAAGAGCTATCATTAAAGGTTTTTTGTTTTATTTTTCCCTCTCAAGACCTCTCTGGTTACAAGAAAATATCAGGGAATACTTTCCCAAGTAAAAGAACCTTATCTGTGCTCTGAATGATGAAAAGACAAACTAGACAAAGTGGGAAGGGAAGACTGGGTCAGAAAGACAGAGAGGAACGTCCATGGAGACCATAAAACATGGTTAACAAACTGGAGAATAGAAAGGGAGAACACAATGGAAGAATTCTGGAGACACTAACAGACCCGGCTAGCCTTGAGTTATACAATGACAGTGAGAAAATATTGGAAGGGGGTACCAGTGTGCATGCAGAGGGATCAGTTCACAGGCTCCTAGATGAGTCCATGAAAGTTGGTGGAAGCTTACATTTTGGGGTAGAGAAAAACAAGATTCAAGAAATGCTTTGGAAATAAAAATCAACAGTACTTGGGCAAAGACTACTAGGCTTCTGACACTAATTGAGACAAACAAAGGAAGAGAGACAAGTTTTTAGAGGCAATGATTAACAGATTCAGAGACACTATCTCCAAATTGTTTTAGATATGCAAGAGGAGAGGTCATATAGGGGATGTACAACATCCAAGATAAACTATCTTTAAGAGGTCTAAAATCTAGGAGTACCTGAATGGCTCAGTCGGTTGAGCATCTGACTTTGGCTCAGGTCATCATCTCACAGTTCATGGGTTCAAGCCCGGCACTGGACTCTGTGCTGACAGCTCAGAGCCTGAAGCCTGCCAAGGACTGTGTGTCTCTCTTTGTGCCCCTCCCCTGCTCGTGCTGTCTCTCTCAAAAATAAACATTAAAAAAAAATTTTTTTAAGTCTAAAATCTAAATAGGGAAGCAAAGCAACAGATATAAAAGTAAAATACTGATTATTAAAGACAGTAAAATTTTAGAGAAAAGATGGATTAGATAGAGGAGGCTAGAGCAGTTGGAAAAGTTGTTCTAAAGCTAGGATTTGAACTGGGTCTTGAAGGATGGGAAGTGCTGGGTAGGTGAAGGAGAGCACCCCAGACTTGAGAAATCATGTGAATAAAAGCATCTCAGATGAGAATTCTGGGTAGGATGAATGAGGTAACCAAGTGTTATGTTCCCTGAAGTCTACCTACAAGGTACACACTAGGGAAAAGAGCATCACACTGAGTCTGTAAATGCAGCACATTCCAAAGAGCAATGAAACCATCTATGGAATAGGAATAAAGAATGTTGTCTGTGGTCAATTCGCCCTCTTTAATTTTTAGTTGGCAGAGTTCAACTTAGCTAAATAATCATATTTAAATGATGGTCATTTAGTACCTTGGTACTCAAAATATGCTCTGTGACTAGCAACACCAGCATCATGTGCAAACTTTTTAGGAATACAGAACCCCAGGGGCTACTCCAGATCCACAGAATCAGAATCTGCATTTTAGTTAAGATTGTCATGTGTTGAGCTGCACACCAAAGTTTGAGAAACTCTGCTTCCGTAACACCTTAATATACCCATATTAACAACATGAGGCAGAAGCATAAGTGAGCGGCAGGGCCGGCTGATGGTAACAAGGCTGAGAGGCTGTTCACAGAGCAAGTTGAAGGTGAATGCCAGAGGAATTTAGATCTCAGCTAAAGAGTATTCCAGTAACTCAACTTTCCACAAGTGGACCTTCTGAAAGTCATGATCTTCTTCAAAAAGATCTTCCTTGTGAGAAAAACAAACTTTTGCCCAGTTATCCTCTTGAATTACCAGAATAAAATCTCCAGTTCAACCAAGATAAAATGAATTTCCCAAACTCAGAAACATGCAGGATCTATTTGCTCCACCATAATTACAAATGGAATTCAAGGCAGGATAGTGGATTCAGCCTCTTCCATTTAAGATCAAACCTTTCACTGACGATTTTGAGGGGTAATGATGAGACTACTGGATTTGAAGATATTAATGACCCATCAGAAAGCTAACTAATGGCTAACATTAAGAACTCAGGCAACAACAGATGTTGGCGAGGATGCGGAGAAAGAGGATCTCTTTTGCATTGTTGGTGGCAATGCAAGCTGGTGCAGCCACTCTGGAAAACAGTATGGAGGTTCCTCAAAAAACTAAAAAGAGAACTACCCTATGACCCAGCAATTGCACTACTAGGCATTTATCCAAGGGATACAGGTGTGCTGTTTCGAGGGGACACATGCACCCCCATTTTTATAGCAACACTATCAACAATGGCCGAAGTATGGAAAGAGCCCAAATGTCCATCGATGGATGAATGGATAAAAAAGATGTGGTATACACACACACACACACACACACACACACACACACACACA